>NC_088309.1:3094032-3403185 GCF_910592395.1 Lineus longissimus
TTGCCAGACGTGAGGACAATCCATTCTACCATTAATGGACAAAAAAGCAGCCTGCCATTTCTTTAGACCACCGTTATCGGAGAATGTTACCAAAAGACGAAAGATATTTTATGTCACATTGAGAAAGAGATATGTGGGGATGGTGGGACCCAATCACAAAATTACATGACACCCGTAAAGATTAATGTACGATATGAAGGTTTTTTGAGGCAGTGTGTCCAAATTACAAAATGGATGTTTAGTTGCTGGTGCAAGATTGTTTCCTGGTGGCCAGTGGAACCTAAGTTATGTGGAGAATGCTATTGTGGTCAGACATGGCGATGTTCTGTCTTGTAATCTTGTATCTTGTATGAGTGGGTGGGGACTGGGACTGGGAGCACTAACAATCCAAAATGAATTGGCCCAGTGTGCCAACAAATGCGTTGGTGCAATGGAAGACGGTATTAACTTACAACTCAAAGCACTTATTTGTCCATAAATCAGGTTAGATAACAATGGCCCAATCAACTGTAACCCCAAGGACCACTGCACTTTTGAAGAGTTAATTCAGGGAGTAAGTGTACTCATGAGATAGGAAGCAACAGTGATCCCTTATTGCCAAAGGAATTAGACTTTTACTTTCAGTCTCAACTTGTTATAGAGCACGTTTGGGAACTGTTCATTTCAGCAACCATCTTATGAGAGGCCCTCTCTGAATTGCCAATATTGTCACAGTAAGATTCCTTTCATCTTGAATCAAGAAAATTTCATTTGAAAATATCCCGGAGACTCGGTGACAGATATTGTGAGGTGGGTTTTGAAGAATGATCGGTCAGGGCACCAATCAAACATGATTAAAATCTCCGACATCACATCAACATAAGAGAAGAAAAGTGTTTTGCACCCCACGTGCCACTCTGAGATATGATCTTCAGGCAAAAACAACATTAGGGGATAAATCTTGTGTGGTGTTTTTCAGTCTGTGGTGTGAGAAGGCTGATTGCAGCTATCTTGGCCTCCAATCTAACCTTACAATCAAATGTCTTGAGAAGAAAGCCATAAATCATTAGGATAAAGACAGACTTTAACAGATGCAACCTAAGCAAAACTACTGACAGGATACTATCTAATTTTTGAGTAAATAACCAACTTTATTTCATCACAAAGAGAAGGTCATTACTGCAAGTTCTGATGTTATCACCTCACTATCTTTCAGCTTTATGGTAGATTTCAACTTTTAGCCGCGATGGAATGAAAGAGCTTTGAAGTACAGAGCTGCTATAGGAACAGTGCATATGATGCATTTCAATGTATCCTCAATCTTCCATGCCTGTCTGTAAAACAGTCACGAACCATCCCATCTATGTCTTCTTTGATGTTACTCAATGCAATATGAACCATTCCAGACAACTCTTCTCTTTTTTAATGCCTTGGTCATCACTGGCTTTCTTGCCAAAAGAAATCCTTTACTGTCACTGGCCAGCAAGCAGAGGGTCAGGCTACCAAAGGCTATGAGCGAGCATATTTCCCCAAGAGCAATATGAGCACACAAGAGCAACCTAGGTTATTACCTTAATGGTAATGTCCTTGAGTCAGGAGCTACAGCAGCTGAAACAAATGAAGACATACCACCATCTCTGAATTCCTGGTGCATTAGATTAGATTCTTTGATTAGAAGGGTCCTCGGGTAGCAATTAGATAGATCACAGTGATGTTATATTGATGACTGTGGGAGCGAGCCCAACATGCATCATTTGGCTAGGCAATTATCAGGGCAAAGAGCAGTATCAATCACGTCTTTCTTCACCATTCTCTATTTCCGCTCCGGCAACATCATTTGCTGTACACTGTCACTATCTTTACAGCTAATAGGATTGCTGTCACCATGGTCCAGAACTGGCCAAAAAGGCCAATTTATGTGCAGCAAGACATTGTCTCATTGCACAAAAAACTACAGGCATGGTAGGCGATTTATCACTGATTATATTTTTGCCCTCTGTGATGCAAGTAATTTACTTTCTCTGAAGAAAAACATCAATGATAACCATTGTCAGTAAAGCAGACTCACAAAAGTAGAGGGCATTCTCAATCTGCTTCCAGTAGATTTTACAAACTCAGAACATCATATAAGGTACATGTAAGCGCTGATAGTTTTGACCAGTTCCTAACTTTTAAATTTCAACTTAAAGCAAACAAAACCAATGCTTCATAAAAAGCAAATTAAAGAAAGTAGTGTTTTTCCTGTGGGAATTCTTCACAGATTTCATCATCTCAGTAAAAGCGTTTGTCAGTGTTTGTCATCAATTTTGCCTTCACCGACAGATCTCCTGGTAAACCGAGCTCTGACGTCAACTTCATGCATCTTTCTTGCCTTACTATTCCAGTGATGGATTAGCATCCTGGCTGTGAGTAATTAACGTCTTCCGACTATAAACCAGCATCATGAATGAGACAGCTTTAATGGATTTAAGGCTGTATAGTGGCACTTGAGTTCCTCTATCCCAGGTGAAGCTATCTTTAGAGCTGAGCAAGAGCAAATTGTCGCTTTTCCAATCTATTTGTTGCCTTTTTCTTCTCGCAACCCATTTGCATTTGCTGCACTACTATAAAGTGATTCATGCATGGATGTCCTGCCATGACAGGACATCCTGTCATGGCAGGACATCCTGTCATGGCAGGACATCCTACCGGATTGGATGTACAGGACATCCCATGCTACAAAGTCTGAATGCCAGTGATTGTGTCAATGCAACTGCTACTGCTACTGCAAATTACTTCATCAGATATATTGTAATTGGTATGGTACATAAGATGGATATTAACTGAATGTCTGTGCCCAGATATGTCTTCTTAGCAACACTGCCCATTGGCCAGGTCATAACTCACTTAAAATAAAAGGATTTTCAATCAGTTGGAAATAACTTTAAATGTATTTTAGACACCAAGTTTCCAGCTCGCAGTGGCTAAGTATTTTCAGCACTAATTTTTCAAGAGTGGATGAGAGCTCGTCACTGCCAACCAAGCATTGGTCATCATGTCACAACCACAGTTAGACTGTACATGGTTTATAGGTGATAAACCATGCATAAAACATAAAGCTCACAGTCTCTTGATGGTGGCTACATCCATCATGTTGGCACCAAGGAAAATCATCCATTGGCTGTGGTTGTGGTACATCAAATATGACAGTGCTTGCTTTTTCGGCTTTATAAGATGCTCCCGTGAGCACAGCCTGGGTCAGTAAAGTGGTAGCAGAGTTCAAACTGCAGAGAGTGACGATAGGTCCTGATGGTGGTAGGCAATCTGACTTTATCAACAACAAGATAAACAGCATTAGCTATCAGGGTACCAAATTGCCATACTTATGGTGAACAAGCAGAAACGCAGCTGAAATACTGCTCAGAACAGACACAATGATCACCATTGCCATAATTGGCCTGGGGACAGAACACCCTCAGCCAAGAGTTAAAGTACCAAATATCCCACTATTAGGTGAATCAGCACGGTAATAACTTTCAAGCCATAATTTTTCATTGCAATAGCAACCAACAAGTGCTTTGTTATTTCCTATTGTTGGGTTAACGAGGTCACATCATATGACAGTAGATCATCAATGGTTCAGTCATATCAAAGCCACACAGGGAAGTATGGTAGCATAGTGGTCAGAGTGCCTGGTTTTGGACAAAGAAGTCACGAATATGAATCCCTTCCTGCCACTTCTTTCCAAGTTAAGTAATGCGCTCATTGCGGGGACGTTCCAACCCACGGCAAGAATTGCAAGAAATATCTGAAAATGATACTTACATAATTTTTGGCTAAATCTGGATGGTCTCTTTCTATGCCGTCGTCTAATATAGAAACCACAACGCCTTTGCCTGTGAAGCCTCTTTTCCAGGCATGTTCTACATTCATATTTCCACCTGACTCTCGATTCTGAAAGTAGAAAATAAGTAACACCATGTATAGTCACTCCAAGCACAGATGATGGGTGATTGAAATGATCTACAAAATGTTAAGAAAGAAACGAAGGGAGTCATATTCGGCAAGATACTGGATTATCAGTCACTTTCATCCCTGCGACAATGGACCTCCACTCCCCCATTTCATACTTGAGTGGACAGACATGGTACATGTATGATCGATGATCCAGACATTCTACATTGAGATCACATCCAATAACAATCAAATCTACGGCTGCTTCAGCTGGAACATTGGTAATACGAGATCACTAGCTTGTCACTGATTGATGAAATTGGTCTGCAGGGCTGTCCAGGCAAGTGCAGACTTGGTTCAACTTTCACTGTAATGTGGCTTGAATACAACATTACAAGAACAAAGGATGGTTCTAATCAGAAATACAAAACAATAAAAGACCGAGCCAGTGTGATGACAAGAAACGTTGCAAAGAAGATCCCTTGCCACGTGAACTGGCCAATTGAGTCCGAGTAATTATCTGAAATGAGCAATAACATTGAGCATCAAGCAGAGGAAAGGAATTCAACATCCTACTTGAAATGACAGAAGAGATCTCTCTAAATATTGGTGCTGTAACTAGCCCTTGGGGATCAGATTTTGCAGCATTAGTTATCTTGTTCTGTTTTGATGCCAAGGCTCTAGATGGTATTAGCGGTAAGCGTGAAATACTCAATCAATATCGTGAAGCAACAACTAGAAGAGTTACGATGTGCGCATAATACGCACCATAGTAGTATTTCATCTTGTGGAAATGTTCGGGTAAATTATGTATTGGGCTTGAGGGTTAAGACTTGAAAGATACAGATGTTATGAAGCATTCTGTAAAGCACTACAGAATCGCTGTAATGAAAAAGCAAAATGCCCTTTAACACATGTCTAAACTTCAGTTTACCACCTGCAAGAACTTGGCAAATCGTAACATTAAAGTTGTAGGCAACATGATAAGTATTGCAACACATTTAAAGTGATGGATTCAGAAATACAGGTTTACTTAAAAATTCTATACTATGTAGTAACCTTGTTGGAAATGTGTTCTTTCACAGGCAACTCAGTCACTTGAAGGTTGCCAAAGCTCATTCCTGTGAGTTTACTAAATTTACTTCTGACTGACAGCTTACTTATCAGATCAGATCCTAATTATCATAGTGATTTCCAGAAGACTGTTACTATAGTACTCCGACAAGTAAGAGTGAAGATGACAAAAAGCTTCAAATTCAGATGTGCTTGGCTACAGTTCAACATGTGTCACTGCCAGTGAACCCCAACTCCAAGACTATCGATTGAAGTTTTCATTAATGTTATCAGGTTATGAAAGTTTGGGTCAATCTGTATCCAAATCCTCATCTGAGGGTAATTTTCCAATAGTGGGAAGCGATACTGAGGATGTAAATCTCAATCAATACCGTAAATGATCTAATTTCATGTTGAATCGTGAAGCTAATCATGGTGATGTAGCCACGGTCAATAATCAGTGTAACAAGCGAGACACGGCTGGAATACTAAACGTGGGATTCCATGCTGGCATGTGATATGGGAGCGGGAATGAATGGCAGCATGCTGGAAAAGATAACAGGCATTCTTGGTAGGAATTCCTATCAATAAAGCATCCATTTCAGCATTGTTACATTTGCCATTTCTATAAGAATCACCAGAAAGGTCAATCAAGAAAAGTGTAAGAAGTCAGCTTTATGATTTTTGTTCTGCAAAGCTAAAAGCTGTATCAACATAACAGCGTGGTACACAAATATACAAGCATCTGCCTGCAGAAACAGAATGGATGAAGGTATTTGGCAGAGGCCACCTGAACCACTTAAGGCAGTCTTATCCCAATTCATGTTACCAGCTTCTAAACCAACATTGGGTTTGGACATAATTTGATAGACATCTTCTGGAGTAAGCATGTCACAAATCTTCTAACAAATTCCACCCCATCACACCGTACAAATGATTCAACCAGCATGTCTACAGCCCTTAACCATGACACGAAGCAGTGTGTGACACAGTCACAGCACCCAAGCTGAAAATCGACATCTCTCAATTGATTTCTGACGAGATAAAAAAATCCATGCATGATAAATCATTCTCCATCATGAATGACATAACGAGACGTAAATGCAGGCAACTAGAATCGATCAATAACAAGAAGAAGCCACTCTTCAATGACCTCAAGCCATCTCTTGTGGTAAGATCAATGAAGTGCTCATCCTAATCACTACTGTTTCTGTAAGACACTGCAGCAGTTTACATTAGGTTTGAAATCGATGATGTCCGTAAATCGTTGGTTGTAACTTGTGTTGCCTTCATGAGCAAAATTTCTTTTTCGACCACTGGTTGTAGCACAAGATACAGCAAGTAGATGATTGGATAAAGGGAGAGGAAGTGCTTACTGTCAAGACAACCACCTACAAACACACCAATAGTACCCTCTCACACTCATAGTAACTTTAGTGTCGACATTAATCTTCCCTAATCACCCTGATTGCCGCCTTCTTACGTTTGTGGATTACTAATTACAAACTGGGGCTATTTTGAGAAGAATCACAATTGAAAGACTCTCGACAAGAACTGTTAGCCAAAAAAGTGTTTTCTATGAAGCTATTTCATATCAGTTGCACTGACTCTCAGCAACTGCAATTGCCAGCAATTAGTATTGTCTATACCATGTGATTATTGGCAACCCCACAACCACTACCAATTCAACTTGGTCATTGATGGCAAAATGTGGTTCTTGTGTAATGTTGAGACAAGCCAAGTTGTGCCTACAGACAACCAAGATCAATACAGAAGCAAGCTATGAGATTAGGTTACAAACATTGTTATACAGATTATTACAGCAACCATAACATGATCGCATATAATACAATTATGGCACTTTGATCTTGGTAATGGACTACGGGCACTAAGATGATCAGACTTGAAGGAACAAGAAGGGTTCAAGGAGAGGGGTCAAGGCTACTTAGGAAAGCACCTTTAAGAGAGAGAGACAGTAACTGGTTCAATTCAGATCTGCCAGTCTCACTCTTAAAGCGGATCCCCTGCAGAAGAGGGTAAGCTGGATGATCCTCAACACTGAATATGAGTGCGCCACTTCAGCAGTATTTTTTTACTGAAAACAGCTTACTTCTTTGTGACGCTTGTTATACAGCAGGAATAACATGCTTTCTGTTGCAAAAATGTCAGCAAGCAAGGGGGAAACAGACTAACTGTTGAGACATGAACATGTGTGAAGCAATTGAAACAGGCCACTGGAGATAGGAACTCGTAAATTTTCGAGAAATCTACTTGACTTCCAGTGTAGCTGCAGCCACAGGTGTTATGGCGTTTCTCTCCACAGACAATGTGCACCAATATCTTTTCCCATCTTAGACACTTACTATAGAATAGTCAAGGAACATTCCCTAGTATACTATGATATTTCAACTCCTTTAAGATCTGCCTGTGATTAACAGTTAGTATATCTCAGGTGGTAGGTAAAAACAGGCCTAGTGGCTTAGGTTCATGTATAAATAGACCCTTGGCTTTGGTGTGGTAAACAGGTTATTACCAGATGACTGGAATCACTCATTCATCATACTACTGGTTGGGAGAAATCTCACTTCCAACTCTTATAAAGAAATCTGAGGTTTACTACCATGGAGGCCGGTCTAAACCAAGCTTTCATACTTTTTAAAATATTGTGATTGGTGTGTTTATAAACTAGATGTATACACTTGTTACAATACATGCAAAACATAAACTACCACTGCCATGGTAGACAGGTTGAACGAGCTGCTGGCAATACCTCACACTTCAACTGGCTCCACATCAATGACACTAACCAAGCACTGGTTATATGAGGTATATGAGACACACCCCTTTAAAGTGGTTCCTGGTGACCTATAGTGGTTCAAGGGAGAACAAATTTAGAGTAAATTGGATTGATTTCGTGACTGGCCACTTCTGCCCATACGCGTGACATTTGAGTTACGTCTCCCTCTGTTCACAAGCAAGAGGAAGGGCATTCAGCTGACTATGGTTGCAATATTAGATGCAAAGAATCTTGTTAGTCCTCTGGCTGATTACAGTTATACCCTTCGTGCCTTGGTTACCGCCATCTTTCAGGTAGACCAACACTCACCAATGCATCAGCCAACTTGCACATTGTGCTTGATATCAATCTGATGAGGAAGCAAGGTAGACAGTGCAATCTGCAGGTAGGCATCAGCCTCATGCAGCCACAACAGCTTTATTAGATCAGACCAAGACCTGCTCTTTCTAAACAGGCCTATGGAGATAACAATGCACATATAGTAGCAGCTGCAGTTTGGAGATTAGCTTCCACTTTTGTTAATGGTAAAGATTCCACCCTCCGGCAGTCCCACTACAGAAAAACAATCATTACAACAAATAGTTTTAGTTTTTTAAGAGACCACCAATATAGAGAAGGAAAACAGTATCCAAAGGCATTTATACATGTATCTTCTGGTAACACTAACACAGTCCCACTTTGTTGGAACATGTGTGGAAGTATGACTGTATCAAGAACTTTGTAAAAGGCAAGGCTTACAATTCCTTCAGCAAAGATAGCAGTCATCCTAACAGGAACAACCTTTGTTGCAGGAAATATTCCTCCACCACTGCAATTGAGAACTGAGAGATGATAAATATTTCCTTTACAAGGAAACCACCAGTACTTTGTGAAGTCCAAATTGACATGTCGGTAGGAACTGGTATGGTGATGACATATGTGGGAAATCATTGGGTTGGATGAGAGTTGGAAACCAGGGTGAGGTGAAGGACACTTGACTCACCATGGCTCATTATATGATCCACTTCACGTCAGATGTTATGGTATAACTTATTCACACAACAATGATACTGAAACTGTGACAGTTTTGGCTTGTGTTATTAGCAAATTAATTTCAGCACAGGTTTACATCTAATACTTTCTCCTTGTTTGACTAGTTTGAGCAGTTTCGTTCCGAGATAACTATGATATTGTACAGTACAATAGTTCAGAGTACATATAAGACTAACATGAGAACCGCTCCTGACTTCCCTGCCAGTGGTCTGACTATATTGTTATAACGATGATACATGACTGATGTAATTGGTATGAAACTCACGACTGAGACAGCTAATTAACTTAAAGAATCGATGATCGGCCATGAGACCTTGAAACAGATCCCATGATAACGAAAACCACAACAACAAATCCTCCTTTCCGGCACTTACACCACGCGGATAGCTGCAACCTTGTTACACAGTCAGAAGGCTATTAGATTAGAACAACAACATCAAGACCTGCAGGCTGGAGGAAATAAACTCAAGTTTAAAGGAAAAATTGTACTTCTTTGATTACAACTTCAATGCCTGATAATTTCTTTGAACGGAAACACGATTTTTGGACCACCATGCTGCCACAGAGTAGAGGAAATGCACACAGTTTCAGAATGTTTGAATCTAATCCATCGATACCCAAACCTAAATCAATAGCTTTCGCAGCAAAACCACAGCTCTGACTGCTTCCACCATGTGGGTTCTTAATCTAATACAATCCTATTGTTTGTATCGGGAGATTCTTCTTTCCAATTATTTCGTAAGGTATAGGAATTGATTGGCTATAGTTTACTGATCGAGACAATTCAGGCAGCAATAAACAGCAGGCTGATTTGGAGAAACCTTCATTTCCTTCTACAATACTGATGGCTGACAAAGTTCTGGACAGAGATTCTACGGTGATGGTCATCACAGTTCCTAACTGGCCAATTCTACTGGTCTATTCATTCTCATCACATAAGTGCCATACAGGCCATTGGGGCCAATAACTAGTTTCAGAAACCCCATCACAAACTCTTAGAATTTAGAACTTAATGCTCATGAGTCCTAACCATTCAGAGCACGTTCCAATACCCACGGCTAGTGTGAATGCTATCATGTAGCATCTCCCAATCGCCACTGGCAATCAATTAAGTCAAATTCAAGCAATTTCAAGATCAGACAAACGGGAAATGTAAATCATCAGTGGTTCGTCAACCCCTCTGCCATTTCTCCCATGAGGTGTCAAATGTCTTGCCAACAGCATCAGCATCCAATACTTCAAGTCATCAACAACCTGGGACAATTTATGCCCAAATTTGAGGAAATCAGTCGTGATTTGATCACGAGAATTGCCACAACCTAATCAACTAAGTGCCCACCGCCTAATATACTACAAATGATGTCTTTCTCTCATGATGACACTTCAGAGCTAATCTCGGCAATATACTGACTGACATAGTTTGATATACTAGGGGAAATCAATCGAAGTATGATCGCACAGGAACCATTACTGGCATTAGAGTTGCAAAGAAGGCAGCAGAAGTAGGTGCTTAGCCTTAGGCACAATAGAGAGCAAGAGATTTCAGGCCACATCACAGTCAAGATATAAATCTTTGCTTACAAGTACAAGATGCAAAGACAGAAAAGACAAAACTTTGTTGAGTTTTTCACTTTCAAGCTTTTACTAAGCTTTTACAACACCTGATTCTAAAGCGAAATAGACAGCCTTCAGAAAGTTTACTCAAATCATTGATCAAAATGCGTTTTACAGCTAAATGATGCACACACCTGTAGCTTGATAAACTTCAGTCTGGTTTGATCAGCAGTTGGCCAGCCTATAGAACATGTACCTGCCAGCATTGACTCTGCTCTAGATGTGCATATGACCGTTTTCTTGAAAAGAGTTCTCCATCTACCTCATGAAAATGTGATTTATTCATGATGGTCAATCCATATTTCATTTATATACCAAAATAATGAACACCGAAAGCATTTCTCTTGGGACAATATTTCACACACACCAACTGACCAAGTGATATTTGTGGCCAAATTATTGAGGTCTGTGGTGGTCTTGGAAATATCAAAACTGATCACGATAGACCATTCAAAATTGATAAACAAATGGGAGAGAAATATGCCAATATTGTTCGCTGCAGGCACTGAACAGGAGGAAGCCATCCGCTCAGAACTGCAGGCCACTAAAACTCCTGAAAGAAGACTGACTGTTTACTCTGCTCTAAACTCATCGATATATTTTTAACACCTGTTGCTGAAGCATAATGAGAAGATGGCAGTAAATAAGGTAAGAGAAAACTATCACTTAATTGAAGGTATTCTAAAGCAGGTGAACTGCTTATTGAAAAATCACATATATTATTAGAAAGGAGCTTGCTGCTTGTAAAGAGCCACTGAAGCAATACATCCTATTCTAGCCAACATGTCAGATTCTCTCACTGGTTGAAACGAAGTGAACTGGATCAGACATGTCACATCAACCCCTACAGTACATACAGGTTGGGCTTTGAGTTTTTAAAGCAATGTTGAATGTCTAGGCCTATGTGCTTTCTGAGATATTGGCCTCAGCCTACCCACAGTCAAGTCAAGCGACACATACATACACAAGTGACACATACATAACTTGCATGCCGAGGCCTAAACCGATCAGCAGGAAGTTTGTTCTCAATGACCACCATATATGTACATGCCTTGAATTGGTCATACTGATGAATAAGAAAAGAGTGACAATAGTTTACAAAGTGTAAATTAAACAAGAGTCATCATCATTTTATTTCATTAAATGGCCGGATGAGAGTCTGTGAGCTTCCACTTGCATCGAACTGAAAACATCATCAAATATAGTCATTGGCCCAAACAAGACAATTTACAATAGTTGACTCAATCATTCTGCAAACGCATTTTAACAGTTAGAGCAACTAGCTTTGCCCCTCAGGCTCAATAAAGCAATCACTTCAGGCAATCATTGACATTATCATTCAATGCCTTATAAAGGTTTCCAAGTAGTTTCTTACACCTTTACACATTCCAATTATTTGTGTGCAAATTTTTGAAGCTACGCAGGAAGTCATATATGAACTATCTAAATCGAACCACAGCGTAAAAACTTCTAGATAAAACCACTTGAATGATTTAACTCAGCCTGATACAGCATTTCTAAAGATATCGCACCATGCTGGAATGCACTCAACAGCCCAACACTGATTAGCAGGCAAGTTGAATTCTATGCTACGTCCGATATTGTCTTGCCAGATTGCAGAAGAGTGATTACTGTTTTCATTGAGGCTTTTGAGATAGCACCAGAAAGAAGAAATATTATCATTTCTAACATTCATGGTCAAAATTCATGGACAAATCTGAACCAATCTCATATCACCCATAGTCTGAATCTAAAAAAAAATGGCTCTCAAAAATTTTTCCATGTTTGCTTATCATATGCATGTATTTCAATCATAGGAGCCCAACACGCCAAAACACTCATGAGAAGCTGTACAACCAAACTGTGGAGAGGAGAGTGACATAAGTGTCCTTTATTGATAGTAAATGGTAAATGAGATGAAGTATATGAACATGTATTCACAGACCAACCTGTTCAAGTCGGGACTATTGTACAAAATGTGTGTTGAGTGAGAACTAAAGGAAGTCAGTACATTAGCCGGGCCATTACTCGAAAATAATTTTAAGTGGAATAGTACCAATGCCTTACAAGTGAAGTTTGTAGCATTCCACTCAACCAGTTCCCACTCAACATCTGACACGGCCCTTGATATGTCTCATTCGTCACTCAGACTGGGAACTGAAGTAAGCTACCCAGCCTACCAGTACACAATGTAGTCATCATGGGTGGGAACCTTCCCAAAAAACAGTACGACAAGCAGGAAAAGTAGAAGTTAGGGGAAACCATATTGTTTCGTATCATGATAACAAATCAAATGGCAATTTTGTTGGGGAAGGGAAAATACCAAATATTTTTTACGACTGATCACATTGTCATTGATGATTGATGACAAGAATGCAAGTACATTGTATTATGAATAAATGACACTTACCAAATACCACATCTGCTTCCATTTCGGGTCTGTGAAATAGACTAAATCTCTTTTGACTCTCTTTTTTACAACTTGCTGCTCTAACCATTTTACCTGCAACAAGTAAATGATAATTGATAAGGTAATTGTGGAATGCCAAGGACGTGGCCTTGCCTATTGTGATGTCTTGACAGAAGGCAATGGATCTCTCTTTAGTGAAGCAATCTCTTAATACTGTATACTTGATACTCTACTTCTCTTATACTCATCCTACTTCCCAATACCGGTATCACTCACCAGGATAAAGACTTGCTTGAGGCCATTTTCTCTTCTAGCCTCTTCATTTCCCTGATTTTCCATTGAAAACACATTTTTTCTGTGTCAGTTGACCACATGACCACGACTCAAGGGGCATGGATGACAATTGTCAACACCCAGCACAATCAACATGATCAATCTATACCTACCAGTTACACATTTTTTAACATGATCCATTTCAAATTTCAAAAGAATAATTGCGTAGTTTGCCTGCCATGCCTGCTAAATATAACTCTCACCTGAGGTTCTTTTGCTAAATTTTCATGGTGATAGTGACTGTGATATGTTGAACGTTTGGCAACTTTCCTATGTTGGAACTGATAGAAGCCTGGCATGATCTGCAAGTAGGAAGATTAAATACACCATTAATAAGGGAAAATGTATGATGCTGGTACGTCATGTACGTAAAACTCTAAACGGTGCATCTGTCTAAAAGATCATTTTTATGTTTGATGTCTGTTGAACAGTCCAACACATAAACTGAATGATCTAACCTGCAACCATCATAACAACAGGTGTAGTACATACTGCTACAGACATGACAGATGCTTTTATCAAACTTTCTTTTAGATGGGCTTCCTTCATGTTCTAATTCTAGCAATCAATGCCTTGAACTGAATTTCAGCGTACGTTGATTATAAACCTGTTTCATAGCTTATATATCTATTTGGAATAATGGGAGAACCTCTTTCTGTTGCTGTTGGCCTATTCAAAACTAAATTTTGAAGTTTCAAAAACCAGGCAATGAGTTAACTTGTCCCTCTGCCAGCAAATGTGTCCAGTGACACTGTCACAAGAAATACATGTACATATTCTGTACATTTTCTGATTGTACTTGCTCACACTGTATGATTAAGGGCATTGGACAAGGAAGCCACACAAATCATTGGGTAATACCATAAATAACTGAAGGCAATCAGCAAATAACATTTAGTTTGGTGACCATGAATAGAAACATTGTGAAATAACTGCAAAAAACCAGCCTTGGAACAATACATTTATTCCTCCTAGCATTGACAAATGAATAATTACAATATTCTGTCTTCTCTGTTGTTCAGTCACAACAACCAAAAATCATGTAAATTCATTTGGTGATTGTAAATGCATAGATCATCAGAATGACACATTAGATTTAGAACAGATAGAATACAAATCTATACAACTGCACTCAACACTCCTCTAGACTGAACTAGTCATACACTTTTTTATTATGGTTCCTGGTTCTTTCAGAACAGGAACCATATTGTGTTTGGTCATGGTGTCTGTCTGTGTGTGTGTGTGTCTGTGTGTGTGTGTGTCTGTGTGTGTGTGTGTCTGTCCAGTCTTATGACTGTCACAGCTCAGTTAAAATGAGGGTTAGAGGTCTAGAAACAGTTCCTACCCCTAGGTTTGTGGACACTAGCAATCTAATGAGCCCATCATTGTCAACTTACGACACGGGGATCATGGTGAAATTGACATTTTGAGATGTGAGATTTTGTCTGTCACACTTTTCAGATGCGAATATCTCTGTCCCTATTCAAGTTAGAAGTTTGGAAACAAGGTCTACCCTAGGTTATTGATGTGCCTGATTTCAATGAGTGCATCAAATTCAATCTCAGTTATCAGGGTCATGGTGATATTGATATATCGAATTTGATATTTTGAGATATCTTGACATCTGAGTAAGTTAGCAATGTGCAACCAAGTCTAGGTAATGTGTAGTTACCAAAGAGTTAAATGACATGAAAATGTACAGTGTCAGGCATTTGGATCATTAAGATATCATGAGATTTTCATATATCAATTTTGATAATTTGAACTATCTCGGTCTGTGGGAGGAGTAGAGTCATGGAACCTTCACCTATGCCCAGGTTATTGAGGTTGCCCATTCAGGTTATGCAATGACCTTGAAGGTCAGAGGTCAAGGTCAAGGTCAAATCACCTGCCAATGAAACCACTGATATTTCAACTGTTTAGTCTATGACACGGGAACAACATGCCAATCTATATCTTCTGTGATGCTTTGAAGGTCAAACGTCAAGGGCAAGGTCGAAAGTTATGAAGCAGGCATCCTCTCCTATCTCGGTCTGTCGAAGGGGTTGAGTTGTGGAGCCTTAACCTTAACCAACTTTGGGTGGACCACCTGGAGGCCACTGCTGGACCACGTCATTAGAGGAATAACGTTGAAAACAATTTGGAGACGTCTTTTCTGCCGTCATGTGGTGCCACCTGTTACCCTGATATGGTCTATTGGAATCAAAACTGATGTCGATAAAACGGTTCCGCATCGTGCCACACCGTTTTCAGTGTGAACACTTAATACGAATTAAGGTTTAAATTCAATTCGAATTAAAACTAGTGTCAACAGAACTTTATTTCAACATTCGGCACATCGGGAACCATCAGACATTTACAATGTCATCTTGTTCATAATGTCCTCATTGTGTACACATGTATTTATATATGTTCATGTGGTTGAATTATTAATTTCTAATTAATTATCATTTGCTAGTCATGATATCCATTCCATCTGAGATACACCAGGTGTTGTGTACAACAATAACCAAGTCAGCTGATAGTGAGATGTAAGCCATGTAGGAGGAAGGCCACTGATTTCCCAATTGCTGGACAAAATTCTGTCTCCAAATCAACTCAAAAGAATGCCTGAGTTTTTGCATTTTTTCTAGACTACTGGTAGAGGCACTTCATGAAGCGAGACTAGAGATGACCCTGAAGTTAAGAGATGGCACCAGGACATTCATTAGCCCTTCCTGTAGTAATTTCATTCACAATTTCTCAGCTCAAATATGAGATCCAGTGTGAAGGACTCAGCTGGCAGGAAGTCCTGGCCAGCATGGGAGATTCTTTGGCATATTTGGCTTCAGGAGAATTTCAGGTTGTGCATGTAAATGCATACCTGTTCTAATTCAACCTTGGTAATGGTTTTGAGTATTTTAAGGTATGCCAATTACATTAGTCAGACAGAGCCTCACCATACCCACACACTGCTTTCCTGGAATATATTTGTACTTGTAGCACCTGAAAGATGCTGTGAACATGTAGCATCATAGATGAAGATTGAAGCCTGGGCATACATTTGTACTTTATCAACGCAATGCACTTAATCAAAATCATACTCCGATCTTCTGTAAGTGTAATGTTGCATGGGAAGAGTATTTATCAAAAAACTGAATATCGAAACAAAAATGTCGGAATTATGCAGTGTCATGGATGGCAGGAGACCGATTCAAAGGAGTTTGATACAATGATGGTACCCAGGTTTAAAACTGCTTCTTGGGCTTCATAGTGCCACTACAATATTCTTATGTTTACTGGTTTTCTTGACATTTGCTGCCTTCCACACACTTTCAACTCACTTCCAATTACTATCCGAATTTTGGTCCTTAATTCCAAGATACTTCACAATGTCAGCAAAATTATAGAATACAAAACTGCAGATTCCATCTACCCTGAATAGATGAAGTGAAGAAAAGGGATTTCCCAAAAAGCTCAGTGCAAGCACTTATGATACCATTGAAAGTAAATATTATGACAGGTGGAATCAGCCAAGACAAACATAACCTTAATCATTTACAGCATTGATGGTCTGCAAGTATCTTAGGTGTGTGGCTTTCAATTATGTTCCCCTGCAGACTAACTAATTTTACGGCTTAAACTTAAGCTTGAAATGTAAGGAGGCATTGCAAAGTTCCAGCTTGCCCTTCTTGATTGCCTGGCTAGATGCTGATGACCTGCAATGTTGGTCCTCAGCAGATCTTGTTATAGATTCCACTCCCTCTGAAGAAAAGTTTGTCATTTAACATTTAGCAATTCCTTGACAGGCTGTGCCTTTCCAATTAATCCATGGCTGCTTTTGCTCTTTTCAGGTTTGTTCTATACTAATGGTTGTCTTCTTTGATATTCTGCATTAATAAACCCCTTGAAACTAGGTGTGCATAGTCAGAGACCCGATTCCTACAATGTGCTCATTTCAAATATAAATCTGGTGAACGATTGTTTAGAATTCTGAGAATTTTATGTGAATGATCAGATTCAGAAAGACTAACGTTTACCTTGTACAAGTACAAGTTACAACAAAACAATTAAGAAGTTGGCCCGGAAGTGGCGACGGTATGGTTTAGACAATGGGAGACTGCAAAATGTGGAATCGGGAGTGATTGGATCCTCGTTTTGCCAGTTGGCAGATTCCACATTTTAGCAGTCGTCCATTGTCTAAAACGTATCGTCGCCACTTCCGGGCCAACTTCTTAAGTGTCGTACTTCACGAAAAGGACACATCAACCCAGGCACGTCAAGTTATGAGAAAAGGTAGTCCTAGGTTGTGGGCAGCACAGGCCAACTGGACACTTACCTGGTCGACATAAGTGAATCCATTCCTTTCTGCCACAGCCCTGGCTACTTCTTCCCCTCCTTCTATTTCTGTTGCCCAAGTATCGGTGTAAATAGCAGCATGGCAGAACTTCAGAAGTGACAGTAGACACCAGAGTAAAGTATCAGATGTTAACCTCATAGTTAGCTTGAGCTGTCAACTTCTAAAACCAAACTATGTTAAATGCAGTGACAGCATGCAAGTACACAAATATCTCTGGAATGATCACCGACACCGGACGCCGGAATATAATATTCCTAAAGAGGTGAAATAGTCAAATAAAAAGTTCATGCAGGAGACAAATGATGTCTCTTGCTTGATCTCCATTACCAACACATCCGAACTGCGCTTTCTCGCATCTAAATCGGAGTAAAAGGATATAGAAAGTGGGAAAAGTTTGTGAAGACTTTCCTCGACTTGTAGTGTACATAAAAGCAGTTTGTTACATTGACGGGTGGTGGCGCCAGCGTAAGGTGCGCTTTTAACCTGGCACCAAGGTTGGTCGGTGTAACAGGCGTTTTTGTCCTTCACTTATCACAGTCCAACCTTTATAAAAATGCAGCTTTTTGGTCATGGGAGGAGGGGGAGTCTCTCTGGGAAACATTTTTATGAGACTCCTTGGGGACATTTGTCCCACTCTCTCTTGGTCTTTGCCCTCGAAATGGCATGGCATGGGCCAGTTTAGTATTCTATTTTTTGTCACATAGGCCTATCGTCTTACTTTTTCACCTCCGATCTTGAAGTCACTAAATCCACATCTCAAAACACCTCACGCCGAGACAGCATGTATCAAAGCAAACAAAGATAACACTTGCTTTAATCTCAATTATTTCATTTTATTTTACTAGAATAATTCAAAAACTTGTTCAGCTGTTGGAATACAAGGTGACAATGAACACTGTAAAATCAGTGCAGTCAAAAATTTTCAGCAAAACTTGAGTTATTTGTACCATTTTGTTCGACAGAGTGCCCTCTACCGACTAAAGTCAAAAAGCATTGCTCTTGAGGTGTTGAAATTCTCTCAAAAACAATAGGCCATAAACAGCCGCTTCACTGAGACGAGAACCAGGTACATGTAAGTAAAAAGTTTTAGTTTAATGCAATTGATTGTCAGTTGATGATGTCATTGGCAACCAGGTAAGTGCAGCAATAAATCTGTTTTTCTCGAAATGACCACAATGTACTAGGTTCTTGCAGCATGATTTCAAATGTATATTTACAAAAATACATAATTATTCAAAAATGAATCACAGATATTTTGTAGCTTCTTGTTGAACAAGCTGCACTGACACCTCTAGGGTGCGATTGTCATCAGTTTACTGTCCCAGTCATACTGAACCACAGGGAATTTCCACAGATCAGGTAGCCCCTCATGACGAACATCCTTGAAATCAGACGTGCTCCATTGAAAGGGTGGCAGATTGGTATAAGTTGGTCCACTTATTGCAACGAACTCAAGCTTCTTGATAAGTATGGAAGAAGTGACCTGAAATTTTTTGAATTGAATCATTTAAACTCATCATAAAATAACAGTGTATTTGAGGTCGACAAATATCTCAAGTCAAGAGAAATAATTGTCACAAATAAGTCTTCATCCCTGTCATCTGAGCAGAGGGGGAGGCGATTTTCTCTTCCACTTCACTCAAATTGTTGAACTGATTCTACAGTTAAATGTATTTACTGTGAGTGGTAGTAATCAATATACAGATGTATTAAACCTTTTAAAGGTGTGTAAAGCGAGTCTTTACCTTCATATCAGTGCCACCATGAAGCCTGTGTCCAAGAGCACCAAATGGGTAAGTTCCGCTGGCAGGATTGAGATCAGACCGAGCTGATATGGCATTCTCTCCACTGTATGGTGGTGTGCAGTTACATCGAGATACAGGATCATTCTTGAAGTCATTGTACCTAGAATGAAATGGATTGCTCACTTAACTATTCAACTACAGCAGCCAAACAAAGGATCTTTCATTGGCTGAAGAATTAATGATTTTGAACTAATGAAGACAAAGTCTAATGTGTAAGTACCACTTGACTATTAGGTTGTGACAAGCACGCGTCAAGTCAGTTGGTACCATAAGATATTTTATTGTATATTACAATGAGTCTGTTCAGTTATTGCTGAAAATGGGATGTCGAGGATTACTGACACAAAGCTGTCATTGAAGGACACCTAAATTCCTCTTCCTCTAAGAGCAATACACTTTTAATAGGTCACACTCACCTCATCAGATGAACCATTGTTTCCATGTCAACAACTTTCCCATGGTCTCTTCTGAATATTTTGGCTCGTGGTCCATTCTCATATGAGAACCAGTCACCAAATTTCTTCACCAAATCATTTACGCCACTTGCATTGAAGATTTTGGGGAAATATCTGCAAAAAGAGCCAGAAGTTATCTTTTTCAGATCATGAAGAGAAATGAGGAAGTCCTGGTGCTCAGTGGGTACCACTGCTTACCTTATGATCTCTGAGCACTAGAGATTTCAATCTGGGTTGGGTTTGTGTATCCCTCAATGAACCACTGTGGATTTCAATGGTTGTTATCTCGTCACATCCTTTCATTGAGACTTAAAGATTGAGTTTCTCTGAACCTGGAGGCCTATGCCCAGGTCAGTCTAACAATCCAACACAAAGATAACAGTATGACTAATTACCATATGTTCTAAACAATAATTCAATCTAAAGCCACTGCCAAAAAGAGGCAGTAGCAATAATCCCGCTTTCAAAAACGTTTACTTACGGAATGTTGTAGCTGCCCCAATAACCTTGTTTCAAGAGGACATTAGAGACGTCAGCTGCCATTATCGTTCCACTTAAAAGGAGAACATCATGATAAGGACATTTTAGAAGAGAACTTTTGATATGAAGTTTTCTTCCTCCTCTATGCGCTCAGCCTGCTTGTACCATATCTCCAGTCATGTGGCAGAGATTAAGTGGCTTGTCCTTAAGAATTCTTGTCGTGTCCCCAACAGCACTCTGTGAATCAGATTTAATACGTGGCAGACACAGGTTTTAACAGCAGAATCAGTTCAACAATTTGATAAAAGGACTACAGCAATACGTTACAAATCAAACTTCAAAGAAGGTAACGATTTCATTCCTCCAAAATAAAGCAAATAATCAGAAACTCACGGAATCTGTTCTAAAACCCAGAGAAGGTCTTGTGATGATGCATTTCCAGGAGTGAATTTCTTATAATCCACAATCATCCACTGGTTGTTGTACCTGAAATTTACGAAGGAAATGAGGTTTTACAGTGCCATCTTATTTTCTCCCGTTTTTACACTAAACACTGCAGTGTTACATAATGTGTTGATTATTATTCAGGTCTTCCTAACATGTACAAATCACATGAACATTTAGACATCACAATGATATTTTTTTTATTAAACCTGTGTTTTGGTTTTAACTTACGTGCCACTGTTATATTTCTTGAAGGTATCTGTCCACTCTTTGCCAGACACAGCCAATCTGTTTGCAACCATCGATCGGAAGTTCTCAAGGACTGACGATGAAGTCACTTTTGACCATAAATCAGCATTACTGTTCCCAATGGTGGTCTCTTGCGCTCCCTGCAAGAGAAGTATTCAGATCATTATACCATTGCCTGTGCTCTTCTTAAATAATGCAATTGAAACTAGCTCTGAACAAAACTACATGTACCACGCCGGGATCTGAATTACATGTACATTGACAAATATCAAAAGAGAACTATTGGAAAAATGAGTTGCACAACAAAATGTTTTTGAAAATAATGTAACAGTACACTTTCTACAAAACTTACAAGGCCAGCTGAAGTCGCATAGAAATCATCCCCTGAGAACACTTTCCCTGGGTAGCTACTAAATGATACATTATTTCCGGGTATTTGTTGACTTCCTCGTTGGTAGCTGTGATGGAAACCAAATTGGTATCTCTTCTGGATTCTGAGCATGGACTGGAAACCAGACCACGTATCATGGGACATGAATAGTTCTTTGTTACCAGGCAACAATTTGACCAAGGCGGAGCAGGAACCAGAACCAAGCAAGTGAGTTTTGTCTTCTTTCTTTAAAGCACTTTCCAAATCTTCAAGATCACCCCCAATTTGGAAGAAGCTGAAGAAAAATATATAATAAAGTTACATAGTTACAAAGAATCCGAAATAAAGTGAAATTACCCCAGGAAGTAGATCCTATGTTTTCTTAACACAGCATATTAACATCATCTGGAATACATTGTCCAAAGGCCCAGTTGTGAATTTTCAAGAAAGTTATTTAAAAAATCGATACTTACTAAAATCCGAATGGATCGGTTATCTTGTAAGAAGGCTTCTGTACTTTACTGGTGTATCCATCAATCAATCCATTGACTTGTGTCAGCAGCAACTCAACCTGGAAGTAATTTTTCTCACTTCATATTAAATTCTGTTGGAGGGATTCAGTTCATTCCGCAATCCCCAAAAATTACCTTAGTACAGTCCCACTTCAACAGTCACAACTCTATCTTTTTGAAGGAATTTTACAAGAAAACAACAATTTAGTTAGGCAACATTTTCGGTTTTCTGTGTGCGATGAGACCATGGCAAGCTTACCCCAAAAACATTAAGGGCGAAGTTTTATTACTGTTAGTCACTTCAATAAAACCATTCATTACGGCTAACAGAAAAACAAAGGAACTAAACTCCTAAGATTATCAACGCAGTTAGTCATCACAACAACGATATATTTCACAAGGTCTTATCTTACCTGGTGCCAATATGGGTCATTAGGTTGCGATGCTATCTGATGATACACCCATTCCAAATTATCCTGAAGAAACTTCTGAAGCCTGGCACAGTAGCCAGCATAGGGTTTTTTGCAGTAGCCATCAATTGTATTGTTCCAGTTCTTGGCGATAAGTTCTCTTGTCAAGTCAGCCTCCATCAAACCCGCTGCGTATGCCTGTAGGGCATCATCGTAATTTGGATTGGTGGTTACTTCCAGAACGGCCCATCTGAAAAAAGTGAGCCTTTGTCTTAGAAAATGACTGATTGCTAATCAATAACATACGGGCTAAAGTTCATCATGTGACTTACCGGTTAATCACATGACTGAATTTTACATGTATGTATTGATTATGTATAAAACAACAGCCAGTACACATGTAGATGTTTGATGACATACTGTGTAGACGCTATTTAGCCGGTTTTGATGCGTCTATTTCACATAGGCCTATTACGTGTAAAATAGGCCTTTTGTACAGGCGCCCTTCAACCGGCTAAATATAGCGTATACACCGTGTATCACAGATACACACACGCACGTGATACTTACCCAGTAGTTTGTATGTAATCGGCGAATGTTGCCGTACCAATCAAATCTTGACCTTGATTTTGGCCTCTACGAATCTTTAAACCATCCTTCGAATCTAATGTGACGTATGCCACATGTCGTTTAGAACTGACAAAGCTGCAAAATAACAGAAATAGTGCAAGAAACCAAATTTTCATTTTACTGGATAGCGCCATTTTGTATGGAAGATCATGTGACGGGTAAGCTGGGTGTATATAAAAGTAGAATGTAAAGTTGGAACAAGACAAATACTTTACCAGTTTGTGACTATCATAGAAAATAATATACACACTCATGTATAGAAACAGTAAGACTATTATTTATCTTTTGAAAAATTGAAAGATATTGGTAAATCACACCATTTAAAAAGTAATTTTCTGGCCTATTGACAGTTTTAGATTCCACATTTTAGTCTGGCCAAACCAGGAAGTAAATGGTCGCCTCTTTTTTCTCTTGCAAAAAAGGATCTTGCTTGATGAAAATCCGTGTGCAGAGAACTTGGTTATTATTCGGTGTGACGTTGTACCAATGAAAGCAGTCGTTTAATGTTGAAGCTGTCAAAAATAAGTGTAAAATGAAGATCAATGACAAAAACTTGGTCCTGTTTGCCACATGCAACTCCCCTGTTGACAAAGAAGGCCACCTAATGAAGAAGGGGGAGGTGAATAAGGGTTATCAGAAACGTTGGTTCATTTTGAAGGGTAACCTACTCTTCTATTTCGAAAAAAAGGGAGACAAAGAACCTATTGGTGTCATTGTACTAGAAGGGTGTACAGTGGAATTATTTGAGCAGCAGACCGATGCGTATACATTTGCCATCAAGTTTCCTGGCCCAGGATGCCGGTCATACATTCTGGCTGCAGACAATCAGGAGGAGATGGAAACATGGATGAGAGCTATAACTTGCGCTGGTTACGAATACATGAAGTTAATGGTTGCAGAGCTGCAGCGGCAGTTAGAGGAGCACAACCAGCAGTTGCTTGACGATGCCAAGTCCGAGGGATTGTCTAAGACGGAAACATTGCAAGCTAGTTATGAAACACCAAGTCAGTCATCAAATGGTGATGACTCTGCTCCCAATCTAATGATCAGGACAAGTAATCCCTCCAGAAGATTCAATCCATTCAATTCATGTGTTGCTGATACTCGTTCTAAAGGAAGTGCTGTCTTTCATATGACTGTAGATGACGGTCCTGTTGCTGGTCCTTCAAATGTCACTGCAATGGCAACAACTAATAGTGTGTTTTTTGATGATTCTGGACTCCTCATGCAGCCCAAGTCCTTCGAGGAAATGCATGAGCTGTATGGGAGGAAAATAAAACTACGCATGGCAGAAAGTAAACCAACAACTTTGTCAACTAGTGACGACCAAGAAAATGTTTGAAGTCCAATAGCACCTATAGCAACAATTCTTCCTTGATTATCGTAATTGACAGTCAGTAATTTTGGCTTATCTTTCTAACACTTGTAAGCTAGTTTTGTAGAAAGACATGTCAGATATCACTGTTCTTCGATGTTGTTCCAAAGTCGAAAATAAGATGAATAGACGTCTCTTGAAACATCACAACCCTTCATGCTATAAAGAATGATTGTAGATATCATACTGCCAACAAACACATAATGCCATTATTTTTGTCAACCACCTTCCCCCAGATGAAAAGTGTTTGTTTTTTTGGCATCAATTAAGTTGTTTGTATTTAAGTTACACTCTCAGAACTGTCTTCACGAAGAAATTTGTGTAAAATATTTGTCGGTAATCTGCGACAAGAACAATCACTGTAAAGCTTGTATATATTTCTATTAGATCCATTCCTGGACACAGATTATTTTTGACCTATAAAAAAACAAGAATTCAGAACTCAAGTTCATGATTGTTGCTTTTCATTTTAAATCAAAATGACTTTTTTACTAGGTTTGTATCAGATAATGAAGGACATGTCTTCGAAAAAACCCAACTCTTTCAAAAACCTAAGTCCCCCCCAAACACCCCCTTTTCAGACCCCCAGAAAAAAAAGTATAAGAGATGGCTGCATGAAGACAAGGTCTTCTTGAATCAATAGAGTTATGTTAGCTACACTCCTGAACTATATTTTATTTTTTGGTTCAAAAATGACCAAAATGGGTTGCGATGACGTAGATCTACGTGGCCAGAATCCCCACTCTTTGAGCTGGTTATCGGAGTGTCGTGGACTTCATGAAAGAACTACGCCATCGCCATCTTCAGGGCACGGTAGGAACTGAAAAGACCCAACTGAAAAGACCCGACCGCTGAAAAGACCCAACCGTCTTTTCAGTTCCTTCCATGCCCTGAAGATGGCGATGGCATAGTTCAGAACTTTAAATGACTTTATGAAAGAACTCCGCCATCGCCATCTTCAGGGCTAGGTAGGCACTGAATAGACCTAGCTCAAAGGGGAGGGGGGATTTGGGCCACATATATCTACGTGGTTCGGCGCTGAAGGTGTTAATCAAATATATTGGGGGGGGGGGGGGTCTTTAATGAATTCTTGGCTTGGTGATTGTCTCACAGTCAGTTGGCCGCGCCCCCATTTCCGCGTAATTCTCTCGTCCCCGGAAAACTCGTCCCCAGAAAATTCGCCCCGAGGAAAATTTGTCCCTGGATAATTCGTCCCCGAGGAAAATTCGTCCCCGGATAACTCACCCCTGAGGAAAATTCGTCCCCTGGGCCTGGAGACTATAGGGCCGCTCTGGAATTTGGTCTAACCTTAGAGTAACCCAGTCTAGTTACTCTACGGTCTAACATTATTTGATCCGATAAGGGTAACCTTTCTTTATTCTTCACACGCTCCGAGAGATGGTGGGAACGGTGTCAAACGAGTTTGTGTTTCGCAATTAAAATTGATAGCTTAACTATTACTGGCTTCCTGCCCACACACAAAGATAACTTTGTATTGTCAATGGACAAGATTGTGACAAGTTGAGACCAGCAGGGGCATTTTATCCATTATTTTTAAACTTGCTTTCTCAACGTCCGTGGGTACTCCCGGGGTTTATACTTGTATGTGGAGGGGGTAATCGGGGGGGGGGGGGGTAATGCCTGCAAGAGGACAGAGGGCCATTGCAGGCTGTTTCGTGTTTTAGAGGGCCTGAAACATGGCAGATGGGATTAACAGTCAAAAACACGGCCTCGTGACGGGCCGTGTCGCCTGTCGGCGAGTGTCAAATTTTGACATGTCTCATGAAAACGCTAATAAGATAATTTAGAATCATTGGAACTTTTTCAAATTCACTTATGACATTGACAAGATATAGTACTACACTTCTGCAAAGTTTGATGAAACTCCCAGCATTGATTTTTTTTTAAATCACGAAAATGTATGTATACAGAATGTGCACGGACGCTATCGCAGATTTAATTGCGTCCGGAGCCCGCTCCTGGCTCCCCTGCCGTTGGCCAGTCATACTACATAGTACGCACATGAAACGTCCACACAGGAGTAATGCAGCGAGAATTTGTACTGCATATAAGGGTCCTACCCAGTAAGTAAGTTCGGAGCAAAGAGACGCTGTGGCCGGCAACGGTCGGCAGTACCATGTTTGGGGTTCATGGAATAATTCGTCCCCCGTTCCCCCCTAACAAGGGGGATATTTCCACCTCACAATGAGGCAATTTTTAATTTTAAGTAATCGCGTAGTTCCACTTTTTTAGCTCAGATGGCGCCAACTGAGGTCCTGTCAAAATCATTGGCCTACCTGAGGCTGATGAGGAAACTCACGAAACTCTACAGGGTGGCCCAGAAAGGTTTTGATCCCTTGCACAATAGAATTCTATTGTGTGTGTGTCCATTGTATGAGGGAAATTAATTCTGGGCCACCCTGTAGTACATGAACTTGTCACCCTGTTCAAAGATATCGGAGCGAAAGTGAAAAACGAGGACATTTCTGTTTTCCACCGCAACGGGCCTGTGTATTTTACCGTCGCTCTATATTGTTACCTGCAGAAATGACTTTCGGCCAATGAGACAGTAGTGCACAATATCTCTTCTGGATGTGCACTCCCCTTCATTGCTCGCCATGTTGCCAGGGAGTATACCAAGTCTTTGCTGGATGTGCCATGCCCCTTCACTATGCGTACTCTGTCTGATCTAGATGTGTACTCTCCTAACGTAGTGCACCATGTTTCTACAGGGTGGACCTTGTCTCCACGCTTAAGAAAACTGTGTCTCATTTTCACATGGTGAATACTGATCATTTTCATCAAGGGATTGCATGAATCAGAACACCAGACCTGAAGAGACAGCAGATATACTGCAACAACTATACCATAATATGCTGCCACAACCAGACCTGATAATACAACATATGCTCTCACAACCAGACCTGATAGACAGGAAATGCTGGCACAACCAGACCTGCATGAGATTGCAGATGCTGCCACAACCAGCCTGATGAGATTGCAGATACTGTCACAACCAGACCTGGCGAGATAACAGATGCTGTTACACCCAGAGCCAAGGCCAGCACGAGCAGATCCACACCTGATAACCCGCCCCATCACAAAGTAGACCAATGAACGACCTCAATAGCAAAGATTACTTTGGAGCAATCCTCAACCGTTCATGTTTAATTGAAACATACTGCATGAACCTATAATGTCTCGTGTCCTTCATTCCGACTTAAGTACGGTAGCTACCGTGCTTAAGTTTTTGGGGTACTTAAGTCGGCTAGGCGAGTTAAGATTCTTTGTGAATCAACTTAAGACAAAACTTAAGAAATTCTCATACTTAAGTCACCAAAACAGACTTAAGATTCTTTGTGAAACTGGACTTATCGATCAAGTAGGGCATCTGGTTCAAACTTGTGTGTGGAGAATTTATGACACCGCCCCTTAGATTTTTGTAAACAACCCAAAGTCATTTTGTAAACCTGGAGCTTTGTGACAGAAGTACCCTGGTAAACTTGCACACGCCTATAATGCATGTTTGTGTGAACTGTGTACACAAGGTGGTGCTGCAGTGCGCACGAATACAATCAATGGCTTCAGAACAGTTTGTTGAAGTGAAGAGGAAAAAGGGACGGTCTAATAGGCACCAGGAAAGATCATATCAACAACCCTTGTGTTCCTTGAATAGTGCATCCAGCGCAGATTCTGTAGATGTAGACATTTCAAGAATCGTCCGTCGAATAAGGGAATTACGGTTGGTGAAAGTTTCATGTGTCTTGTATTGCCCAATCGCCGGCCAATGCCTAGTCGAATGAACCATAGACGTATATTGGCGCTTTTATCGTCTTAAGTTTTAAGACTAGGCCAATGCCCAATGCCAATGGCATTGCAATTGAAATGCAAGTCAAATGTTGGCCAAGTGTTAACTTATTGTTGTGTTCATATTCAATGGATATATGGACTGTTGTCATGTTGTAAGGTATTGGTAGAAAGTATCTCGTCTTTAATCCGGGCCATTATTTGGGATCAACATCAAGTAAGTACATTGTATTATTTATACAAATGATTGCTACGGTATGGCCTAGTGGTACTGGTAGTGCCTAAAGTGAGAAGACAAGAAGTAAGCCATTCATGAGAAGTAATGGGTCTCTTTATAGTTAATGGGCCATTATCAGCATCAAGTATATGCAACCACTCTTATCTGTTGCCTCAAGTGTAAATAGAGTGATGCCAAGTGTGGGTCTTTAGAAGTTAAGTCGGATTATTTAGATCTTTAGTCTAGTGTCACTTATTTTCAGTGATGAGGTTTATGCCAAAGAGATGAGCCAGAAAGTAATTGGTAAGTGACTGTGAGACACTCTAACTGCCAGGATTTGACTGGAGGTGTGTCATAAAAGATGCAGAGCTCTCTGTAATACTTGGAGCTAAACATTGTAGAATAACCCAGAGTATGGCATAGATAAGCTTCCAAATTTTACTGATGCTTTGGTAGGAAATGCAGTGACACTCATTCAATGCATTCAAGCTTAGGTATTTTATTTACTTCTTTGTATTGTTATTGAATAATAGATTAAAAGATTGCACTCTTTTCTTCAGAGGATGTTGAAACATGGTTAATCAATTTAGATGCTTCCATGAATACAAAGCCAGACAAGAAAGGTCAGTCTGACAAGGAGAAATTGACAAACAGCTTGGATGGATGTGAAAAGCATGATTCTGAATGTACTCAAAAGCCGGAGATCTGTTGTGGAGAAAATGGTTCATTATTCGATGTAGACATTGTATGCTATGGTCTCGGATGTGTGACCACATGTCCAATAGCAAGAGAACAGACAGCATTACTTTTGGAACTAAAGGAACGACAGTGTGCTGAATCGTCATGTTACTGCTATGATCCTCACTTCAAACTATCAGACTGTCATATCTTGAGGCAATTTGGATCTGATGTGATTGATAGAAATGAGGTTGGTATTCCAAAGGTAAAACTTACATCATTATCTAAGTTAAACGATGTTGAAGTTTAACTACAGAGGCACACCTTTGGCTTAACTGGTTGTTTGTTCTGTTATTTGATTCACCAGTCCACTTCAAATACACATAACTTGTATCTGACCTTTGTATGCTGACCTATGCTTCGGTGTGATATAATTTTTCTTGAGAAAATCTTATTCTAACCATGTTTGTCAATCCCTGTTAAGTCCTGTTTTTGACATCTTTGGTTTCAGGAGGGAAAAAGACCAATTACAAGACCGACCATATTCTTCATGCCTCACTGTGGTAAAGCTCTATATAACAACCTGCTCTGGGCGAATTGGGAGACAGATGAACTTAGCAAGTTATTCATTATTGGGAATAGCTTCTCAGCTATGAATGAAAGGTAGGCAGCACTTCCATGTGGTTAGCCAGTTTGAGTCGGCATTTGTTGAAAGAGCTATTTGATATAAGGCCCACAACCTACAACTGGTAATTATGGAAATTTACCTCCTGTGAAGATAGTAGTAAATTCATTTTCATTATCAAGTTTTCTGTTGTGTAATTGTATTGAGCATTTTTCATAACATATTGAGCATGAATTATCTTTTTCTTCAGGTTACCACAGAGGATATTTGAAAAGGAATACCATTTCATCTTCAAAGTATCCTTTGAGTTAGCAAATAGGAAGATTAACTTCAGTATCTAGTTGATGGTTATAACTTCAGTATCTAGTTGATGGTTATGACATCAGTATCTAGTTGATGGTTATGACATCAGTATCTAGTTAAAGATTATAACCCTTTGAAATACTGATATTTTGCTGTCCAGCATCATGTGATGCAAAAATCAAATATGATAGGAGGTAGATCCTTGACTTTGTATCAGATACTTCCCCTTGTATTAGAGGAACCATTTCTTTTGACTCCCCACACAGAAACAGCCTTCAGTGATACATCATGTCACTGGATCCCACAGTTGAATCTAGTCTCCAAACCCGTGGATTTCTGGACAAGGCCCGAACCAAGTTATTCAGAGGAGGATGTGGAAATCATATGCAAGAATGACAAATCTTGAGTCAACAGATATGACCTAATATTTGTTTTGTTATCTCTATTTAAATGTATTCGGTTTCGTATAAAGTAATAATAAAGTCATATTTTAAAGCAATACTACTCCTTCCGATTGTTCTATTTGGTGCTGGTTGCATTTACAGAATGTCCAGACTGAGATTCTCCTTTCAAAGGGGCTCTCTTTATTGGGACATTTAGCTTGATGGCCTCCTTGTGATAAGGCTATTCCCATTCACTACTCCTTACAAAGAGTCTCTCTCCAAATAAACTTTCTCTGATAGGATGGGAAGTCTGGTGGTTTCCATGTGACAATGCAAGTCTCACCCATCACTGACATTATCATTCAAATGGGAGACTTCATGAGGACAAGCCTGGTGGTCTCAATGTGACAATGCCAGTCCCACCCACCACTGATATCCCAACAATGGGAGTATTCACCTCTGACAGCAAGACTGGTGATGCGACAATGCCAGTCTAACCATGGAGGTATTATCCTGATATCTCTCCAATTGGAGTCTTCATGAGGGCAGCAAGCCTAGTGGTCTCCATTTGAAAATGCCAGTCCCACCCACCACTGATATCCCAACAATGGGAGTCTTCACCTCTGACAGCAAGCCTGGTGATGTGACAATGCCAGTCTAACCATGGAGGTATGATCCTGATATCTCTCCAATGGGAGTCTTCATGAGGGCAGCAAGCCTAGTGGTCTCCATGTGACAATGCCAGTCTCACCCACCACTGATGTCCCTCTAATGGGAGTCTTCATAAGGACAGCTAGCTGTTGGTCTCCATGTGACAATGTCAGTCTCCCCTACCACTGATATCCCTTCAATGGGAGTCTTCATGAGGACAGTAAGCTGGATGGTCTGCATTTGATAATGTCAGTCTCTAAGCTAGCATCTCACAATTGTCTGGAAGACATTCACAGCCTTGTCTCTCCCACAGCAGTCATCTGGGCCTGCTGTCTTGGACTGACCTAACATCTCACTGTGCTCGAGATGAAAAACACACCAGGGCCTATTGCCTTAGGCTGAGCTATCATCTCACCATGCTTGTGAAGACAGGTACAACTTACTTGACCATCTCTTCTATTCCGCAGACATAAGGGCCTAACGAAAAAGATCTTGGATTCGCCGTCATAAAATCAGAACTGTAACAGCTACTGTCATCAGCTTGGTTGTGACAGTGTCTAGGACGAGTGAAGCCGGCTGGTAACTACTATTCAGATCTTGGACATTGTAGCAGCTACTGTCATCAAATTGGTTGTGACATGATCTCTATAGGGAGTTTGCCATGGTGAAATTGAGACACATTTATCCTTAGGGATGGGAGTCTTCGTAAGGACAGCAAGCTGTTGGTCTCCATGTGACAATGCCAGTCTCGCCCACCACTGATGTCCCTCCAATTGGGGTCTTCATAAGGACAGCAAGCTCGTCTCCATGTGACAATGCCAGTCTCGCCCATCACTGACATTATCCGTTCTCAATGGAGTTCTAAGTGGCCCAAATCCCCCCTCTTTGAGGGAGTCTCATGGACTTCATGAAAGAACTACGCCATCGCCATCTTCAGGGCAAGGCAGGAACTGAAAAGACCAAACCATTGAATGACAAAATTAAGCTGTTCCGACACGGGGAATTTTTAGGAGGGTCGGGGAGTGTTCGAAAAGGGGGTCATTTTTCAACCAAAAATGAAATATAGTAAAGGAGTGTACCCTACATAACTCTATTGATTCAAGAAGACCTTGTCTTGGGAGAAGTTATTGCAAAAGACCTTATGCAGCCATCTCTTATACTTTTTTCCTGGGGGTCTGAAAAGGGGATGTTGGAGGTGAAACACCGGCACTGAAGGTGTTAAGTGCGATGGACATACCTGTAGTCGATCTATCTTCTGCTAGATCGCAGGGAGCGATTGGAAATTATGACTGGCTATGATTATGACTATGAAAGACTACCAGTTAAGATTTCGCCTTTGTGGAGGCTTTTTGGTGGTGATCGTGATTGTATCACTTCGCTGTCTCAGGCATTACTGAGCACAACCAAAGCCTTTGATTTAACAGAGACTGAGAAGAATCTGCTTTTTTAAATACGGGTTGTAATACACTTTATTGATTCGTCTGTCTGACCAATATCATGATTTACACAGGATACACACAATGCACAAGTCATACATAGTATGAACCATCCAGGGCCAGGGGGTATAACACTTATTTAGCCTTGGGGACTTAAGTAAACAAGCAAGTGTTTCAAAATAGACAGTAGAACATGTTGTTCGTGTCTACAGGTGACCATTTTTTTTCCAATAGCCAACAACAATTGTTCTAGCAGAAAACGAAGGGTGGTAAATGTACATGCATGTCCAAAAGATGGAAAGTTTGTCTACATCGTCTGTCAAAAAGTATTAAGCAAGAAAACAATCTTATCAATTCACTAATAGGAAATAACTCATTTAGTTTACGCAGTCCTAAAAAAGTTCATTGGTAAACAACATCTTTTAACAAATGAAGACATTGCAGCTCGTAGTATCACCATAACATTACATCATAATGAGACCATTACATCATAATGAGACGTAATGACATGACAATAATATGAGCAATGCAATCTTATGAGCAGCCACGCTAGACAAGTTAAACATAGCCCCTTATGACATATGGTACTACTACAAAGCACTTTTCTTGAAATACATGTTGAGGAGGACTAGTTTATACATGTAAATACCTTTAGTTTTTCAATCCCATGCACACATAGCATAGACAGAAAATCATAATTGACAAATAATTGACATTATCATTATATTGACCTCGAAATTGTATCCATAATGCTCCATGCCTTGATTAGATCCTCAGTTTTCGGGCAAATACTCATTAACACATTTTTCTATTCTTTTCTCAAATACCATGCATAGAGGTCACATCATGAATACAACCAACACTATTCTATTGACCTGAAATATAACTACAGATTGCAACCAAAAATGCATATTTGTGTTTGAACTGTGTAAACCAGAAAGCAACCTACATGTATATCCATCAGATATACAGTGGATATACAGTGTAAATCTTTACCCGTCCCAAAACATGATTTTTATGTTCAGACTGTGAAAGCAATTCTGCTTTGTCAGCAGATCTCCTTCTGCAGGTATATTGGCACAAACATACCCTCTCCATGAAACATCATCTTCCAAGGGTAAAATTTTGCAGGGTCATGATTGGCACCTAAGCATAACTGTATTGATACACAAATGAAAGAAGCAAACACCACAATTACATGTATTACAGCTTAGGAGCATCCACAATGCAACATCGATCAGCATTTTTAGCCAAAAATTCTTGTTGAATTTGTAACGGTTCCAGCCAAAATTTCCCGCTCTCATGAAAAACTACCTTATCCATATGTGTGATGTTATGTCATACCAGCAGGTCATGGACCACATGCATTGGATTGAGTATAATGCCTACTACATAGGGCCTATGCCACAGCACCAGTAGTATCTCTGCATTGAATAACTAAGACAATGCCACAGAGAACTTTCTGCCAACCATCATGATCAGCCCATGACCTACTTATACTTTGTACATCTGTGCTTCATGATGAATATCCCTTATCCAGCTGATTGTCACCTTTTACTCTCCGTCAACACTCATAGGACTAGGACTAGGACTATTGTTTCTGTTCTCCTCCATAAAGAATTCCTCCACCACATTTGTGAGTTCTTGAGGCCCTGCAAGAAAGTCTAACGGTCGTGTTTCCTCCGCGTTGCTCCGATCCCTGATCTGATTCCATTCATGTAATATAATAGCATAGTCTAGCGCTTTAAGGCTGTTCTCTACTTGGTGATAGAGGCGTAGAAGGCCTCGGTAGTCATATTCCAATCCACTGTAGCCGGGTCCAAACAGTTTTTTTCCTGAAGGAAAGCACAAAATAATTAGATGAAGTTGTCATTGCCAGCCAGGAAAATGACAATAGGGATGGGATGTTCCCAGTCCTAATTTCATATTGGTTCATCTGCAAATTCCTTTACTTGTAGGTTAAGTTTCTTCCGATTTTGTAATGACACCAACAACAGTTTTCAACAAAAGTTGTTAAGACTATTTGAAATATTTAGTTGTTTATGATGTCCTACCAACGCAATGCTTACATGTATGTACATTTGAGAAGATTCTACAACCATTTCTTTGCAACAATTTGTGAAAACATGGAAGAGGTTCTAAACCAACTGCTCACTAACCTATAGCTATAGATCGCAAGTAGAGTTTCTCTGCCTCGTCAAACATCTGCATATCGTAGTTATACAAGGACGCTAGATGGCCAACAGATAGGGCCACTTCATAGTCCTCGGGGCCAAGCAGATTCTCTTTGATGTTAATTGCCTTTAAATGCATGGCTTCCGCTTCCTGCATTGGGTAGAAAATGACTTTAAATTTCAGGCTAAAGGGACAAGTGATATCTACTTTTTCCACCAAGTACAGGAAAGTTTAATTAAGACAAACTATGCGCTAATGGCTTGGTGTTCAAAGTGCCTCACCAAAATTTACCTGATTGGAATTCTGTAACAGAATCTCTTATTCTAATGCCAGGAGTTCTCAACATGACAAGTTTTGAGAAAAAAATTTTGGAATTGGACAAAAACAAGTTTCTAACTAACCTTGTATCGATGCATAGACTGATACAACCTGCCCAAGTTTCCATAATGCTTGGCTGTTTGAACATTGTTTTCACCAAATGCTTTCTGGGCTAATGAGAGAGAAGCCAGATGTAGGTCCTGTGCTTCATGTAGGAGACGATCCTCTAGTTCTTTATCACTGCTGTCAATAGCAATCTCCTCGAGAATCAGAGCTGGAAATGAAAAGAGATACTGACTCCAGTGCATAACTGTGGTCTAACTGAAAAAGTGGGTGGGACTTTTTTTACCAATTTTTACTATTATGATGATGGACTCATCTGTGACCACAGGAACAATGCAAGGCCTCAGTGCTATGATAACAAGACACTGTTTTCCACACCTTTTCATAATCAGGAAGACTTAACTGGGAATGCGGTTAACCTGTGATGGAACAGCATCCCAACCTGGGGAGGGATACCCCAATAATCTAATCTGGGATGTTCTCTGGCTGCTAGAGTGGAATAACTAGCTGGGACCATTATAGCCCACTCAGACATTAACTTAAGAAACTTGTACCTTTGACTCTTTTGGTGGAAGCTGAGAGAAGATGATCTTCCGGCAGGATATGTGTGATGATATCAATTGCCCGCTCAGCATGCTCTCGTGCGTCGCTGAATTTGCCTGAACTGTATTCTTGAACATAGGTTGAATAGGCGAGGTCTTCATGGGCCATAGCAACATGGAGATTGTTGCCTCCAAATACTGACTGGCGGATATCCAAGGCGGTCTGAAAACAAGAGAAATCAAAATGAATTTATAAGCTTATTTGCAACACTGATTATATACAAGAGTTATGAGTAGAATAGGATAGAAAGGCCCCCTTACCTGATATACTTTCACTGCTTTGTTGATAGAATCTACATTGAGCAAATAAAAGCCATAGTCGAGCAGCGCATCAGAATACTTGTGATGTTTTACACCAAAATATTCTCTGGAAAGGAGAAAAACGTTTAGTTGAACAAAGACTGTTTAATGACGTGCTACAAAATATTTTTATTCAACTCAAAAAATCATTCTCTTTTATCTCTAGATGACATGATATAGACAGAAAAAGACAAGCATCCCTCTTTTTACATTACCTGGTATAAAGGACAGCTTGTTTTATCAGAAGTTCAGCTTTATGGAATTGTCTTTTGACAACACAGGCCTTCCCACACTGCCTCAGCACATCTACAATAGTCTGAAATCAAAGCATAGCATCAAGTTTTAGAAGGTTGCCACTGGCTCTTGAGGATGGATAATTCACAATCTTGGCCACCAAATAGTTGACTTATCATCCTGGGTGGGAAGATGTAAGGAGATGTAATAAGTCAATGATGGCACCACCATGGCCAAAAAAGGACCTTAGCTCCAGTACACTACACATGATCACCAGATTAAGTGAATGACAGAAAACAGATGCAAGTTGTCACTCGAAAATTATCATAATGTAAAGCACACACCTTTTGTGGAAGATTTGATGTGATTTCTCTCAGTGCCATGCTACAGTACTTATATGCTTCGTCATACTGGCATTTAGCAAAGAGGAGACTGCACCGTTCTGAATGTAGCAATGCCTTGTTGACAATGTGGCCATGTTCTTCCAGCTTCTCCAGGTACTTCATTGCTAACTCGTAGCACTCATGTGCTTCACTGTATTTACAGTTGGCATTCCTGATATGTAATAATCTAGAAGAGAAATCATTGCAAACTTCATAGACTCAAGGGGACTCAGAAGTGCCAGTGCAAACTCTAAGCAATCAATCCAACTATAACAGGAAAATCAGTGCAGAGCAATGGCTCTATCACAAGAACAAGCATAGGCATGACAAATCACAGAAACATTTAGCTGCTGACACTTTTACTGACGGTTTAGGTTTAATTTGAACCACTCAGTCTCAGCAAAGTTAGAAAAGCATTCATCAGCAGGATGATGAAGAAGTATTGCATATTCACATGATCAAAATGCAGAACTTACCTTACACAGCACTCAAAGGCATTATACCACAGGCTCGGGTTGTCGACCTGTTTGCAGGCTTGTAGGCATGATAATAGCACCTTCTCGCTGTCGTAGTACCAACCCGCATCAGTAAGGAAGCCACCTGAAACAGGAAATATAGTGGTTGTGTTTTTGGCTAATCGTTGAGAACATTCCTGCCATAGGTTAATGGGAGACAAATTTCATAAGACTCCGAGCTCGCTATGAGAGTTGAGAGCTGAGCATCAAATAACACTATAGCTCTATATCAAACAGTATAGTGAAATTTGTAATGTAAAGTAGGAGGAAACTGGAGACCCTGGAGAAGACCTACACTGACGAAGGTAGTCACCTAACTACCACATGACTATACCAGGACCGACCGGGAATCAAAGCCAGGACCTCAGAGTTGACTGGTTTTGATGTTAACACGGCATCAAACCATAAATCCATTTAGAATTCATATTGATTATAAAGCACCTAGCGGCAGGCCAACCACTTTTCTTGAAGGCCTACATGTAGATCTGCTGTAACAAAGCTCATTACCTAGACTATACCCTAATTTGATGACTTTATCTAATTGTTTGGAATCTTTGGGGTTGACTAAACAGCAGTGTTGACAATAAGCATCAGCGAGGATAGCAGAGACTTTCACTCCATGGTCCATGAGGGCTTGAAAGCAGTGGTGTAATAGATGTCTGAAAATGACACGGTCAAGAGTTAGGCACAAACTCTTTCGGGAACTCAGAAGGAAGATATCATCATTAATGACAATGACACAATTTTTCTGATATTTTTTAATTTGACCGACAAAATAAGATTGTCAGTTTTTCCTGAATAGCAAGCAGTAGGCCTGTTACATGGTTGTTGAATGTAGGAAGGTCTGCCAACACATCGCAAGGAATTAGATTATGTTGCACTATTTCCTCTAGTTTAGGTCTACCTTTTCACTGATTTTTGTGTGCAGGAAGGTTGCTCTAGTTCAATGTAAAGTTATAAGTTCTTGAGTTACGACAACCAGACTAATTATTACAAGCTATTAAACATTGGGCAACTGTGAAACCCTTACCTTTTATCATTCACTTTTAAAACTCTGGCAAATATATCCAACTCTGAGAATTCCATCCCAAGCAGACACAACCTGCCTTTATTGTATAGCTGTAATTACACGAACACGAAAACATAAAATATAATTGAAACAGCATACCGGTACTGAGATCAGGTTTTCGAAACTCCTACCTCATATACAAATATAGAGAGGCAGAGTATCTGAGTAGTCTGAGTATATTGAAAATCACTGATGACACACCTCTGACCTAACATGCATAGCAATTAGCATCCACTGTCAGTGTCACTGATCAATAAATTGTGAATTGATAGGATTTTTCTATGATCTATTTCTGGTGAAAACCGATCTATAATAAAAACCATCTGTGGACAGATAGATAGCCGCAACGAAACTGATCCGAAGAGGCCACAGAACGAAAGGAAGGGACTTTTTCACCATGGGACCAGAATTTACACTACACCATGTATACACATATCAATACATGATGTATACACACTAACACAATGAAGTACATCATGAATACAGGTATCCCGACAGAAAACTGTTCAATCAAAACAAAAACATTACGGCCTCCTATGAGAAAACTGTAGCTTCGATTGACTACCTTGTAGTAAATATCAAATTGGACATTTTCAGGTAATGTTCTAAGCTCCTTTCTATTGCTCGAATAAGACGTTACAACTGTAGAAATAGCTGTGTTGTAAAGTGAATCAGGAACCCATTCTAAGGCAGACGCCATTTTACAGACATATGACAGAGTGACGTGTTAGGGGGGGGGGGGGTTGATGTTATATCCAATCCGCGTTAGCAGGTCGAATCTCACTACAACGTGTACAAAATGTGCGAAGAAGTAAACAACGTCAATATTTTCCACAATTGCCGGGACTACTAGTTATTGCCCTCACTGAAGGTGAGGACCAAGTCTTTATTGGATGTGCCATGCCCCTTCACTATTCGTACCTGTCTGATCTAGATGTGCACTCTCCCAACGTAGTGCACCATGTTGCTACAGGGTGGACCTTGTCTCCACCCTCGGGAAAAATGTGTCTCATTTTCACATGGTGAAGACCTGATCATTTTCAAAAAGACATAAAGGGATTGCATGAAATCAGAACACCAGACCTGAAGAGACAGCAGATACTGCAACAACCGAAGCATAACATGCTGCCACAACCAGACCTGATAATACAGCATATGCTGGCACAACCAGACCTGATAGACAGGAGATGCTGGCACAACCAGACCTGATGAGATTGCAGATACTGTCACAACCAGACCTGATAGACAGGAGATGCTGGTACAACCAGACCTGATTAGATTGCAGATGCTCCCACAACCAGACCTGATGAGATTGCAGATACTGTCACAACCAGACCTGATGCGATTGCAGATACTGACACAACAAGACCTGGCGAGTGTTACACCCAGAGCCAAAGGGCAGCACGGACAGGTCCACACCTGAAAATCCATCCCAACGCAGACCAATGAACGAGCTCGATAGCATTCAAGTTCTTATTGAAATTTGAAAACTGGTAAATGATCCTTAATCGAGATCTGATCTGATGACTAAAATAAAAGTAAACCTGTGGTTATTTCATCCTCATGCAATGAACTGGTTCTGACTCGAGTAGATTGTGACATTGTCTTAGCCTGGGTGTGATTCATTGGGAGGAAGACACTAATTACTGAGACTTTTGACAAGACTCCCTAGGGAGTCCATTTCGTCATCCTATACTGTCTCATGGTAGGGTGAGGGAGGAGGCCAGTCACTGTGTCCGCAGTGTACTTTTGACTGGTTGTGACATTGTCTTTGGTCCTAGTCGGTTGTCACCGATTGCCTTGCTATGATCCCACAGGATGAGCCACACAGGATCATATCTCCATAGAAATTTAGATCCATGCCTAACCAGAGTACTGTATCTTTTGACTGGTTCAAGTTTACTGCACGATTATTCCTGCATGACAGCTTCAATGCTAAGAAATATGAAAGTTAACACAAATTAAAATCAAAATACATGTTTTTCTCCAGTCAATTATACCTCCACAGCTGAACATTATGTATACATTTTTACAACGATGAACACAGAGCTAAGACCTAGTATTCGTACACAAATTATCAAAATATCTTTCTGAAATCCAGTTCATTATCTTTCACAATCTCGGTTGTTGCAGAAAACCAAATGCAAATGAAAAAACATTACAATTGTAATGGTAAGTAACATTGATCATCAGGTACATTTATGCAGAAAATTTGTTTAACTTATGAACAAGGTTCTTTTTTGGTATTTTCTCACATCCAGGCCTACCAGTCCTGGGGCAACGCATCCATCTTCATATTATGGAGACCTAAACCTTGTGGTAATCCAGCATAATTTTCTCACCAAAGAACAGGAAAATCACAGAAAGAGTTCAAGAAATAATTCAAAATAAAAACTGCCAAGAAGTAGAAAGAAAGAACACGGGGAAACTAAGGTCATCACCGAGATAAAATTCGTCCAGATAGGACTTAAATGTTTTTAAAACAGAAATAAATTGACACACTGCAATTTATTCAATCAGTCTAATTTGTAAGCCCAGAGCGGATTCCTACAGTTCATTTGTTATATCACTTGGCCCAAACAATATTTTTTAGCATATTATGCATTCTGTAAATGTTAACTTTGTCTTGCTCATTTATGTGCATAACCTAAAGATTCTAACATTGAGATGGGCTCTTGAAAAAACTGCAATTACTTCAATAGATGTGAATTCCAGGAAAAACATTTACTCCTCATAGAATCAGTGTCTAATTCATCAGACTTTTCTATTCTGGTGTCACAATTATTACTCTCTCACAAGAACCCAGGTCCTAGTCACTTGTTCACCTGGTACAACCCGTGTACCATGTCACTCATTTACCTGATTGCTTCATTCTGGTGAAATAATAGTTCTAGAAATCTCAGTGTCCAAGACATTAATTCATCTGATCACTCCACTCTAGTGCTGCAAGTACAACTGGTGTCCTAGTAAATGATTCACTATATTGCTCCAGTCTTTTAAATGATAATCAGTCTCAGCAGAACCAGTGTCCTGCTCATGAATTTACCCGATTGCTCCATTTGGTACAGTAAAATTGTTCTCAGAGAAGAATCCTCGCCCAAGTCACTGTAGAATTGATTCGATTGTTCCATTCTGGTGCAGTTATGCATGTCATATTTTTCTCCTAGTAGTACCAGCGTCAGTCAATAGGGATCACGTCTGGAGGTGAGCTGCGGCTGTCAGATCCTGAGGACAATGATGTGAGGTCTATACCCTGTCTGACACTAGAACCCGAGGGCACCATGCTATCAAACTACAAAGAAAACAAATATAACAGTAAACAAATTGCTTGCTGTGAGACCATCCTGTTTAGCCCGACAAGTTTCAGAGCTGCACACTACTTATAAAAGATGAACTTTGATGAACTTGGCACCACCAGAAGTTCCTACTCCAAAATTCTGGAACTCAATGGGGATCAGAATGAACAGGATGCAGTGGTCTTTCCAACTTTATTTAGTTAAAAACAGCAAAAAATTTTCTTTACAGTTTTCTCTGTATAACACTTACGAATTGTGTAATGATGTCTCAGGGACATGAATTACTTGGAATGACATGTGGGGAATAGGAACAAGGAATGGAATGTGTTGTTAGTCGATGATATCAAGTGGCATCAAAGCCAGTGTGTGGAAAGACTGTGTATCAAGTTTGAAAGGAGTATTACCTCGTTATTTCTTGAAGACCGCCCAAAATTGTTAGACAAATCAGTTGACTCCAGATCAGACTGAAGTAACGAGAAAAGGTCAACATCTGCAAGAGGAGTTACAAGATTGTTAGAATTGATAGAGGTGTGCAAGAAAATAACATATCTGCCAGACCAAGCACAACAAATGCACACCATTCCTCTGCTTGAGGGTGCCACCTGGTCAGTTCAAGCAGAGGAATAAAGGCTTCAACAATAGTGCTAACAATATAATAGGAATGAAGACATTTGGTTGGAATAAACATTGAAGGGGGGAAATGAATGAGATTCTCAGTAAAAAAATGGTTTGAAACCTCTTCTCGATTTTATTCTAATACTCCTATCGTCAATTCTGTTTTCTTTTCCTGCATTCTTTTTACTTTTTTGTTTCTTTCGCTTCCCCTTTTTCACCATTTTTGGCAAGAGCACGTTATCAACAAAACCTTTGATATAAAAAAAACATCAGGTCAATTAAATAGAAGCGATGAATTTTCAACCACTGTCCTTTCTATTCTAGAGAGGGTGTCCAACAGACATTAACATTATAGGTTTACAGTAAAACTTGTATACTTTCACCACAAAAGGTTTTTCCAAGAGGGAAATCATATCATTGTAATAGTCAAAGAAGTTAATTTACAATACTTACTTGAGACGTCAAAGTATGGCAGTTCATTCCTTGTGCTTCCCGTTGCTCCGACATTAAATTGAGGTGACACATAGGACCGGGACGATGTAGAATTTGATGAGGACATCATGCTGGATCTTGTTGCCGAAGAGTATGTTGGAGGCAGTTGAGCCGACAGTGGCGCTATTTTTGGAGGTACTGATGCCGCCGTGGGTAACAAGGCCGGAGCAGACAACGAAGCAGTCAAGGTGCTGGGCCTGAAAATGTAAACAAACAGTTGAAAAGATTGGTGTATGAACTACGGCCAACCTACAGCAATTCAGTAATACGGCATATTTTCCTTATTTGGTATTTGGTTGCGATGCGAGGCCACTACAGGTTACTTTTATCCCCGTGTGGGATAATTTACTGGTATAGACACTCGGCTACAAGGGACCATGGCGAGGCCACTACAGGTTACTTTTATCCCCCTGTGTGGGATCATTTACTGGTATAGACACTCAGCTACAAGGGACCATGGCTTTTAGTCTCATCCACCAGAGTCTCGATAGTTCATATGTTGTGAAGAGCCCAGAATTTGTTCCTGGACTCCCCACCGGTATATCAGAAAACATATTCCTGTCACCTAGGCCCATCAGTGTTGTCACCAGCGTTAACCACTCGGCTACGCGACTCCTCAAATTCCTTTCGCACCTGTTGAATACTAGTAGACAATTCTGCGCCTAGAAATGACATGGAAGTATCACCACTTGTGATCATCTTTTAATTGGTTTTAAATGCTCTTGCTGGGGTTGTTCCTGGGAGATGCATTACGTGTTGTTGGCCAGTGCATGTGTCAATGTGATTCAGATATTGATCAATGAATCTGAAGGACTATTCCTGCTGGAAAATGTTCTCCTCTTCATGTCTCCATACGTTTTGATCAACCATGTCATCAGTTATGGTTGGCTCTTCAATCTCTCAGCCTTCCAGAGTAGAGCGCCTCAGAGCAAATCACAAAGGGTCACCGAAGGTCAGCATTTATGATTTTTTCATATTTTTCTTGTGATAAGCACCTGCTATTGGCAAAGTAGGTCACATATGTCCGGATTAGTCCATCTTTAAGCTGCCAGACATTCATCCCTTTATTCATCAGTTTAGGTATCTGATAACCATCATAAAGGCGTTCTTACAGCTCCTCTTAGAGAGGGCAGCATCAAATATTTTCAGCCAGACCACACACGTCAAGGTACGAGCTAAAACTTTGAAGTTGTTCACAGCATTAGATGCAAAGACACCTGAGCATGTCTTTCGTCATGATCTCTTGGTATCAGATGAAAATACAGTCTACTATTGACTAACATCAAAGATTTAAAAAGAAACATTCAAGGGTATGAAGTACAACTTAAAGGTCGACTTTTGCCTTGCACAGCAACTTACACAAGCTCTTGTGACACTCTCCATTCTCTCGCCACAAATGAAGAACAAAATCCACAGTTTCACAAAATATACGTTTAATCACACAAGATTTACAAAATATGCATTTTGCCAAGCTGGTGGGTGTGATGAGGGATGACCAGATTTTTGAAGAATGTGAATTGTGAATGGATTTTGGGAGATGGGAGCACAAACACAAGAGCAAGATTGTTACGTGTACACGCTTGGGTCCTAATCAGTTATAATCACCGGTGAAAATTCACACATATTGATCAAATAATTCACTTAATTGATTTACTTACATTTTCATTGATAATTCGTGACAACACCAGGCAACTGGCAACACATCTCCTCCAAAAAGTCTCCTTTTATTTGCTCAAACTATGAAGAGGGTAACAAAACATCTTCAATATGTTGAAGTCGAAGTGCAATTTCTAGTTTCAAGAAAAATACAATGGTTTTTCCACACAATACACTTTGTTGATAATGTCAGAGAAAAACTGGATATAACTTCCATTCTAATGACACTGAGAGATTTGGAGAAGAACTTTTACCAGTTCCTGCTGCAGTTACTTACATAATCCACACAAATCCACATGATCTTCGACTGTACTGTGTGTGGCAGCACCTTCAGACCTGACAGTCACCAACATCATTTGTATCAAGCACAACTGACTGGTAAACCTCACGTAATGTTAACTTCCCACAAGTGATTAATCAGGTCCTCAACATAGCAAAAACATTTTGAACAAGTTTAAACCCTTTGAATGAAATTATCTGACTAGCATTGTCAGCCTAGTTACAGAATGTGATCAGGATTTCAACCCGATCAGGTAGGACCTAAATTATGCAGTGCAACTTGATTTTAGGTCAGTGTTACCAAATAGGTATCTCTGAGTTTATAGTCTGTGAGACATTATGTAACTACAACTACATACACGAATAAGTCCCTCCATAACTCCATGATTCGTCTTAACAGATCAGAATCATTATAAATCAATAAAGCATTCAAACATTTATCTTGTCTTCTGACCAACTCATACAATTCATCATAAACCCTGTTATCTCCATAATAGCCCCCCCCCCCCCTTCTCCCTGAACAACATGCATCTTGAACAGCCTAACAGTACATAAAAAGGTAACTTACTTCTTCACACACAAAGGTAACTCTACATCAATATTCAAGTAGATAAATACAATGCACAAGTAGAAATCTGACTAGCAGGGTTCAACTTTGCAAACTGGGTAAATCCAGAGTCATTATTTTACTGTGTGGACAGGATTCTGAGGGCTGAGAGGTGACTGTAGTGTAAAATAGGTCTATTTTACCTGTAATAGGCATATGTGGAAAATACGCCTTTCGACCTTCCGCAACCCAGTAAACACAGTTGTTTACTAGAGCTACAAACTGACTATGCAAACCAACTCAATTGTGACCAAATAAAACTGTCATTTTGTCTAGTTAATAAACATAAGCAATTTATCAATGATCTTCATTTGTACATGTAAGTACATGACAGATAAATAAACAGTTATATGCAGAGTGTATATAAAAGGTGACAAATTAATCATTGGTACGACACAAAATATAATGAGATCTGACCTAAAGACCCAAACAATGAAGGGTCGGTCACTAGGATTACAACCTCAATACTCTCCGAATAAAATCATCATATACTAGCAACATTCAACCCTAAAATTCAGCTGAGTAGGCCAGAGAATACTGCTGACCACCGATTCATTTTATAATCACAACCTCAAATACTTTTTCCCATCAGAACAGCACCCAGCTTATATTGGAAGTCACCAAATACAATTTTTTTCTTATGTACAAACAGTATATGCATATCACATAGGTAGTCTCGACTGACCATTGTCAAGATGAAGCAATACGGAGAACTTGAGAGGAAACATGAAATCAACATGTCAGGTCCCCCTCCCAAAGAAAGCTGAAATCTCTGCCAAGAGCACAATTATAAAGCGGGGTTCATATTCATGATTTCAGTCCAAAAGTAGGAGAGTTGATCTATTTGACTTTGTTGTAAAGACACCTCATACGCCCTTAGGTTTCCTGAACATGTAGTTGGGCGAGAGTAGCATATTTCTCCAATATGAATGCATGCTTCTTTATCATGATTATACCAATATATTAATCGTATTCAGCATTTTCAACAGGCTAGTACGTGCAGCATGATTCGACACATTCAATAATTAATGTCGAAGAAAACTTTACCATCAAGAGGAGGAATCATCATCTGAGCTGGGACCTGATGGCAGGTAAGACTTATAACGGGATGATGGCAGGAAAGAATTGATACCACTCATCATGCCATAAAAATCTTCCACTTCATTGCTAGAAAGACCAAGGCCAGTACCCAAGAAAGGATGCTGCAGATGAGATGACAAATGTGACCGAGTGTGTGCTGGCGGTGGATTGTGGACCGGGATCGAGAGGCCAAGGTGGGCCGAATGCAGCATTGAAGGCGTGGCACTGATTGTCGGTGCAACTGTACTGATTGGCCGGTGAGCGGCCTGCGGACTTGGGATGAGGGGTGGAGGTGTGGTGTGAAGTGTGGGCGGGGTACGCAAAGTAGATCGCGGTGAGACACTGCTATTTGGCGTGCGTGGAGAATTCGAGACCCTTGTCCCAGATGAATCCGTTGTGTCATAATCTATCGTTATGCAATTAGACAGGCCGGAATTTTGTGATTGAGGTGATGATGATGATGCCACGAATATGGGGCTGTCCAGGTGGACAGGATTGCTTGCAGCCGATTCTCCCCGACTCTTGGGACTGTAATGAGGTGGTGTATCCACATCAATCAGTGGTGGCGCACAACTCATAGGACTCACGCACCGTTGGGGTGACTTCTTTGTCAGCGGCAAGGGATCATCATCATCATCATCATCTTCTGAACTGCTCCATGTCAAGTCTATGACAGCTGGCTTCGGCTTCTTAGGTGCAGGAGCTGGAAATCAGAATTGAATAAGTTAGCTCGTTCTGACAGTCTGACATGCTCTTATAATTCGACAACTTATGGTTGATATATTACCAAGCAACCCCATCTTCTTTTCTTCTCTCAATACAAACATGAGGTACAAGTTAAAAGACAATTCGCTTAGACTAAAGGTTTCTATCGCCATAACAAATAGAAGTCCTGGTAAGGTGTCCAACAGTCTAGTTGCATTATGCAAGCATTGCAAAACATGGGTTGTTTTTTACTGCGCAAGTGCTTTATAACGCCAGAAGAACTGAAACGTATTAATTCGCAAGATCTTACCTGACCCTGATGAAGAAGATGAAGAAGCAGTAGAGCTCGTCTTGGTAGCAGGACTTGAAATGATCACTTCCTTTTTGACCTGCTTGAATGGACTCCATGAACCATCCTCAACAAACTGGATATCATTACAATCCTGACTGCACTCCTGCACTATTTTGGAGAAAAGTCTGTAAAGAGATATTGTTTTATTTGCCACAGAACTGCAAAATTCTATTGATTGTAATCTCAATATCTGGTGAGTGCTCTACAAATCTTGCACTCACTGCTGACACTCCAGCTAGACTGGTTGATCATAAGGATTCGAGGTTCCTGAAGTAGCAGATAGACACGCGATGACCTCATTGAAGATTGATTGAAACTACTGTGCCCGAGGTCATTACGTCACCAAATGCTGATAACAGCGTTTCGGCCAATGACGCCCCGATGACGCTCTTTTTGAACTTACCCATCAATGATAAGACTATCGTAGGTAGCTGGTTTATCACATACAGGACATTTCCAAGTAGGCTTCTTTTCGTTCATCAACAGGTAGGTCTCAGCATCAAAGCACTGGAGATGTGTACACGTATTGCAACGGCTTGGACAACGCATCCTCATCTTTCCGAGCTGAAACAGCAGATGAGAAATTATACTTTTCAGGTTTCACTCAAACTTATCAATGGGACAAAATTCTAAAATAAATGGGTGATTTGTTTCCAATTGCAAATAGATTTGTCCTCTTGCTCCTTTACTTGGCCTACTTACACAAGCCAAGTGCATAATCTTGGAAGAAGGGCGTATACTTGGATAAATTGCAAAGGGCGAATAGTTCATGTACTTACAGGACACAAGAGTGACACTCTGAGACTCGTTGTGGCTATTTCACTGTCAGGATCTTGATGGAGCTTCTCTTTAACTGAAAACAAGAAGAGTTAGATTTAAGTATAATGAGGTTCAGTTCACCCAAACGGGAAGAATAAGCTTTTTGTTGCAGTACTTACTTGCCAGTGAGGAACTAACAGAACTTGGCTGTACAATGTCCAACACCACATAAATGACAATTCCTGAGTTACAACAATTAAATGCCTGAAGGTGTTAATGGCACAGAGCTGGGTGATACTTGGGAAATTGCTTGAAGCTGTAAAGTATGTTGAATGCCAGCGCCTCTTAAGGGGAATCCTCAGAATGCAGACTCCACATTCTATTCAACTAGAGTGTAATGATCATACTCACTTAAAGCCCTCGAGTGATCTGCGTGTTTGATTCCTTTGGCCTTTAGTCTCTGTAATAAGACATCTGACGACTGCTTTCTGACTAGGTACACACCCACACAATAACCCTGAAGAATATGACAAACAAGTCAAGAAAGGTGATAGAATTCATAAAGTCAAGATAAATCAGAAAAGAAACTTGCTTTAAAGTTCAGACAGTGTGCTATCCAACAACCCTACTTGGTACCAAGGCTTGACTTTACACTGTAAGTGCTTATTGATTATTACCGGTTACCAATCATACCACTTCTTAGCATTGACAAACTTCATCTCAAATACATCATCAACAGTTATCATTTGCACCAAGGCAACTATCATTACTTACCCGAGCGAATTCCGAAGCCCACGAGATATTCACATGATTAGGAATCGTTGGTGAGATGCGACACAATGAGGTAATGTTGACAGGTCGTCCCGGCCGCTTTGGCTCAACACCAGGCTTGTTGGTAGGGATGGGATTCTGTAAGCAAGGGAGGTAGTCCATGTTTAAACCAGACAATCAGAAAGTGAGGGGTTTAGATAATCTTTCTACAGAAGATTTAACCTGTGGGTGTCTTTCTTCCACTAAAATGGCTACCATCAACTCAGAAGGAAGCTATATTGACATGCAATTGGGATCAGGTTTGGATGACTTTTAGCATGTTAAGTACAAATACAGAAAAGAATGCCATGAACACCCAAACCAACCTGCCAAGTGGTTGTGATAACAAGAAGGGCAACAGAAACATATGTTACATATTTCGAAGAGAACATTTAGAACAATGAGTTGGGATAGCTCATTTTGCCCGAAAACACGGACCTCCAAAACAAAGGACAACTTTTCGATGGTTTGTCAAGCAATATGATACAGCAAACAGGCATTATTTAACATCAGTCATATTTTCACCCCTGTTTAGGCGAATAAAGATTTACTTACAGGCAGTGTAGCAACTTTACTATTAACTTTTAAAAGAGCACCAGTTGGAAAGTCATCTGCTTGGGGAGTACCAGTTTCTATCCGCGTAAATCTAAAAGAAACAACATCTAAATGTCAACTTACAGGCAGTGTGGCAATTTTGCTATTTACTCTCACGCAAATACTTGGTGGGAAATTGTCGCCTTGCTCACAACTTGTCTCCAACAGGCAAAACCTGTAAAGATACGAATCTTTAGAACCGTGGAAGCAAATACTGTAACCCCAAATATTTTAGTTGGCTGATTAAATCAGCTCCAATACTCCCTCTGTGAAGTGAAAAAGGAACATTTCATTGAAAGATTATGATGTGTCTTCATCCTAAACGCTGTCAATCTAATTACAAGCTTCACACTTACGACAGAGCCAGGTGGCAGCACTTGGTCCATAATATTAAATGCAGGCTATACAAGTCAGTGTTGGCTTTCTGTTGAACAGTATTAAAAACAAAGCTCTTACCCTAGTAGTTGACAGCCAGCACCGCCTCCTCGGATGTGGCAAGGGTATTGAGAAAATATGACTTACCATGTGCAATGGCAATTGCCAACGAAGAGTTATAACCTACCTTAGTTGGACTTGAACTTGATAATCACATTTTGAACCAGGTCGCATATCTCTGGAAAAGAAGAAAAGCTTGTTTGTTACTCTAACCAGGAGCCTATGGGCATGAATATTAGCCGAGACTTGCAACTGCTACAGGGCCAAATATTGGCTTCTTTAAATGCAACGAAGCCTGCTCACTGTCAGAACAACTGCTCAAACCATCCACCAAACACAAAGAGGAAGACCTCTTATAACGCAAAAGCACCGATGAAAAGAGCCACTCCTTGGATATCTAACTTCGTCACTGATTACACTTGATACCTACCTGGACATCGCGATATCCTGGGCCTGTTGCGGTGTGAGGTGAAACACAAAAAACGTTTCTTGAAACCGTGAAGTATTTCTTGGCACTGAAAAAGACCACAGGAAACTGTCATCGCCTGTTAACTGTTAATTTCTGGCCTGAACATCAACTCTCTTACTTTTCATTTAAATTGCACCACCCTGAACTTGTTTTGCCAAGAGGTATATTTCTACAATCAACAATGTCCATTCAGCATTGGTCTGTTGTACTTGTAGCACAACTAAGGATCATTTTCAAACTGGAAGCATCACATTGAAATGATCCATCAATATTTTTACCTAATGTTGATGGCTTCAGCAATTCACCGAGAACGTCATAGAAGGGCAGCCGTTGAAACCGAACATCTGGATGTACTGGGAAACCACTGGAATGCTGGCTTGACGTGCTTGAATGACTCGAATGTTTAGCATAGTCTGAGTGAAATAAGAAGAAAAACATGAGTCTTAGAGATGATTTTACCAAAAATAATTGGCCAATTTTCCATGATTGAAAATGAGAATTCACACAGCCACTCGCACAGGATTGACAAAAATTTGAAAAATTCTAGTCCTGAGAGTGAGACAACTGGCTGAAACGTACCACCTCTTTCATGAGCTACAGAAATTGGCTGTTTCTTTTTCTTTGTTGACATCTGAAGCAATTTTTACCCAAAAATCGTAACACACAGCGATTCGATGTGTTTCTTTTCAATTTTCTGAAAATGCTGATTCAGGTTTATCAAAAAATCCAATTTTCTGAACATGCCAATTCAGGGCCTCCCGCTTGAATATACATATGTCACACCTGAATCAGCAAATAATTCTAAAGGTTCAATAATTGTAGATCAATTCATCACAATCAACATGCAAAATCCTTATTTTATTCTAAAAGACATTGTTTTTACTTGACTGTTCATCAATCAATGAAACTGAATTGGAAACGAGATGCAGGTGGAGGAAAACGATGAGAAAGACAGAAGTGCTGTAAGATTACAGTGTTTTGAGAGGTGGGGAATACAGACCAAAGACTAGGAAATATAAATGGACAATCCCAAAAACAATGTTAAAACTGGCGGGTACAAAAGTGACCAACTCCAAGTTTCATTAATGGTTCAAATCAAACAGCCCAACAGATGTTGTTCAAAACTTAATTGGCATCATGACCATAATCTGTTCAGCAGAATTTGTTCTTATGTCTCTTGTTTAGCAAACTCAGCACATTTTCAGAGTGCTGACATGCTGATATCAATCAATACAGTCAATCGTGGGAGTTTTTTTGCAAAAACATTTCTAAATTGCCTTAAACTTGACTGAAGTTGGCTTTGGGTATAATTGGAACAATAGTGGATAGTGCAAAAACCAAATAAATGAATTCAACAAAATACTTGTATGGTTACTAAACAATATGTGTTAAACTGAACTGCAGTGAATATGACGGGCTAAGTTCTGATATACAAGTATAAATACGATTTTCCGTTTATTTGTTAAAATGGTGTCCATGGCGACATACAACCTTTTTTACCACTTTCTGATTCATTTTTATTATAACTGCTGGTTTCCATATCCTCTTCTGAAACACAGAATGATTTAAATAGAAACTCATCCCAGCAACTAATATTTTTTATAAGCTAACCTGCCAACGAGAATAATGAGACAATAGTAACAACCATAGTGCTTTCTTTGGCCCATGTCTATCATCCAACTACTATCCATACAGATAGACTGGTAAACAGTTGTTAGACATTCCATTTGATTCACCAGCAGCCACCTCACCCAATGAGCTTAGTATTAGATCTTTTTCTTTAGACAAATATTAGACATTTTTAATATTAGATTATTACAATCAAAAATATATAAGGCGAGCTCGCAGAATATAGGAAAATTGATGTTTATAGAAAGTAAAGGAAATCTTCAACTGTACATGACTATTGGATGAGTTACAATCCATTAAACTAACTATACAATTCATTTATAGACTGAGCTACTTCTAGCACATGCTGACAGGATACTTCATTTATGACAGGAGGGAAAACAACTCATCAGAAGTCACTCAGGTTAACAGCATTTTCAAACACACAGGGCTCCTGCAAAAGCACAAATTCTCGAAACTTCGATCTGTAGGATCAGACCAAAATGAACAGAAGCCATGAAAATGATGACTTTAAAAAGCCCTGACCCTTTCATTTTAGCTGAAACACAACTAGTTAGCCGTTGGTATCATATTCACCACCTTTGCTGGGATCTTAGTTTTTTGGTTTACCCCCCCCCCCCCCCAATCAAACACCAGCTGGGGAAGCTATCTAAACATGTGAATTATAAGATCCACCCCATCCTTCAATATCCATGGAGCTTTTCTCTAGCTCAAGACTTCAATCAATATTGATTCAGGATAGTTGTGTGCCTTGCAGGAGCCCTTGTCAAGAACAACCAGGTAGAAATGGAAGTCCTCCACAGCTACCCTACCTGCTCCAGTCATTAGTTCATTATAAAGCAGGTGACCTGAAACATAAATGGCACCAACCATGTCTCAATTATTCTATAATTACTCTACATCCCACGGTGTAATCATATATGTTGTGCTGTCGTCACTACCCACCAGATGTTGATTCTGATAGTTACTGATTTAATGATGAATTAACTGGCATTTTTAAGTACAACCTGAACCACCCCGACAACCGTTTCAACCTAGCCAGACTAACAGTCCTAATCACATAAATGGTTCAAAGTCTTATTGCAGCACCCAACAGTAGTCTTGGAATAAACATGCAATCCAAAACGGGTGATAATACAAAAATTTGAATAAGGCATTCGACTTGAAATATGACAAAAAGTATACATCTTAAAAGTGGTTTTGAAGATATGTTTCAGCTCATGCTGCTGGCGAAGATTATCGCTAAAAGACTTACCATGTCTTGATGGATCTGAATTACTTGATGATGAAGGCCCTCGCAAACTCGATGAGCCACTCAGCTTGCCTGGATACCGCAGTCTAAAAAACATCAACAGCAAGTTCATCTATATCAGTCTGAATAACACCATGATTGATAAGGCAATACTACGCTTTCCCCGATCTTAAGCCTGTCAGGTTACAGTCAATACCTAACATTTACTTGTAATTCGACCAAACCAAAATCGTCAAGTAACTTACTTTATTGATCTCCAGCGTTTAGATGCTTTTTAACATGAACTACAAATGCCGAAGACAGAAATAAACACACAACTTTGGCCTTTACATGGTTTATCGGCTATAAGATGTACTAATCCTTCATCCAGTGGGCAGGGCATGATGAAAGAAGTAACCATGGAAACCAATCATATCACCTCCATCAAACAAGATGGGGTGGTAAAAGACAGAAAGCCACCGAAAGTTGCATGGTTTTCTCATGCAACCAATCATTTTGTTTGGTTTTCCTAGTATTTCAATGGTACAGCCTAGCCTCATCAAACAAGGGAAAGCGTGGTGAAAATGCTAGATATAAATTACTAATTGGTCAAACAAGAATAACATACCTGTCATCTGCATCTGAACTTCTTGTTGATGCTGACGGGTAGGGTTTGGCTCCCGGCCGACATCGCCTTAAAGATAGGAAAAGTGCAGACAAATGTTACAATTAAAGCAATCTATGAGACTCGGTATATTCAAAGATTCAAGAAATGAAGTAAGTCACTGCAAGGAAGGTTCACCTGAAATTATAAACAAATTCTTCAGGAATAAAACTTCTGAGCAGGCAAGGGAGGATGGTTATAAATGATACGGGACAGCGGCTACGTTTATCACAAATTATTCATAACCCTTGATCAAAGAGCAACTGTAAATGCAACAATAAGCATCTTGAAATAAATGTTATTTTTTAAGCATTCAAACAAAACACAAGGCAAGAAACAAAAAAATCTAATGAACTCACTCGCTTCTTCTGGCATCAGGTTGATCTTGGGGGGCATTGGTCCAAGTTTTTACCATCAACCTGTAAAATGATCATCTCCACAAATTTACTTCAATTCAATTCAACGTTTTGAACCGTACTATTATCTGAAACGGCTTCATACTGGATTGATTGAACAAAGGTGGGGCCTAACTCAGAAAACTGAAAATGAAATGTCTAGTGTTGGATTTTATCTCTGAAAATAAATCAAGAAAAGTCAACAGAGAGTGTATAATATTGGAGTGTTCCAAGGCTTGAAATGACAAACCAACTACATGTACCTCAACTCATAATTCATTTCCATAAACTTGTCTTCTGAAAACAACTAAATTGTCCAAAACCAGGAAAACGGAACTAATTTGGTGACAGTCACTGCATACCTTTTGTTCAAAGTGAGAGATGTTTCCAAATATATCAAACCTGAGAAAAAATAACTTTCGTCAGAATCATTCATTCCAACTCAAACCACTCCGACTCCCATACCACCAGACCACACACAGAATCATTTTCATCACATCTCAGTTGCCAAGGTGATGCCAGCACATGGGTACAAAAATAAAACTATAAAGGGTTAACACCATAACACATTCTAACTGGATGAAGAATGTTAACCCCTTCAACCTTTTCAAGTAATACCACACTGGATCAATACATTAACCCTTCCTAAGATCCGTGTCAAACATTGTTAACCAGAAAATTGGCAGCCGAGTGCAAACCCATCATTTTCCTTCCCCTGGCTGGATTCTTCAAGTTAAAATCAACTAAATATTTGTGTGCCTTTTTTTAGGGCCTGACAATGACATGAATTCTTTTTTTGGAATAGGGTACACGCACACCAACATTGCACATTAGTGTTTCTTATTCACTCTATCACTATTGATAATAACTAGACAATAAGGGGTTAACCAAGCAGGCTATTTTGAGACTTGAGCAGTCAATGCTCTGTTTGAGTTAACCCCTCCAGCACAACAGCCACTATTTTAACAATAAACAGACAATTCAATGATTTTTTTTCACCAAAAAATTATCAGAAAGAAGTACAAAAGGCATAATTTGATTAAGAAAAGCTTATACCAATTTTCTTTTCAAAGAGTTTGAACTTATTTTGATGATTTCAAATTAAAGATATGAAATTTTAGAACCACTACTAAGTTGGTGTATTCAATAAAACTTGGAAATGGTCCAAATTTGTCCTTCCTTTGCACAGGAGTTTTTATTCAATTCCATGTAGGCCTACATCTACATGTAGTATGTACCACTGAAAAAACACTGACAATCTAGTGGTACCAATCTAACACCCTGAAAAATCATCAACACTCAAAATGTTTATTTGATAATTGGTTGGCTATGGCTTTCTACAGTGTCATTCGTGGCAATAATGAAACATGTCATAGTACACACTCGCGCGTGTCATAACATTATTTTACCAGTACTTTGGTCTAACGTACATGTCTGGTGTGTGTCATCACATGTTGAACAGAAGAAAATATCAACAGACCAGCCATTGACTGAAATGACTATAATCTGAATAAATTAATTACTGCATGATTGGCAAAGAGTCCAAACCTACATTTTGAAAACACTTAAGGCCTTCTGATATCTGCCAAGTACTGCCTTTTGGAATGAAACAACTGTAAAACTAATGTATGGTATTGTAATTAACAGAGTTTGTCAGGTACTGCAAAAAAACATGGTCTGATTATGAAAAACCTACTCACCTATATAATTCTCTAATTTTAATTTGTACAGGTGTGGAGCATCCCTTAGAGATCAGCTGAAGAGCCCGCATCAGCAAATCCTGCTTTCGACCACTTTTATTCCGGCCAGCGAACCCCAGTAATACCTGGAGTTCGGATACCCGGAAGCTCATTACCATGTGCTGAAGAATAAGAAAAATCAAATATATTACGATCAGTATTAAAGTTTAATAACTTGAAATCCTAAAGCAATTAGAACGCCTTCAAAATGAAGTAAACTCCAATTTCAAGTTCTTGCCAAAATGGTGGTATGGACGGTCAACCCTTAAAAGATTTTGTGAATCACTACCGTATTCTAATCGAAAGGTGCTGCAACAGAGACTAATAGCGCTAACAGAACAAATGCACACTCAGGACCCGTATCCAACATCACATCGTACAGGCCCTACGTCAGATCAGAAGTCGACTGAGTCTGAGAAGGCGTGTCAGTGTGCGTGCGCACAGCCTCTCATTGATTCATTTAGGCCAAGGCCTTATTAGCCTAATACTAATAGGCGCTGGGCCTAGGACTAGTAGGAGTACTAGGTAGCTCACAGCCAAGATTGATTTACTTCCAACACTGTGACACTTTGTTCCAGGTGAAACGCATGCGTAATCAGCGCCCAAGCAAACTTGAAGTCACAAATAATCCGGTCATCCTAAATTGCGTCCAGTGGCGACCAGGGGCGCGTCCAACGCGAAATAATGTGTATATGGTTAAAAATGTTTTCAAGCTCCTATAACACTTTCAATAAACAAGATTTAGGCCGAAGTTTAGTGGAGTTTGCAAACCCAGTTTTTGAATAATCTGGTGATGATTATTCAAAAACTAGGTTTGGAAACTCCACCAAACTTCCAAATCTTGTTTATTGAAAGTGTTTAGGAGCTTGAAAACATTTTTAACCATATACACCCTATTATTTCGCGTTGGACGCCACTGGTCGCCACTGGACGCAAAATAGGATGACCCCAAATAATCGCTCAGTCACTCGGTATGCTCATCATCAGTAGGCCTACATGTATTACACAGTATGACTATGTATTGTGCATGCAGTGTACCGTGTATACACAGAATGTACATGACACAGTCGGCCGGAGAACCGAAAACACCATGAAAGGACCACGTTTTTAAGTACGACAGGGTAGTTTTTCTAACAAAATTTTTAAGAAGATAAGGCTGCCGCACTTAGATAGCAATTTAAATGTAATCAGAGGTAAATTCAGAAGCGTGAACAGTACAAAACAACACGGTTTTACTTCGAATCGAACCTTCAATTCCGCGGTATCGGCCATGTTCCGTTTTTTTTTCTGCGACATTGAGAAATGGTAGAGGTGATCTAAGTTATTATAATAAGTATAGAGGCGACATATTCCCATCAGAAAATGTCAGCGTTATATCAAAATCATTGAATGATGATTTCTATTCAAAATAATTTTTTTGAGCACACCATTTTTATTATTTTTAGAAATTCATATTTAATTACCAAACAATATTCGTTAGTTTCTCGCGAGCAGTGCATTCGGAGTGCGAAAATGGCTTCTTCGGGTACTTGTGTTTAATTTCGCCTTATAAAATACTCAAGGGCACGGGACTGTCAATTTTCATGCGATAATCCGTACAATGAACATGTAGTCTGGACAATAATCTATTCATAGCAATCTTTTAAAAGTAAAATATAGTCCAACTTGGGGTGCAGTCAATGTGATCTCTTAGTCTTAGTCTTTTGTAATACTTGGATCACATCGTTATCGTACATGTTGTAATCGTTCTTTTGGCCGTGATGTAACAGGAATCAGTGTCATCCCGAGGGAAAGTCCTGTTCTATTAATCGAGGAAATATCGATGCCTTGCAACTATGCTTACAGTACATTTCATTTCCTGTAGACGACAGCTTTTCCGGGCAACCATCTCTTTTCAGGGGCTTTTGATGTGGTTGATTTTTGGGAGAGCAGTAGGCCTAACCACTCGTACATCGTCCACTGCTTGATTGATGCAGATGCCTTGTAACCTGTTCAAGTTGTTTTGGCATTAAATGGTAGATCATGAGAATGGCGATATAGAGATCAGAGCCCTGTGGTCAAGGTAGAACGATGACTTTAGACTGACTGATAATTTGGTAATTTTTACAAGTTCTGTGTTTCAGTGATGAGGATGCGTGGGGCATTCCAGCCGATGCTAATCACAATCTTAAGACGGCAGGCCACTGCAACTTCAATTTCAGTCCGATGTATACACGTCAAGACAACACAGGAAGAAAATAAGAATTGTCTCGGGTATGATGTCCAATCTTTGAATTCGAGGTAGAAAATACCTTTAGGATTTTCAAATACAAAAAGCATTTCTTTGATATTCAGAGTTAAGTTTGAGCTGGGATAATAATAGCCCAACAAAAGAACAGTCCAATCACGTCCGTGTTGAATTCAACTTCCAAACTGATACATGACGTTATCGATTGCATTTTCTCACTTCATTTTCAGTTTAGTACCATATCGTCAACAGAGTACAGCAACAGAAGCCAGTGTTACAAAGAGAAAACCTTATTCTCCATTTCAAAGTACGAGTAACACAGCAGAGTATGCTGTTGCGAGAATAGATGATCTCATGAACTGGGCTAGAAAGGTAAACCCCTCTGCCATGCACTTGTATATCAATGAGTGAATGTGCCATGTGTGGACAAAGGCTCTTGTCTTAGTATTTCCAAGCTAACATTTCATAAATATGTGCAAAATGTAGGCAGGCAGGTTTCCCACATGAATGTTTAGGGTTTGGTATAGTTTACCACCATTGACTACTGTGCCAGTAGGTTTGGAGGACAGTGACACTGAGCCTCTGACTCCGAGACCAAAATCTTTCTGATATGCTCATTTTGACATTATATGCTCACCTTGTAACTTCCAGAGTTTTTCTTGACTAGGATTCACAATATTTTCATCGATGTACTATCTTTTTTCGCGAAACTAGTTTAAGATTACATATTGTTGAATATTTTCTATCGAACTCCATCCTGTTGATTTTGAGAATACAATGGAGTACGTATGTTGCTTTCCAACCAGAGAGACTTAAAAGTTTACCTTGACTTTTCAGAGTTCTTTGTGGCCTTTGACCTTTGGTCTCGCATGCTGTGCTGTTGAGATGATGCACTTTGCTGCTCCCAGATATGACATGGATCGTTTCGGTGTAGTATTTCGAGCAAGTCCAAGACAAGCTGACTGCATCATTGTTGCTGGAACTCTCACAAATAAGATGGCTCCTGCTCTAAGGAAGGTGAGGAATTGTAATTAAGTCGCCAACTGTACCCAGTCTGTTTAGATCTTGTCCAAAGTACTGTTTTCCCAAAATACTGTTTATCCCACACTTTTGGTGAGTTCCAGATTGCTTATGAAAAAGAATCGGTCTTAAATTGAAATTTTTGATCTCTTAACAAGTTTTGAAAAAAGTGTTCACAAAGACATAAAGACATGAATCTTTGGTTACTAGAAATCCGGTGTAAGTCTGGCTTCTTGATGTCCAAAAGTGGGACACATACATGTACATTACAAAACATTCTTCACCAGCATAAAACAACTTTGACAAAACAAGAAAGTGTATGATATTGATTCCAGGTGTATGATCAGATGCCTGAACCTCGGTGGGTACTCTCCATGGGAAGCTGCGCCAATGGTGGTGGCTACTACCACTACTCCTATTCTGTGGTGCGAGGGTGTGATCGGATTATACCTGTGGATATTTATGTACCAGGTGAGCAAGAAACTTAACATGAAGTTCGGACCAATCCTTGCTGAAACTCTAATGTGTGTCTATAGCGCCTTCTACACAGGAATTCGGTAAATGTCTTCAGGCCCTCTGGGTAATACATATACCTCCAAGCTCTCCTCTGTAAAATTCATATGCCAGTGTAGCTCTCCCAAATAATAGAGATTTGAATGAGGTAATGGCACTCTGTGCTCATCCACTAGATGCGCTATTTTGTCACTCCTAAACATTTGTTGGCTTCTTTTTCAGGTTGTCCTCCGTCAGCCGAGGCTCTCCTATATGGTGTTCTCCAATTACAAAAAAAGATTAAGAGAATGAAGCAGGCACAGATGTGGTATAGGAAATAAACTTTGATGTGATCTTTAATGCACTTTCATTGTAAATAGCTGTACATGGGACTATCATGTATAAGAAATTGTCTTGCAAACAGTCTCCTTCAAATTGATCAGATTGAACCTATTTTTCATAACAGTTTAACATGCCACTTCAAAATGGACATTCTAGTGGAAAGATTATTGTGGCTTAGTTCTTAAACCAGAAGGCTGTAGCAATACAGTTCTTGAGTATGAAAATTTCAACTGTGATCCATTCATCAGCATATCTGATATCTAGATTAAAATTTTGTCAACTTTCAAATATTTCACAGTTTTTTAGGTTTAAAGTCGTCAATATATTGGAGATAGGAAGTTTTGTTGCAGTTTCTGATATGTACATTTATAGTTAGTTGTTTGTGAGTTTGTCATACTAGTATAAGCTTGAATAAATGATATTGTCTGAAACAAGTCTTTTTCACTCTTGTCTGCAAGATCTCGTACCGTACCAGTACTATCTTTTTGATTTGATCCGAGAAAAACTTCCATTAGGATTGCCATCTCTGCTCCCTTGTATATTTTGGGATATAAGCCAAGAAACGGGCTTAGAACTACATGTACTAAGAATGGATATAGCCCTGGGCAGAATTATTGTGTTGATCATTCGGGTGTGACATAGAGGCTTTCTCCCATACTGTGCTGACCCTACTTAGCCAGTTAAGATGAGTTGCCACAACTTGAACCAGGCAGTCATTCAAAACGGGTGAAGATACTGTGCCAGTTGACAGATTTGTACCTGTGTCCTATGTAAACATCACGGATGGTCTCAAGTTTCATCTGAATACTGATAAGATTTGAAGCTTTTTTTTATTGCAACTAGGAAATAGTGAGTCGGTGTTGAATAACGTCCTGCTTAAATCCTTCCTTTTTCTGGATCTGCCCCCACTTCGTTCAGTGTTAGTTTCAAAATAAGGTTTGCAGTCCGCCGCAGATGAGGTTAGTTAGTCTACAAGTCTAATGCAATGAAGGTGGGTGGAATCATGGGATTTTCCCCTCTCCAATGTCATTAACATACTAAGTAGTGCTGCAGACCAGTTTTGATATGCTCCCTAAACATGACTTTGATAGTTACTGTCCATCACTTATAGATGTCATGCAGGTAGTAGATTCAAGGAACATGTGCTGGGAAAAGATTTATTCATTCTGGCAGACTTCATTGGGGGTTTCCACTTTGTACATTCCCATTTGCCAATATTGGCAATAAGGAAGTGGGTTTTTAGTTGACTGGATTTGGTGACATTTTTAGTGAGCTTCTGAAAAGACCACAGACACATTTCAGCAAAGATGGAGTGTAGAAAATGCACACAAGTAAAGCCAAACAATGAATTTCCTCAAGACAGAATCACCAGAAAATGTGTTCACAAAAATACCTTCTGCCTCAAGGTGAGTCAATAAGTTTTGCAATTTCCAAAGCATAGATGGTCATGGTATGGATAGTAATTGTGGCGTACAGTGTACAGTACGCGCCTCTAAATATTTCACCAGCAATTCTCAATTCTCCTTTGAATCCAGTTGCATTAGTTCCAGGTGGTTTGTTGCTTCAAATAGTGCGATAAACTAAGATTGGTCAGAAACAAACAGGGTCTGCTAATGATGATTTTTGCTTACCGCTTATAAATTCTTTATGCAATTTCAGTGTACAATTGAGCATCTGACCAATCATTCCACATGCCCAGACTGCACGCTTAAAGTCCACAACATCGATGATAAAGTGAAAATTTACAATGCAAATCTCAACTTGAGGAGTCGAGCAAAAATGAACAATCCACTGCAGAGTGGGATTGCAATGATGACCGTGAATGTAAGGAAACTAGATGGTGAGACCAAGGCGTTTCAATTCCATGCTAAGATGGCTATCCATGACTTGATGAAGGAAATCCACCAAACATGGAATTACGATCCTAAGCAACAGACGCTTCTCTACAATAAAAACAAACTTGAGGTAGGACGATTTGCCTAGATTGTCTTTTCTTTTTCTTCTTCCGGGTTCGCTGGTGAGCAATAGAGCATTGCCTTGTGTCTGCTGTTGGAGGTTAAATTGGCCTTATGACAGATCTTCGACCTGGTTAGATATTTATTTATGCAACTTACTTATGTTTCTAAATCAGATGGGGTCTTCAGTCGCATTCAAAGAACAGTGTCACCTGAAGTAATGTGACTTGCCCAAGGTCATGAATTGGTCAAGAAGGCTGCTCACAGTACATGTATTATGAAAGAACTTGCAGAATGGAAATAATCTCTCTGAACTTTCATTTTCAGGTGCTTCTCAGTGGAAAGTTTGCAACATTTGCCAATTACGAAATAGCCAACGGTTCGACACTTCATTTGGTGATCACACTCCTTAACATCGCAGCAGACCTAGATCATGCCATATTTGACCTCTTCTGGCACTACAACAGGCTGGCCAAGAAGAACCTCTTCATAGATGCATCCTGCATTGCCTTCAGGAAGAATCAGACACAGCCAGCATGCACTGTGGACATTGACCAAGAAACTGCACTTGGGGATAGTATAAAACATTCCGGGGATGATCTGGACCGTATCGAATGCATCGGTCACCATTGCCTGGAGGTCAAATTCAAACACCTACCAGAAGATGTCACTCATCTCTATTTTGTGCTCAGCGCTTGGAATGTGCCCAATATGAGGGATTATTTCACCTCAATGGCATTAAATTTCTTCGATGCTCGGGACATTTTTCATCCCCTGTGCAATACAGAGTTGCAGCAGGAGAAACTTGACGAACAAGCTGTGATCATGTGTTATGCTGTCAAATCTGATGACCTGTGGCAGATTATAGAGGCCAAGATCCCATGCGGGGGCAATGTAGACAACTATGCCCAAATCAAAGCACAAGTTGCTCAAATTCACCAGACTATGTAGAGACATTACATGTGTCTGTACAGTCAGGGCAAACAAAATTGCCCACATTGACTTGCAAGTGCATCTTATTGTTGATTATGGTCATCAGTTTCAGACCTACCAGTATAAGACCAATATTTATCCTCATGAATCAATCTATCACCAAGCTGGTTTAGCTGCCAACAGAATTGATTCAATTAAAAGTGACACATTTAGTTTCCTTGCCAAAAACTTTTATTTTCATTAAAAAAACTTTTGTGGTGTCCCCTCGAGGTGGTGAAGTAAGTTGAGACAGTATGTAAAATGTAAATGAAACGGCCAGGGGCCATTGTGCTCACCGTATACATCTTTTAGTAGGCAGGATCATGCTTAGTTTAGAGGTGAATATGGTGAACACAATCAGGCATGAAGACTTTTTTTAGATGTGTATTGATGTCAAGTAATAAGACAGGGCAGTATATATAAGTTTATGATCCAACCAATAATTGTCTATGACATCAACAAGATCAATATCGTGTGATTGCTAAGAGTCCCTGCAATAAAAAATTCATCGAAAAAAAGTCATTAATAAGCGAGATATTGCATGTCCTACTTTTTCAGTTTTGACTCCCTGGTGGCCAAATCAAGAATCAGATCAGGCCAAAATTCGGTGTCAGAGATTATCTGATGTAGGGGGTTACATGTACCAACTTTCAAGTTCATAGCTTCAGCAGTTAAGAAACGTGCCATAGTTACACTCTAATGGCCAATTTACGCCATTTGACCTCTGTGACCTAGAAAAGGAGGTCAAATCCAAAAATCGTAGGACATGTGGTGTATCCTTGCTAGAAGTCCCTGCCATAAAAATTTTATCGAAAACAATTCACTCAAATAAGCAAGATATTGCACTTCTTCCTTTTTCCATTATGGCCCCCTGGTGGCCGAATAAAGAATCAGATCAGGCCAAAATTCGGCATCAAAGGTTATCTGATGTAGGGGGTTATATGCACCAAGTTTCAAGTTCATAGCTTTACTGGTTAAGAAACGTGCCATAGTTTACACTCTAACGGCCAATTTACGCCATATGACCTCTGTGACCTTGAAAAGTAGGTCAAATTGAAAACCCGTAAGACATGTGATGTATTCTTCCTAAGAGTACCTACCATAAAAATTTTATCGAAAACAAGTCACTTATAAGCGAGATATCACACTTTTCAGATATCCACTTTTGGCCCCCTGGTGGCAAAGTTGAGAATCAGATCAAACTGAAATTCAGCACCAGAGGCTATGTGATATAGGGGGTTATATGTACCAAGTTTCAAGTTCATAGCTTTAGTGGTTAAGAAACGTGCCATAGTTTACACTCTAACAGCCAATTTACGCCATATGACCTCTGTGACCTTGAAAAGTAGGTCAAATTGAAAACCCGTAAGATATGTGATGTATTCTTCCTAAGAGTACCTACCATAAAAATTTTATCGAAAACAAGTCACTTATAAGCGAGATATCACACTTTTCAGATATCCACTTTTGGCCCCCTGGTGGCAAAGTTGAGAATCAGATCAAACTGAAATTCAGCACCAGAGGCTATGTGATATAGGGGGTTATATGTACCAAGTTTCAAGTTCATAGCTTTAGTGGTTAAGAAACGTGCCATAGTTTACACTCTAACAGCCAATTTACGCCATATGACCTCTGTGACCTTGAAAAGTAGGTCAAATTGAAAACCCGTAAGATATGTGATGTATTCTTCCTAAGAGTACCTACCATAAAAATTTTATCGAAAACAAGTCACTTATAAGCGAGATATCACACTTTTTAGATATCCACTTTTGGCCCCCTGGTGGCAAAGTGGAGAATCAGATCAAACCAAAATTCAGCACCAGAGGCTATGTGATATAGGGGGTTATATGTACTAAGTTTCAAGTTCATAGCTTTAGTGGTTAAGAAACGTGCCATAGTTTACACTCTAATGGCCAATTTACGCCATATGACCTCTGTGACCTTGAAAACAAGGTCAAATTAAAAACCCGTATAATATAAAATGTATATTTGCTATGAGTACCTACAACAAAAGTTTTATCGAAAACAAGTCACTAATAAGCGAGATATCACACTTTTTAGATATCGACATTTGGCCCCCTGGTGGCCAAACAGAGAATCAGATCGGACCGAAAATCAGTGTCAGAGGTCAGCTGACCTAGGGCATTCTGTGTACAAAGTTTCAAGTTCATAGCCCTAGCAGTTAAGAAACGTGCCACTGTTAGGATACGACGACGACGACGACGACGACGACGACGACGACGGACACAGCGCTATCGTATAGACTCCCCTTACGGTGAGCCAAAAAGAAAGTACTAGGGAAATAAAAATATATATTACAAAAAAAAAAGTTGAGACAGTATCTAGGTCGTGACTGTCTGGTAGAAAGAACCAATCCTAGTTTTATAGATTGTCCGATGATTGTGCCAATGTACAATTGATTGTCCTATATGGTTGTGACTGTATGGAACAATATGATAAGAAGACTGATATAGTATAGACATGATAAGGACACTGAGTGATGTTTATTGAAAATGAGATAACTTTTATTTTTCATTAAAAAAACTTACATACATTGCACAGCAGACCAAGGTATTAGTGGGTATAGTCTTCGAAGTGACCAAGATAATTGTGTTCAGTAATGCACGTATCAACAGACCCCATGTTGTTCATTTGTTATTTGTGGTACTCCATGCAGGTCTACATGAACTGTATACTGCTTTCTATGTAATATGTATAATAGAAAAGAATATAAAAGAACAATCATGCTGTAATTTTGTTCGATTTCTTGATTAGTGAAACTGATTTGTTAACTCCCAAAATAGCACAATTCCAAGCAGCACTTTGAAGACTGAATTATGAAGCTCAGACATTGAATTTGCCACAGCTGTACATGTATACATACACTGCAAAAATGTCAGCTAAATTGGTCATCATCATTTATATCATAACTGCACAACAATGTACAGCCACCACAGAAGCAGTAATACATGTACTTTCCTATGAAAATACTTTGATCATAAGACCAATGAAGTTGATCGACAAAAGTCTATTCTTTAACGGCAGCTTTCTCCACAGGAAATGGTTTATACACTGGAATGGAGCCACAATCTTTCACCTCAATTCTCGAAATTGGCACATCCTTCTTTCTGGTTTTTGAATTTTCCATTTTCCTCACAACATCCTGAAATAATAGTTGAAACAGTAACTTGTGATAAGTCAATATATCAATGTGAGTCCTCTTACACTGAACGAAATGGCCAGCTTCAAAGGCAGTTAGGGTTGTTTCTTGATGAACTTCGCTTGTAACCAACAGTTACCTGCCAGTGCCCTCAGGCAAAGTGCCCTCCTCGGGCAAAGGCAGAAACTGAACTTTGGACACTTCCAGAGAGCAGCAAGAAAGCTACATATAAGCTTACAACATGAGGCCAAAATGCCAACTTCTCAAGGGAAACAAGTACAAATTACAAAACCTACCATTCCTTCAAGCACAACTGCAAACACAACATGATGTCCATCAAGCCAAGGTGTTTTTACTGTGAGGAAAGAGAACTGAGACTTGTTGGTATCGGGACCATAGTTTGCCATAGACATCCAACCAGCACCGTAATGTTTCAGTTTGAAGTTCTCGTCCTTGAACATGCCCTCGATTCCTTGACCTGAAGAATGAATTAAACTGAGGTCAGTAATGGTAAGTCTTTTTCTAATGGCACATTTTTCAGCAAGGACAAAATGATAAAGTTCTGCCAGACTGGTTGGGTGCAAGTTGAGTTCATTGGCCCAAGTAAATCTCATTTTTGGCCATGGAGGAGGCGTCAATCACAAGCTGCGTGTACTCACATGATTGTCTATCACTTATCCCATAATGTGTGGTTGAAAGGCTTGATTGTACACATTACTCAGAATCTAGAAGCTTACCTCCAGTGCCATCATGATTTGTTATATCACCACCCTGGACAACAAAGCCCTTGATCACCCGATGGAAGGTGGATCCCTTATAGGTCAACCTCACACCATCGCGTACCTGAAATGAAGTATGTACATGTAGACACATCAAAGACTATTCAATCAAGGCATGAATAATTATGAACAGTAAGTAGTTCCTTGCACCTACATAAAACCAAAGCATGTCTTAAATTTGGTAGTCTGCCAAATTTGTGCAAACTCATTTGCATTACAGAGGAAATACTGCAACACTTCAGGCCATGCACAGCCTTTAAGTCTGAATAACTACTCACCTTGGTGCCTTCAGCAATAGTTTTGAAATTTTTCACTGTTTTTGGAACAATTTCTCCAAAGAGACCGACAACAATTCTTCCCGCATCTACTCCACCAATGGAAATATCGAAGAAAACCTATGATTATATAAGAATCATTTGATGAGTCGAATTTTCCATCACATATGACGAATTTTCAACGGCAGGGGTCAGAATATCGAAAAGATAGTTCAAATAGAAATAAGCATCTCATGGACAAACTGATTTTTAACATTATTAAAAATGAAATCTTTACTTTGCCCAACTCCATTCAATGACTATTTGATTTGATTGATATAGAGCATAGCACTTCTTTAAAAGATAATGAAACATTTTAATCATATCAGTTAAATACCTTGTCTGTAACTCTTGGTCCATCAATCCGACTTGAAGGCAACTTAAGCAGCAAAACAACAGCAGTCAACACAAATAGAGCTCCAAGAGCACCTATTAAACTCTGAATTTTTGATGGGTTAAATAAAATTCTCATGACTTCTTAGAATAACTAATATCTATGTGGCATCTACTTGTATGTACATTGTCTGACACATGTCCGAAGCAACAGATGTCAGCAGTTCTGATTTCTGAATTATTGATCTCATAATCAATCAAAGTAAGTTTATTCCAGTAACACACCTCAGGGGTGGCAACAGGTGCACTTGACGGTCTGTTATTTTTAACTTTTTACTCTTTTGTTCAGGTCGGATCAGAGTTCATCATGAGGCATATTTAACATCACTCTGTGATCGCTATCGCTGGGAGTGTCATCAACTTCATTCTCCTCAGCACTGAAGAGCAATGGAAATCTTCTGGCAATTTCTAGGATATCGAACGCATAAAGTTCATGCCACGAGAGATGTTTGTCATTGTTAATGTCAATACGGTGGAACAACTGAAAAATAAGAACAAAAGTTGTAACAAGCAAAGTTTGGAGAGATCAAATGAGAAGAAATCTGGCCAAGTACATGTAGTATGGTTATCAGTCTTCTCTAGTAATCTTTCTTTTCTTAAAAACAAATAAGTCCCCACTGGGCGTAGTGGATCACTGGAATTCTCCAATTGCCCCTTTTAAGATGGTTCATTTCACAAAACCATCTCTTTGCTCAAAGACAACAATGTACAGGTTTCACAACAACTGTGAAAGCAATTATGAAGACAATCTATCTTTCAGCTACCTACAACAAGCTTTGTATAGAATTTTGCAAACAACGTCTTCAATGAACACACAAATTTGGCTCCTCCTAAGTTGTCTGAATGTTTCTGTGTGAGCTCCAATCAAAACCACAGAAAGTTGTAACCTCACCTCGTCAATACTGCCAGCATCCTTCAATTTTTGAGACCACTGCCTGCGACAATCTTCAATGGAGATGACTTCCAGAGACACAAACTCCTCAAGAATACTCGCCCTGCAAGTAAAGCAAGGAGAGATGATCACATGAAAGAAACCAGAAAGAAAAACATATATTAGTACAGAAACTATTCAGAAAAACCCTCTCACCTCATTTGTTCAGTATGTCCTGTAAAGCTGTAGTCTGCCAAACTCCTGAACTCTGGTAAAGAACCAACTTTATCACAGTCATCTGCATTGTAGTACAACAGCTGAGCGAACCAAATGTTGAATGCCATGTTCCGGGAACCAAATGAGCGTACCTGGTGGTACCATCTGGAAGAGGTAAAAATCACTACTGAATGATATTTCTAAGAAATACCAAATACTCTTGATGCAACTGTTTGGAAAATAAATAAATAATTGGAATACGCTAGAAATGACTTATGCAGTTTTCAACAAAACAACTACACTCTATATCTGATATGGAGACAATTGCACATCCAGCGTCTTTTCGGCAGGACAACCAACCAACAAACTCATTTCATAAAATGTTCACCTACCTTGCGGGCATATAGATGCAATCTCCAGAATGCAGTGTCACAGCATAGAATGGCACTTGGCTCAACCCAGGAAACTTGTGAATGTCCACCATGTCAACATCAACAAGACTGTAATGACCTTGTTGCATGAACCCATCAGCTTCGACTTGACTTCTGTAGACCTGACGAAAATACATTTCCGATTTCATAACATGACTTATCAAAAAAATCTATTACCACAGACACGATAGAAGAGCTGACTGTGTCAACATTGGTGACCACATGACAAAGATGTCAAACTTTGAGATTTTTGTAGCTCTAGCCGGATTGTCGTTTTAAGGAATGTATACAATTGGATAAGCAGGTCATTTTTACTGCATTTACTGGCACTTCCAGCTATTTCAGCAATGCTTCATTTTGGAAATATACTCACCTGGTCAATGAGGATGATTTCCTTCCTTCCCTCCAGAAGACAGTTGAAATTATTGAACTCATCATTATGCAGGACGGACTTGGTACCTCCACTACTCAGCCACAGGACAGCATCGACAAGCATCCTTTGAAAACCACCGCACTGGAGAGGCCTTGGAAGGGAAATGTCATCTGAATGAAAAGAACCTCGATATAGGAAAACAGCATAAATATCTGGAGTTGCCATGGAATACCTTCAGGAAAACAGCAGCAACAAAGTAGACTAGGTTCAGCTTTTGAGGATGCCACAGCACACTATGGTTTGAAATTTGCCATTTTCATTCAATTGGACCTCAGGTTCTGCTATCAGAACACTTCTAGAGTGTCTGCATAGCAAGGCTCTGCTTTGATATATACTCAAGTACATACTTCTCATATCTCCTGTTATGTGGTGGACCATGTAGAGGTCCTTACTCTGGTATTGGTTGATAAAGTCATTCATCATCATCTTTTGGGAAGGACTTGATCTGTTCTCCTTCTTGGTCACCTCCACACTCACTTCAAGGTCACCATACTTTTCACTGCAGTAAAAAAGTGATATAAACTTTTAGATTGAAACAACTCCAGTGGTGAGGTTGGAAGAATGAGATATTCTGATGAATATACCATAAAACTTCCCGAATTAATGAACATATGACCAGTATTCCTCCAATTCAGTAATTAATATTGTCCTAATTCAATATATATCCCGTCTTGAATATATGACTACCTAGAGATCTAGTCATCTAGTTGACAAGTAATAGAATGCTGCAGTCCTCAGCTGTCATCAATTAGGTCTGCCCAAGTATCTGTTTAGCAAGGATGTGACATTGTCTTCGGATGTTACAATATTTCAGTTTTATTCCCAACAAAATCTGCACTGGAGAGACCCCTACCTCAGATAGAGATCTTTCCACAGTTGAAATGCTGGGACTGCAGTTGCAATATTCCGCAACACAAGTGGTAATCCCAGCTTCACATGATTTTCAGAAAAAGAGCCTGGAGTCGGGAGAGTCTTCACCACTGTCAAATTTCCAAGTGGAGACATATGGCTTCCCAGTGGTTTCAGATGGCCAGTTCGGACATCATCTGCAGATTTATCAAAGCCATGGACTTGATCAGATTCAGTACTAATCATGAATATAACTTCGAGGGAACAGACTACCGAAAACAACAGAATGACAGCAAGTTGCCACGCCCACTTTGCCCAGCACAGATGATGACGGCGAGACATGCAGCGCATGTATTACTGTCCACACTTCAACCAACAAATTTATGCGTGAAACAATGAATAATTCATCTTTTAATGGTTTCTGCGGTATCCCAAGACCATTTTCATTTCACCAGTGTCGTTCATTATTCACAGGATTATGTATTAAGGTAATAAAACAACTTTATTCGCGAAAAAAAGACATTTCCAAAGACGCGCTTCGTCCAATGGCCTTGACCGCAAATAGAGGATTCTGGGATTGAAGGTAAGTGCGCGTCACGTGATCGACCTGCTTTGCAGTGCAAAGCACATGTCAAAACCTATCTATTCAGACAAGGCGAAAAATCAACTGAAAAATCACTGAAATTTATCGAAATAGTGATCAGATTTCGAAATCTTGTGATGGTAAGTATTCATTCAAAACTTACAATGAATAATATGTGAGACTTGCTCTCTGTGATGATGAGATATTGCTGATAATGACATTGAAAAGTGAGCTATTTTTTGTCCAAGTGCACTGCAAGTTGGCCATGGCTGTTCATGTCTTTTGTTCTTTCAGTTATGTCTTAGTACTAGTTGTTGGTGTACAATGACATGATTCCATAAAGTGCTTGATACCGTTTAGTCGGCCAATCCAGAATTGCTGTTGCTGAGCGCCGTTCACAGTTTTGATTGAGTTGAATGAATTGATGCAACGGATGATACATCGGAAAACAATATTATTGCCACATTATTGGGACATTATGCAAATTATCGCCAAATATTTCATTGGGAATAACGTCATGTTGTAGATCACATGACTATGACGATACTTCTGGCCTAGTTACACCAATATTGAAGACAATGTCACAATCTTAATTACCCTTTATGAAGCACTAAGCTAGACCTAACATCATAACACTGACTTTTTGTGCATTACGATCTTAAGAGTGGTATTGTGCTTGGCTAGGCCTTAATTGTTGCATATTTTTCTATAATCTTTCAGTGCCCCTATTCTATTTGCAGCTAGTTCAGCTAGCATCACCATCTTAGAACAAGGCCAGGTTTGAAGACTGACATATCTAAATTTGTACGTTGCCAATTTTTTCTTAGTAACTGAATTTCCATGTTTGTTTTTCATTTCAGCGTTGAAGACCAAGTTTGGCTGCAAAGATGGCAACAGTTGGCTTTGACGATCTCTTGGCGGCTTATGGTATGCCAGACATGGCGACCATCTTGGCAGATGACAAACAACCCATTATGCTGGGTGCAGATGCAAGTCCAACCGCAAATAAAAGTAAAGATAACGGAAAAGATCATGTCGATACTGGTATAAATAGTCCGCCGTTCCCTTTGATGGCATCTGCTGCTGCTCCTAGAATGGCTAGTCCAACTAAAGGCACTCCCAATCATAACTATCAGAGATTTTCAGGGGTGTCTCAGGTTTCCAGAAACTCGCCTATTTGGAACTCTGTCCCTCCAGGAAAGCCGAAACTACCACAGACAAGCAGAAAAAGTGTCTCTCAACGGAGACCAAAAGCGAGGGGTCGGGCCAATTCAAGGCCATATACTTACCCAGACGAGAGACAGATGTATCAATCTTTTAATATTACTGATCCAACGTTGACTCCTAGTGGTCCGTCTGCTGGTCAGAATGTTATGGTTGGACAACAGTTCAGAAGTTCCAATCAAAGTGAGCCTCATTCTGCAGCCCACAAGTTTGTGTCCTTGATCCAGCATATGGAAAAGCCAAAGCCCGACAATCCTCAAAATGGCACGAATACATCAAATTCCATTGTATTGAGTATACCATATGGGAACACGCTCTTGTCAAAAGCAAATCCTCTACCGCCGTACAAGCCACCGAAGCCACCGCCACACCTGAAAATACCAGACACTCGTTTCCTTTGCACTGTGTGCGATGACACATTCATGTTTCCAAGCAGTCTTGAGAGTCACATGAAACGACGAAGTATCTTTTTAAAATTTGATTGTAATATCTGTCAGAAACAAGTCGTATTTTACAACAAGTGTGCATTCCATCGACACATTCAGGACCACTTGGCTGTAAATGAACAGGTTAAAGTAGATAAAGCAGATTTAAAGTTTGAATCGCTAAGTTTTGATGTCATTAAGGAAGGGCTAGACAGCCTTTCTGTATTTTCACCTGATTTCAATGTAGATCTTGGGTTGTCTAGTGATGAACCAATTGTACTGAGTAGTGAGACCGCACCCAGTCCTGAGGTAGGTTCAGTTGGTAAGGCAGCTGATCATCCTTTGCCTGAATCTGCCCAAGGTGGCCAACTGCAGGTAGAATCTGTAGAAGGGATTGGACTCCAAAAACCTATCTCTTCTGATATTCTTGGCAAGTATTGCTGGGAATGTTCAGCCACCTTTAAAACAAAAGAGGAATTCACGAGGCATTGGACAAGTGGCTGGGAATTTCCATCCAAGCATGATTGCCACCGATGTGGCCTGGTTATGCCGACTGCCTGTTCGCTGAAAGCACATGCTCGCCTGTCTCGTGGTAACCAAGGAGCTCCCCATGTCTGTCCCGAATGTGGTGAACTCTTTGACGGAAAGAATTCTCTTGATGATCATACAAGATTCCAATGTTTTCACTATGCTCGCACCGTAACGTACCCGTGTCCTTACTGTCGTCAGACCTACACACCAAAAGTATGCAAACGTTTCAACGATCGCGATGCATTTGTGAGACATCTAATGAACCATAGTGATAACTATTACAAGTGTAAATGCTGTCCGATGGCATTCAAATCTGAAGCTGGTCTTTACGGACACTGTGTAGCAACCCACGCTAAGGAAGACGCAATACAATCTCCTCAGCTGATGATTCACAAGTGCCCACTCTGTAACACCGTGTTCCATCAGAGCACCCTCCTAACCACCCATATGCACTGGCATTTTGAAGAGATAGAGAAGACACGAGGCTATGAATTTGTGTGTCCCTTCTGTATGGTCAAGTTTGGCAGCAACAAGAGCCTGAAAGAACATGCCTGGACTGCACACAAAACACTCATGTCGGAAAAAATGGCTTCTATTTCAGCTATTTCAGAAAAAGGTGCCTCACCTGCAGTTACTTCAGAAAAAAGAGCCTCTGTTTCTGCTATGTCAGAAAGAGGAGCCACAACTGTAGCTATGTCAGAAAAAGGAGCTTCTACTGCATCTGCGCATTCTACTGCACTGGCCCCATCTTTAGGACGACCAAGAAAAAAAAGACCAGATGTAGTTGTTACCCCTCCTGATGAAAGTAGCAAGGTCACACCTCCTAGTAAAGCAAAAGGTGTAAAGACTACTGATGTGGTGATGAAGACCACTTCTGTAAAGGAAAAGAAACTGAATGTCAAGCCAAAGAAGAAAAAACAAGTGAAAGCCATGCACAAAAATGCTGGGCCTAAGTATATTTTGTCAGCACCCGGAGAGGAAACGGCTGCAGGCTCTGGTAGTCGCCCAGCAAGTGCATTGTCCTCGCCTATCCTGAGTGAACCTGATGCAGACGGCACTCCTGATTCAGAGACATCTGCAACAATCAAGGGCCAGTATGCACCATACGAATGTCCGATCTGTCACTTGCAGTACTATTACAGGGACAGTCTGTTCAAACACCGCAGGGTACATGAGAAGGAGGGCAAATTCATTTGTCTACTCTGCTCGGAAGTCTTCAACAACAAGATGGCGCAGGTGCAGCATACAAGGATCTGCTTCCGTATTAAGAAGGGATTGGATTCCGCCAACGCTCAAGTCAACATGTTTACATGTGAGATCTGTGACGAGACCTTCTTTTGTCAGGACGAGTTGCAGAAGCACATGCAAGATCTCCACAGCATATCTGTGTTGCAGCAGTTTGCCTGTCTGCTGTGTGGGCTTACGTACGACGAGAAAGCTAGCCTTGAACAACATATTGAGGAGACCCACAAGGGCTGTGGGAAGAAGCCAACATACATGTGTTGGATTTGCCAGGATGAGAGAATCACCAAAGGGTTTGGAAAGCGCCACTTGCTTGAAAAACACCTCCAAAAAGAACACAAGATTTCAAAGAATCAGATCGATTATTCTCGTATGACCAAACCAACTGCTGTAAAGGGGGCAGGAGAAGATGAGGTGAGTCCGCAGAAGGAGGATAATGGTGATCAAGAAAAGAAACGTTCATTGGAAGGCCTTGAGTCAAATGGAGTGACGTCCATTGTACCGAAAAGGTTAAAAGTGGAAGGAGACAGCATTTATAATTGTGCGAAGTGCAAATTTTCCAGCGCCAACCGCAAAGAATTTCAGAAACATATCATTGATCATAAGAATTCAAGGGATGGTATTCAGTGTCTTGAATGTGGCATGTGTTTCATCGTCGAGCCATCACTTAGAAAGCACCTCTTCATTGTTCACAAGATTAAAGATTATGAGAAGTATGTGTCTGAATTGGGAGGGCAGATACCACTTTTCACAGAAACGGAGATGCATGATGTCACTGGTTTTTCAGAAGTTCCAGAGAAGGTTTCTCTTTCTCCTGAATCTAATCCACTTGAGTGTAAAGTTTGCTACCGTGTGTTCGAGGAAGAGGCGCGTTTGAAAAATCACATGAGAACGCACGGCATGGCATTCATCCGATCAAAACGCGTCAATGCATCACCAAAGAAAGTGTCTCCACACAAAGCTCCATGAAGGCACAGTATGTTGGAGACTACCTTTGAAATTGAGATAAAATTTCGTATTCTGATTATGGTAGATATAGCTGAGGTGACCTCCTGGATATACTGACATTGGGGCGTCAGTCGACTCGGGACAAACACTTTCAGCTAGTTGTTGAGGGTCCAAAAACAGTTGTCAAAAGGACAGGCATATGTAGTAAAACTGAAATGTTTGTTGAGTAGATCTTAAAATCTTGATAGTAAACTGCATGAATGTGTTTTAAACTTATTGAATTTACCTGGTTCACTTGTGATGTAAGTTCAGATTAGCTTAGCTTGGTGTACAGTTCTCGCATGCATGTTGCATGATTATTTCGAGATACAATAAACTCCAGCATGTTGCCATGAACTTTTGCAAATCACTATTCAGGGGTTCATTTATTAAAATGATTTGAAGGTTATGTATCTGTTATTTTCATGTTTTTCACGGGTTGAAATATGAACTCAAGAGGCTGGGTGCTTGGAGTATTTCAAACTCACTTCCAGAATTTTGTGTACATAAACTGTATGTATTTGTTTTATACCGTGTATTACAAAGATTGTCTTGCATAAAAGGGAGAATATAGGCAGGACAGTTGGTTATTGTTGAAAGTGGCCTTAGCTGCGATCGATCTGCTTTGTATAGTCCTTGCCATCAAGTTTTGTGGGGTGGACCTGCAATATCGGTGCCAATATTCCCCCTTTAAAGCATACAGCCACAATTTGTGTCACTGTGTTAGATCTTGTACCAATCTGATTTCCCTGTTATGACATGGTATGAGTGAGTGTAGCTCTTTCTTGGCCCTATTTCTTCCTGATGAATTGAAAAGCTTGGGTGCAGAAAATTTTCTGAGATTGCCACTGTCACATATGTTTGTCATTTATCACTATGGAAAGTGTTAAAATTAACATGATATATGTGTGTTATTTTGTTGTATTTTCATGGTATTTCATGTTTCCGAGGTAGATTCTTCAGTACATATGTACACGTTCGTCTACATCATGAATCATTCTATTGATCCCGTACATGTTTGGTGGCATGACTCAAATGCTCCGGTAACCTTCACACTTCCTATACACAGTGTGTAGTGAACATTCACCTGCCAAGCAATGCTGTTGAACATGAATGCATACACTAGACACATAGTACTCAGTCTGGCTCTATTATATTCAGGTCAGCCTAAAAATAGTTGGGGCCATCCTCTTAAGTGGTATTGAATTATGGCAGAGTTTCTGATCTTGGGAACAAAGACTTTGTTTGAATATGAGGACGGTGGCTGTGGCATCCCCAAAGCGTGATTGTCATGGTTTGGAAAACTGATTGTGAATTGCGGATTAAACGTATGTGAGTGTTTGTTGAAGGGGGGGGGGGGGGGGGGGGGGGTACCAGAGAGAGAAATTATTGATATGGCAATCCAATATAATTTGGAATAGTTATCAAAGTATGACTTTGTATGGTTATGCATTTTGTATCATTTCATATAACGCTGTATCGCAGACCGCTTTAGTGAGTAGATATTACCCAGTGGAACCGCATTCCTTTAGAAATTCATCCTTAGGACTCTGTATTTAGACAGCTTTGTCGCCAAAATCAAAGAAGGGTTGTACGTTTCGTTCTTGATATGTTTTGCTGTTTCTGTTGGAGGCAATATGAAATACAAGAAATTTACAGAAAAACGTTTGTTCATTTTTTTTTCCGAAAAAGGGAAGCGATGTTCTAACTACCATGCTCCAAAGGCTCAGCCTTCTCAGCTCATCAATATGAGAGAGTGGCCGATCAATGGCTTACCTAATATCTCATTCTAGAGCATCTATCTCTCATATGGTGTCTCATACAGTGATCCTCATGAGATTGCAACCCTGATCTGCCATTACTAAGATAATGTTAGATTTGACCAAGGTCTCGCTCGAAATCGCTAGCCCCATGGTCACTGGAATGTTGGCTGTTGATATTGGCCTAGAACTCGCTCCAGAAAACCATCAGGAACAGGATGGAGATGAACAAGATGCAGTGCAGTGTCCTGCTAGGCAGGTTGTCTCTTCCCCCCTTTATAAGACAATGCCCTAGGATAACTAATCGTCTCCTCATCTACGTTGTGTCCAGCTGGACAGACTGTCTCCTTGTTCAGATTGTGTCCTGCTGGACAGACTGTCTCCATGTTCAGATTGTGTCCAGCTGGACAGACTGTCTCCTTGTTCAGATTGTGTCCTGCTGGACAGACTGTCTCCTTGTTCTGATTGAGTCCAGCTGGACAGACTGTCTCCTTGTTCTGATTGTGTCCTGCTGGACAGACTGTCTCCTTGTTCTGATTGTGTCCAGCAGGACAGACTGTCTCCTTGTTCAGATTGTGTCCTGCTGGACAGACTGTCTCCTTGTTCATGTCTCCATGTTCTGATTGTGTCCTGCTGGACAGACTGTCTCCTTGTTTATGTCATGTCCTGCTGGACAGATGTGTCAGGTTGTGCCAGCCAAGGACTGGAATGGCCTGGGTGGGAACTGTCCTTTGATTGGACAGATGGTCCACTGGAATTTCGTGGGTGCATGGTCCCTTAGATTAATTAGTTGTGACCCGCTGGAAAATTGTCTCTAGGGTTTCGAAGGTCCCCTGGGGCTGTCCGGTGTCATGCCAGACATGCCTCTTGGATGAGATTAGTTGTAGGTTGTACTCTATGATGGATCATGTGAGAGGACAAGAGTCCATGAATTGCCTAAGATTTTGTAACAAGGAGAGTTCACGACAGCTCATCCCAAGGCATACTGTATGCAAGTAAGGGTTCATAAACCCAGAGAGGCTCCGAATGTTAAGATGATCATGGTTGGGAGAATCTCCCATTGACAGTGAGTTCCATAAATGCGGCCTCCCCGGAGAAGAATCAAAGTTGACAAATATCTTGTACAATAAATAAATTTATTATAATGAATTACAATAATTGTATAGTGCATAGAATTCTTTCGGCTACATAAAAAAGTTCATAGCCTTAGTAGGTGCAGGGACGGTAAAGCCTGTGGCTGGATAAGGAGAATATCTAACTAAAGAAAATACTGCCGATACTCGATATAATAAAAATTACCAAAAACCCTGGAGATTTCTTGTCGTCAGAGAATTGAATTCAGCAACTAAAGGCGAGAATTAGATTTTACACAAATTTCAAATCAAGCAGAGTTCTTGTGATTTGCATGGATTCCAAATGATACAATGTAACTCAATGCAATGAAGTCATAAACATCATTCTGAAAGTGATTCATGAAATAAACAAGTCACAAAAGAATATGGCAATTCTTATTTGAAATGCTTGTTTTACTATTCCTAGACGCATCATTCTCATATGTTCACACTAAATGTACCAAAGAAACAACCATGGAGGTAAGAACCTCTTCACAACGTAATATGAAACAACACAAGTACCGATATGCAAGGGGAAGACGCACCATAGCCTGCACAGAGTGGACGAGCATTGAGAATGAAAGCACTGGAGGGGATATCTATCATCTATGTTGCCATGGTAACAGGCAGAGGATGGAATCAATGTGTTGACGGTTTCTATGGCAATAGTTTTGGAAGGTTTACTGATGCACCGGTAGTGAAGAATATGTAAACAAAAGATTTCCCTGTTCTCCCGGACTGATATCAACTTAACTCATTACTCACACATACTACATAAACATTTTAACATCGATATTCAAGACTCCACTGCTACATGGTCATGTGCAAGCAAGAAACATGTACACTGCAGAGATCTAAATTCAGTTTACTTTTTGTAGACCTTTCTGACCTTTTTTTAACAGGAGAGAAGTAAATACCTGACATATACTCAACATATGGTCATTATTCAGGCCAAATTTTGTAACAAGGCCTATTGGCCAAGCCATTATTTTTTTCCATAAATATAATGTAGCAACAGTTAACACTAGCATTATGCTACTCATTCATACCTGACAATAATAATAAGCACCTTCTCAGTCTGACCTATGAACTAATCAGAATTAATGCAACCATGTTGCAGTCGTTTACATACAAAGAAAAACAGAACAACTTCTAGAAAACTATATACACCATACCAGCTTAGAAGCTGGAAATTATCTATGTACAGTAAAACATTATACACATGCACACTTTTTCATCATATTTTTGATACAGGAGGCACAGTTATATAATATTTACACAATTTCGTGTGCATTGAAAAACCTATTGACTACAATTAAACATTTGATATCAATGGTGACTTAGTCACAAGCTATGACTAAATGAATCTTACTTTAAATAGCAATTACCTGTGCAACGTCACAGTGGTCACAAGGGCAATATTGTCCACACCACACTCTTTCGATGTTCATATTTGTAAAAGAAAATACAGATCTCAGAGTTGATCGTCAGTTAATCCCTGTGAAAACAGGTTCCACTTCTCACTAGCAGTTATCACAGCTCTGTACTGACAGGCAATTGAAAAGATCTGCTAACATCTGAAGGTGGAGACGCACTTCGACTGTGGCTAGTCCTATTGGCATTTCCGGGGCCATGAGGTGACTTTCGTCTCTCCTCAGCACCAAGTGGTCTCTGGTTGTTGGTGACCTGTGGAGGGAAGCACAACTAAGTTTTAGGAAGTTGCAGACTATTTTGTAGTAAAGACAACTGAATTTCAGCAAATCACACTATAATTTGGTCAATACTAATAAGAATGCCTTTATTTTTTTAGATGAAGCTGTTCTTGATATCACAAAACACCAAGATCATTGTGTGGCTTTTTCAGTGGGACTTATCCAATAAACAGTTGAACAACAGTCTAATTTAGACATTGTGAACACAGAATATCAAAAGCGTACCTGATTTAGTGGTTTTGTTGAGTAAGCCGGTGAGGATTCCCTTGTCCCTGGTCTGTTAGGTGGTGGTGGTGGCCTTGGACCCTCATAGAAGGTATTGGACCTGAAACAGAGGGTGTGCAATAACATAACCATAACTCATGCAAGACATCAAACTCCTGAATACAAGAACTGAAACAGATTTTTTTACCTTAAAGTTGGAAAGTTTATAAACTTTGCTCATTCCTTGACTACTATTTCGATGAGACCGAATACATCTGGAGGATGGAGCTACTTAGGTTTCATAAGGGCAACTTCTTCAGCATTCAGAAGATTAGGTCTAATTCAGTTTTTCGTGACACCCAAAGACAATATCATACCAAGGCAGTCACTGTGGTAAGAATGGTTTGTAAGTTAAGCCGATAACATACTTGTTTGCTAAGTATCTATCTGGCTGCATTCCTTGGTAATATAAAGGTCTGCTATCGAGGGTTTTCCGGACAGGAACAGGCACATGCAGAGGCAAAGGCTTGTTGTTATCTGACCTACTGCACAGAAGAAGAGAAACAACAAAGAGAGGATGAAGCAAGCATGCAAAAACACCACACCGAAAGACTGATGATTATCATCAAAACTTCCTCAACCATGAATCTGAAGACATACAGTGGTCTCGTAGTCAACTGGCATTCCATGCTGGGACTAGGCCTATAAATAGGCAATACCTATATGACCTCAGACGAGTAAACTTTGAGACCACAGTATGTTAAAGATAACTGTATGAAGGGGTTGGCAGACTAGCAAAAAAACACCATTCAAGAATCAAAGCAATATCATCTTCAGCTCATAGTCTAAAAGCAAGCACCAGCAGCAAAAATCAAGACTTCTTAGAAGTAAATGCTAAACATTCTCAACCAGTAGCCTGAAAGATCTCGTGCAAATGCAAGACATTTACTTCTGCGGTTTTAAGTCAGAGTTTTCCTTCTCCTGGACTGGTTGCCAACCAAGGCTAAGGAGGCCAGTCTCCCCCGAAATGCTATGAAAACACTTACACAGAGCCAGAGTAGGAGTCCTGGTCATTACAGATCCCTGAATCTTCTCTTAAATGAACACCGTTTTTTACAGGTCCCTGAAGAAGGAGTAACACTGTGTTAGCAGTGGATGGTGATATCACAAACAAACTGTTATAAAACCTTTTAAAAACCGAATGGGGATAACATTTCCAACACAAAAGGTGCTTTTTTCTTCAGTAAACAAACTAAATGCGTTAGCAACTTATTTTTACTAAAATTAAATGAAGGAGATTTGACTTAGGTATACGAAGGACAAGTCTTCTGGGCAGGTTTGACCAAAAGACTTACTGACAACTCAATAATTTTGCTAAGACTCTATGATGAGGTGGATAAGCAAGGTGGTAGATAAATCGACAGTACTGCAGGATCGTCAGTAACAAGCTGTACGAGGATGGAGACTAACATTGGTAAAGGATGCATCGTATACATGTAATCATACCATTTTATTCAAAAGATTTTTAGAAAATTTCAAAAGATGAAAATCAAGGTAAAGGTCTCTTCCAAACTAACACCGACTTGGAACAAATTACAAAGTGCAACACAATGAAATATGTTACAATTTTTGAAATTTGGAAAAAGTTGGCCAAGAGTGAAGAGTTTGGACTAACTAAGGTAAAGAAGCAGTGGGGAGGTACCCACTCACATTGATTAACCCTTGTAAATTATAAATGATGCAGTAAACTAAGTTCGAGGAAGAAGGGAAGCAAAATGAGGATAAAGTTGGACATGAATGTTTGTACCTGGTCCTCAGTTGGCATACAGAGCCATTTTGGATCAAGGAGATTGTCAGACATGGTCAGGCCAGGTAAAGTTTCTGGGGCCAGTACCATGAACACTGCAACCGGCTAGAATTTCAAAGTGATTACAATGAGAATTTGAGATGGGTTAGCAGGCAGCAATTTTACTGTTTAATTGTTCAGTTGCTAAGGGTATAAGTAACCTAAGTGAGTTAGACGGAGGACCTCTCGAAGAGTATCTACATCTAACTGTTCAAACACCAAGTTATGTTAAAGTTACCAATGCCTGTATGTAAATAAATTAATACCAACTGTAAAGATGAGCAAACGAACACACAACCTTTACAACTTACCTTTGTTTTTACTATGGGTGCACTGTGAAACTCTTGTTTGTACACAGAGGCAGCTGGCCGCACATTCAGCTCAGGTCGATCTGTTTGATGGTAGTTAGAGTCGCTGTATTGACTGGTTGGCCGACTTGAGCGATTATCTTTCTGCTGCGTTACATTCCGAGATGGCTGATCAGGGGTGGGTGGACGGTTCTCGTCCTGTGTGCCAGAGACTTTTAAGCCTTTCTCCATTTCTTCACTGAAAATATCGGGAACAATAATCTTTAGCCTGATATAAGATTATCTAGTTGATAAAAAGTATAGAAGAATGATTATCTCTTCACAAAACAACCCTGAATCAACAATTATCTTGATGCTTCATGACTACTCAGGTCATTTCATCATTTAGCATCCCGTGAACTTTTACTATAGCGTGGGAAGCCCCATAACTAGACACATGCTATCATAAGTCTCTACACTTTTGATCACTAACAGAAATACCTACCCCTGACTCTTCCTATATGGTGACCGTCTTCGATACCTTGCATGAGGCGACTGTCTCCCTTTGTGCGGCTCGGCTTTTGTCCTGGAAAAATATTGAATAAAAGATGTGGATATGGATTAAAGTATTGAAAACATAAGTCCATTGTGTCATAAAATGTACAAATTCCCTCAATAAAACTAGTCAATGCTTCAGTAAGAGTTTTGTCAACAAAGGAAAAAGATTTCTAAGGCTCTGACTTACTCGATTTCCATGTAAGGAATATCCCTCCGTTGGTCTTCTGTCAGAACAGTTGGATCAACAAGACCGTACTGGAAATGCTGCCGGAGCTCTTCTGGTGGTTTAACCCTCGGGGACCGACTTCTCCTGCAAATGTCATACCATACAGGATTACTCGTGAGTAACCTTCCATTCTGTTACACCACACACACCACACATGCATATACATATACAAGAGCGTTTTTCCTTGTGATTGTCCTCGGTTTTTGTGACACACTTTCTAAAATGTGCAAACAAAATGCAGGCACTCTGCATGTTCACACTAGGATATCTAATATCCTTTTACATAACTGCTTTCCCACATTTGATTGTAAAGGCAACAGTTCCACTCTTGTATCCATAGTAACCTACCGTCGTTGCTTTCTCTTATGTTGGCTGGCTTCCGAGTGGTTAGAATGAAGGGAACGCATGGACCTGAAAGAATTGGGATAGCATGCACTGGGATGACCACCACAAACACCAGGGATCCAGCCAGGGGGTGAGAACAGGGTTTCCAAGATCCTTTATACCGCTAATGTCTTTTGTTTCTATGACTGCGTAACAATTTGTAGCGCCATAACCCTGCATTCCTCACCACAGCCAAATTTTAAACACCATACATTCAGCATTACCTATTTCAAGGCAAGCATCGAAAGTACATGAGGCTAAGATCTAAGCATGTACAAGAAAAACAACATGCAGAAAGGCAAGAGGATTAGTATTGTAGGAAAAGTAACCCAAGTGCTTTGTTGAACAGTCAATACTTACCCATCAGGGTTTTTCAAATCTTTCACTACAGCATCCTGGGTCCTAGATGAAAGCAAAACGTGCAGGCAACAGTGAGACAACAATCAAGTGAACACAGAGATACTTCGAGAAAGATAGCTGCAGTTGTCTTTTTTGCATAATAAGGCGAAAATCATTCAGTCGTGGTAAAGTGCAATGAAGCCAGCAAATGAGATAGGCAATTTCAGCCTGGTTTACAGGTGGAGCTTGTGGAATGCATCAGTATGAGAGCTGCCGCAGTGTATGCAGCAATGAATGTTAAATACAGAGAGAAGGTTTGGAAGACAATAATCATGATCTGCAGCGAGGTTTCCGGAAACTTTGTCAACACTAAAAGCATGCACAACAACAGAAAACCAGCACATTGGTTTTATCATTTGGTCAAACTTATGATGGTTCAGAAGGCAGCTTAATATACGAAGTGCCATGGAAAGGGAGGGAACTGTGTGTGCGTGGGGATTGGGATGGGTAAACTAAGTGTAGTGCACATTTTTTCCTTAACTTATTCCCACAGATATTCTGCATATTGCAACAGCTGAATAACAGAGTCTTGGAGATTCTTCCTCCTTCAGATGAGCTTGCTCACCGATACATTTCTGGTAACTCAAGCAAAGCACAAACCACTTCTACTCTAGACATCATAAGTATCAAAGTAGAGCTTACCATCTACAGAATCAAATCTTTGATAGGAAAAGTTTGTGATTACAAATAATGATTAACCCACAAAAAGGAAAACACAACGAACACCTAGCCTCTCTACACGGTAATTGGATATTTTGAATTGCTTCCTACCCTGTGGTGCCATTTTCTTTCTGTCTCTTCTGCACCTCATGCCACTGAGCTTCAGAGCTGACCATCTCTTGAGATCGATGATGACGACTTCGATGTCTTGAGGAGTGACTGTCCCCATTCTCACCACGAGATCTGAAAAGAAGGGAGAACTTTGTACACACACTAAATATATCATCTGTTACATTTTACAAGGATGAAGTGCAAATGACAAAGACAGCAGAGCAGGCCTACATCTTGCATACAGGCGTTTCAGTTTCCGAAGCAAAATCAGGAAACCAGACGCACTAGATCTTGGAAGGATTTCAAACCTTGGACATCCTCGTTCTGAAGCAGACTTTTTACTGTCATGCTGATGTGCCTGATGTCTCGAACTCTGATCAATTACTTTGCTACACTGCTATAACTTTAACTCTAACCCCAGCAAGCTGCAGTATAACCAAGGAAACACCTCTCACCTAGTTCTCCTTCTCCGGCCTTGTTCCATCGTATCCGAGTCACCACTTCCCTTTCGACTCCGATGTTGTCGTCTTCTCACATCACTCTCACTACCGGAGGACGGAATTCTCCTTGGGGCAGGAAACTTGATTTTATCACTTCGAAACGATAAGGGGGATGTACCTTTTGTTGTGTATAGACCACTGTGGAGAAGAGAATGCAGAAATAACTTGCTGTGCACCTATTGGTAGATAGAATGAAGAATCGAATAAAAAAAGACCCGATTCATTGAAGTGACGTACCCAGATGCTTCCTCATTCATCTCCCATGGAGCAGAGCGAGTACTGCGAGGGGACTGATCATGATAAGGTGACTTGGAAGACCTAAAAGGGAAAATACAGCATTTAATAAGCTGTGTACAGAATGTCAATGTTTAGTGTGACTACATGTATTTCAGGATGTCCTTATTCTTGGTATCAGATGTAATTTGAATTCTCACAAACAGACATATAGGCAGCTGTGGTCCACTTGAAGCACAATACACTGGCAGCAAGGTAAACAGATATATTTGCTTGAAGTTTCCAACAGTATTAGTCGAGACCAAAAGGAAGAGTATTTAACTTACGTTTGTGCTGGAGTGACAACTTTCAGTGCAGGTGCGGACTCAGAATTACAGCTGTATGTACATGTAACTTGAGAGGTATTACCTGAAATTGATAAGACAACATCAAGTCAACGAATCATGCACAACAGTTACAAACTTCTTGTCTAGGTCCGTGGTTGAGACATTCCCATGAGATTACAGAACAGTGGTTGTGACATTCACATATGAAACTATCAGCCAGGTGGTTGTGACATCCTTACAGAAGACTATTAGTATGGTAGTGACATTCTCACATAGAGCAGTTTTCTTGACTTCCTCCACGTGATGGTTGTTGCGACATCCACACATTAGACTTCAGACCTCCCAGCCAAGCAAGTCATTGGGGTAAAGTTGAGATTAGAATGAGGGAATACTGTGTTCTGACAGTTAGGTACGACATCATGTCATTACTATTTACTCACCATCAGGAAGACTATCTCCACTTCGTCTCTGTTGTCTCTTGCTCGGTGTTCGTATCACCTGTGGTTCACTTCGTTTGTCTTTGTCCCTGATCGTCTGCTTTTCTGTTCGACCACTGAAAGATACAGATTGTTATTGTTTCGTATCTGCACCTTTTAGCAAATCAAACCATTAGGCCAACTGAAATATACAGAATTCACCATAAAGGAATGACTTATGATTAAATTTAGCCAATGCCTGGATTGCACGCACCTGTATCTATACTTTGAACCGAGGTTGAAGAGTTTCCCTCCAGCACCATCAGTAACATGACTTAACCTGGAGAATGAAAGACGAAAATCAGTGATGAGCTAAAATATATCAAGAGAGGACAGCCTCCTGGCAAAGCATCCATAATCAACGGAGGACATCATCCAGCAAATTGTACTTCCCATAATCAATAGAGGTCGACCTTAGGTGTAAACTTCTGGCATAGGTGTCAAACTCAAGAAAGAACTTCCTCCCGGCAGTGGTGTCAAACTGTGAGGACATCCTCCTACGGAGGTGTCAAACTGTAGTATGCATAACTGTGAAGACATTCTCTAGGCAAAGGTGAACATGAGGGAGACTTCCCTGTTTACCACTATTGCTCTCATAAGTGCTCTTACCTTAAGAATGAGGGAGACTTCCCTGTTTACCACTATTGCTCTCATAAGTGCTCTTACCTGAAGAATGCATGATGTTCTACACAACACTTCCATAAATGCTTGCATCCCTGTTTGTTGGGCAGGTTAAACGTGTGAGTATTTTCGTCATTCTGAAAAAGATGAAAGTGTACGATTGGCAAATGAATCCGTGTGGGTATAGGCAGGCGGTTCTACGTAGGTTATAATGGAGTCGGGGAGATTCTGGCTGCATGGAGCCTTTCAGAGGCTAAGGATTTAAGTGTGGTAACTTGGCCCCTTTCCATTCAAAGACATGAGAACCAATGTTGATAATCACAGCATGAAAGAGTACGGGTGAAGAGAGTGGCCTTATAAAGTTATAATTTGGGTTGAACTTACATTTTTATCCCTAACTCGTATCATAAACTGTTTTCCTTTGAACATTATCCGCACTATTCGGGGCCTGAAAATGAAAAGCAGAATATCGAAAACCTCTCTCGATGACCACTTCTGGGCATGCACTGACCTTGGCGAGCTCTCGAATTACAAACTACAGGGACAAGGAAATTAGATTTTGAGACTGTCCTTGTAATCAGCTGTGGTGTTTGGTTTGAACCTACCTTTTAATACCAGTACACATAAAGGCTAATGATGGTTTACTGAGAAAACAATAAAACAAACTTACCAGAAATAATTTCCTATCTTTGATTTGTTTTTGTAAATAACAACTCCAGTTGGGGTCAAACCAAGGTAATACTCTACATTGCCATCCCCCTGAAAATAGAATATCAGGACAGTATGTATAAGAGTATACAGTGCCTTCTCATGCAGCAATAAAGCAAATTGTAAGTATACTATTACAAAAGGGATTGACTTGTCCATGAACAGACATAAGATTTTTATGAACCAGGAGCCACAGGTTAACAGTAAAGGGAAGGAATACATGCGACAGACCTACATGTATAACATCGGGTGTCTTCCTGTGCTGTGACTGTCGAATAATTTGTTTACTTACCGTTACAGGATGGAGGTCGACTCCGTACATATCGATCCATTTCACTCGGTCCAGGTAGTTGTATTCTGCTACAGATGGAACAAGACCTCTGAAAAATAAACGATTTATGAATTCTTTTCTGCAAACCTCACAATGGACTAAAAAGAAACATACGGTTTACAATAACTTTATTGATAATACAGCATCAAGTGCAGTATATGACCACTACGAACTATCAGTCCTTTGATCTGAAGCTCAGATACAGAAATAAGGCAAAAAACTTACACAATTTGCCTATGTAATTTCGCAATGCGTTCTTCTAATTCTTCCGTTTGATTTGGCACAAAGCGAAACTCGGACACATATCCATATGAATGTCGTCGTACATCATAATCTCCTAAATCAGCTGAAAAATAGAAGGATGGAATGCTATGGTAGCCAAGTGATCATTCTAGATCTTCTGATGTAACATGAGGTGAAACATACACATGGAAGGGTCACATGGTCTCGTGGTAGTGTCAAGACTTCTGATCTCAACATGGTAGGTAAGGTTCGATACCAGTATGAACCAACTTGATTGTCACCTCAAGCAAGTCACTTCGACTTTGACTCAACTTGCAGCTAAAAGATTGATGACTTCATGAAAGATTCCAGTCACATTTTTCTTGATAGATGGAGTTGCTACTCACATTGAATAGCTAAGGCTGACAACTCGGCTGCCTGGTCAAACGTCACAGGAATCCTGCCCTGGTGGATGTCCTTTTTCACTTGAAGGAAGAACTGATACCTGAAAGGAGGAAAGTTCACTTGATCATAAGGGGGTTTGTAATTTTTTCACCTAAAACTAGAAGAAGAGACTTTTTTCTTCAATACAAACTATACAATCACTTCAAATGAGAGACATTTCATAACTGTAACTCTACTTTCACCCTTCTTATTTTATCTTGACAGGACCATCTGTACCAGCTCATTCTAAATATCACACTTTGGAATAATGAACGAATTAGTTGAAGACTTTTATGGGGAAAACAAAAACTCCACCCACACTTCAACAAATTAATGGATCTTTTCATTAAAATTAAGGAACTCGGCTCCAAACATGGTTATTTCTTTTGAGTGTGCTTTTTGGACACCTGTGTTGATGTGAAGTGGATGCGGATATTGGCGAAGAAAACTGGTAGCTGACAAGTGTCTTTCTCTTGATCTTGGACACAGATTCATTCTTTCCCTGAAACATCCTAGACCTTATCAGTGGCAGATGTGAGAAGGATGTCGAATTTAGGCAGAGGGGGAAGGGGAAAGTTAATGCAAACCATTAGCGATGATTACAAGTGCATATTTCTGGACCACTTTAGTTTTATGTTATTTCAAAGGTTAGAAGACCAAGACATGTGCTGTCATTGTGTTTTGTGGGGCAGACATGGATAAGCTCACAAACTGAGGAGTATTAAAACACACTGTCCTTACTTGTTTTCTTACACCTGATTCATGATCTGCTCACAAAGATTACAGGGAAAATGAATAAAACAAACCTTTTAAGATAGTCAAACATGTTTGGAAACGTTCAAAAACAACATTTAACTCATTTTGTATGCTTAAAATAACCACTTAGGCGAACAGTTGAAAGTAAAAACTGTCTAAAGGAGTTTTTAAAACATTGATTGTCTTTAAAATTACCAATTACTAAGTGTTTTAAACTTGACAATCAGTTGGGCAGACTGGGAACGTAGAATCCCAAAGATAAATCCCACACAAAGGATATCCAATCTTGGTTGTAATGAAATGGCCAGGGCCATTGTGCTCACCTCATGTGGAGGAAAGATGGATAAAGAGCATGGTATTGTGTCATGTAGTGTTAGGTTTGATGTAGGTCCAAGCAATTACAATTTCCCCAAAATGGCCAATTTACAGTACATTCGACCTCTGTGACCTTGAAAAGTAGGTCAAATCAAAGAAGACCCGGGTGACACATTGAATGGTTGTTAGAATTAGATGTACCTATGATATAAAATTGGTGCCAATCGGGCAAGTCATTACTAGGAATAATGGCATTTTGAAGAATTTAGGATTTGGCCCCCTCCCTGGAGGCCAAACGGCAAATCAGATTGCACCAAACTTCGGTACCTGAGATCACCTGACCAAGGGGTACATGTGTACTTAATTTGTGATCAATAGTCATTGCAGTTAAGAAACGTGCCATAGTTACGGCCTGACGGCGAATTTACGCCATTTGACCTCTGTGACCTTGACAAGAAGGTCAAATTAAAAACCTGTGTGACATATACTGTATGGTGGTTAGATGTACCCATGATATCAAATTGGTGGCAATCGGGCAAGAAGTTAAGGAATAATCACATTTTTAAGGTTTTTGGATTTTTGCCCCCTGGTGGTCAAGTGGTGAATCATATTGGACCAAACTTCAGTCCCTGAGATCACCTGACTAAGGGGTAAATGTGTAACAAATTTGGTATCAATAGTCATTGCAGTTTAGAAACGTGCCATTGTTACATCCTAACGGCCAATTTACACCATTTGACCTCTGTGACCTTGAAAAGGAGGTCAAATCAAAAACCCGGAGGATATATGATGCACCTTTGCTAGAAGTACCTACCATATTTTTTTCAAAATTTCCCGACTACTATTAAGGGAGATATTGCATATTTTCACTTTTATCGTTTGGCCCCCTGGTGGCCAAACCATGAAATGAATCGGACCGAAACTTAGTCTCCAAGGTGTCATTACATAAGGGTACATGTGTCCCAAGTTTCAACTCAATAGCTCTAACAGTTACGAAACGTGCCCTGCTAACGGACGACGGACGACGACGACGACGACGACGACGACGACGACGACGACGACGACGACGACGACGAACGACGGACGCCACGGTATGGGATAAGCTCACCTCTGCTAAGAGGTGAGCTAAAAACAAGTCTAGTTCAAACACAGGTGAACACATGATAAGCATTTAGAGAACCATTTACTTTCTCTCAACTTCAAAGCAGAAGAAAAACCTTTAATTTCTCTACAAGAAAACACAAAAGGAGAAGTTTCCAGGTTATGGAGGTCAAACTGACCAGTTTTGAACCAAAATCAATGTCATTAATAGAGATGTCCTCTGAGGAATGTTCCACAGCACTTTCTTCTCGATCAAGAGATACCAGTCTGCAGTTCAAACACTATTAGTCATCAAGCCTGCTGCTCACCAAGCATCTTCAACAGATGAGTTCTCCAAACTTAATGTTACGAACAACACAAACACTTTTTTAAACACGGGTTCCTTTCACAACAGGCATACTCAGTTACTCTGGAAGATGTGGTAATCTAATGTATCTGACAAGACTTTGATCTACCTGGGTACAAATGGAAAAAAGTCTGTGAATCACCAGGTTTTTCTTACCAGGTTCCTCTTGCCTATCTCCATGTATACATCTCAATTTTTCATTGGAATTGGGATAAGCAGTGTTATGCTTCAACTTCGACAGACGGCTTGGTTTATGAGTGACCCCTCATCTCTATATTTGTATAATGTAGAAGTCCATATTCCCACTGAGCAGTTACAAGAACCCTGCATGAATTTTACCAGTGCAACGCTTGCTATGCAAATCGGCACAAAATATTATCATTACGTTCAAAAGAGACATGCATGGTCTAAGTACAGACCATGTTGATGGATTATAGGGCCTTAGCTTACCTAGTAATTTCTTCTCGTAACTTGCATGGATCAGCTGCATAGAACTTCACACCAAAATACACAACAAATGGTGGAGGACCTGAAATGCATTGAACAAATATACATGCAAGAAGACACTTTTTTGAAATGTCTGGTCCCTCAACTCTGTCATCATCCTACAACACCAAAGCAGGTGAACTGAATGGAATGATGGTCTGCCATTTGATTTTAACATCTTGGTCAGTTACATGTACTGTCTGCTTGATTCCAGTCTTATGACAACGAAGTTCTTGGAACAATCATTCAATGCATGCACACTATTTACCTTTCACTTGTGACTTGAGTGGTTTTGAAGCATCCAACCAGTGCTGAAAGTACAAAGAACATTGTCACACAGAAACATCTTGTGCAGGAAGAGACCTCGATAACTGATAAACAACATGAATCAAAGTTTTCCAACAAAAAGTAAATAAATAAGTTCCCAGTGAGATTGGAATTAGTTTTTTTCCTGTTTTCTCAAAAGTATCTAAAATGAGTTAGGCAATTATCGTAAGAGGGTGACGACTTAGAAAGTTTAGACATGGGACTTAAAATGAAATTCTAAGCATATAAGTTTTTAGCAAGTCAACCCGGGATGCATGAAATGGAATGTAATTTACCCATACCGTTTGGTTAGCCTCATCCACATATCTCAGACCGAAGTAATCTTTTTCAGAGAGATTCAAATGATCGATGACTTTATCGAGCAGCACCTGGCCTTTCGTTGATGGCTGAAAAGATTGCAAAACAGATGTAGACTTGTTTTTGGGCATTTTAATATGTAAAGAGCAAGCACACAATACAAATGTATACGTCACAAATCTCAGATAAAATACTGCATTGTGCAACAGAGATGTGATGACAAAGTTGTTTTTAGTCTTGACATCATTTTGTCCGTCATGATAAATTTTTGAGCAATTCTAATCTCAGTGCAGAGTGCTATTGATATTCAGGTATCTCACATGGATTTTCTTAGTCCTAAAAGGTTAGCAGTGATTTATGGCTCAGCAAATCAACACATCAGATTCAAACAGAAGACAGATAAGTTTTTTTAACATGAACCAAAACCTGAGTTCCATGTGTCGAAGGAATACCAGCAAGTTTGCTGAGAATTTTCACCTTACGCATCAGGTAGCATGTCAGACAAGCAACATCCATGTTCTTCTGCATCAATAATGAAAAGAGAATGCAAGTCTGCCATCCATGAAATACAAGAATTCCTTGATTTACGGTGTGCATAACTCTATGAATTTGATCCCTAACAGGATTGTGACAGTGAAAGAACAAAGTTGTACCCAACAACAATCGGAGGTTGCTGTGACTTTCATGTTCAGACCCTGGATACCCCGAGTAGATCCCCCCATTCCCCTAGTGAATTCAGGACAAAATGGACTCAACCCCAACTAACTGCAGCCATAGATTACACTGCCACTTTACATCATTTCAGTCATTCACATCAATACGAAACCTATCAACATCACAGGTACTGACATTTTCAAAATGTGCTTGAAGTGGAATTCCAAAAATATTGACATACTTTTTGTCTATTCAGTTGGGACAGGAGCAGTGCTTATGGATTGTGATCAAAAAATTATACAGACTATGAATATGAATCTTGTCATACATTTGAAGGCAATAGAATCTGACAATGGTGGTAAGGCACTTAGCTATACCATCCAGTTGCCTGAATGTTAGCCGCATAGAAATATTTCATCTTATGGCTGTCATCAACCATTGACCAAATGGAAAGCATGGTCAATACGCTCCTTCTACATGTAGATCAAACTGAGTTGACAAACTCTCCTGCACAGGCAGCCGTACTTGTAGTAGGGCTACATTAATATACATTTTATAGGTCTTCCAATAAGTGGGAGAACAGGACTTCTAATAATCACACTGACTAACAGATCAATTATCACTTTTTTGATCAGACATGCCTGACCTATGAGAGGATGACATATCCTCAAGCAAGATTACACGATCAGCCATTACTGACTGAGCCTTTTGTGGCCTTACTCAAAGAAGCTCTTTTATTATTGACACCCCTCGGTTAATCTAATAAACATACATAAAGAGAGGTCATCTCAGTACACATTTATAGTTCACATCCATGGCACAAAGGTTCCTGGGAACATATCTGCCGGGAACAGAATATTCCAACAGAACTCGGTATTTTCAACTGGGACTAGTATCAGACTTTTAAGCTTAGTACAGAACTGATCCTGAGTGTCTATGCCAGGACAAGTAAAAGATCCCACAAAGTCATAGAGGTGGACATTAACCTTCATGTATAGTGGACTCCATACATGTACCCGGGCAAAAAGTAATAAGGTAAATGATGCCAGCTTCGGAAAAATCTTATTGTCTTTAACACCCCTAATGTCAAATGACCATGAAATTTCAAATTAAGGACCCTGTGCCCTCTCTTTCTCTGGGTCTTGGCTCCACCCCAATAACATTAAGTCATGCTTTGCTGCAACAATGTAAAAAATAACTTACCCCTTTAACTTCAATGGTAAGGGCTGTATCATCCAAGAGCAGGATTCGGCAACTGTATTCCTGGTCCTGATTCCCGATACAGAACATCGTTGTCGATCATTTGTAGACAACATTCAAATGTCAAAGTTAGTAATCCGATTCCTGACTAAAGCATGGCTTCCAATTCAGGCGCGCTAGATTTTGACGCCTGGCTCCAAGAACCTGCAGGTGAAAAGATAGTGATGATTCTTCAGATGAGCCAAATGCGAAACGTAGAGAGTGTGTTTTATGTCTCAAATTGCTTTGGAGGAATGGTTTCCAATATGCCACTAGACAACCTTGCTCCCAAAAACAAAGACGCGTCTTCAGGTCAACACTAACAATACAAATGTACATTGGTTGTGTCTCTTTGATGCCTTTGACTTTATTTGGAGCACTTCGGCCATCCCATCCTATAGATAATTCATGCAATGTGGTATCACACATCATGAAATAAGCCTAAAGCAGCCAAATACATGAAATACAAAAATAACTCAAAACCTACAGAGTGACCACACCTCCTGTTACACCACTATGTACACTACATTGTTGTATACAATGTAGACCACTACTTTGCAGTCAACCTAAATCCTCCCGGAAAATGTCTTCATGACAACTGCTTTAGCTACAAATTGTTAGCTTACATTCAATGATACTAACTTCAACAATTTATCTCGTCAATCTTGATTGAAATAATTTGAATATTGTATAAAATTGGCAAAATGTTGGAGAAGTGTCCTAAAAATACTCCCGATGCTTGTTGGCTGATCATATTTGGTCCCCCAATTCTGTTGTACGGCCTGGCTTTGGGATTTGTCGTAATTACGTCACTGGGGCTGAAGTCTATTAATAGATGGGGATGACCGTTGGGTGGTGTAAAGTGAAAGATAGTCCCGCAAATCATAGAGTCCTTCACAAGTTTCTTTGATTGTTTATTGCTTCTCAGGGCCTGTAGCATCTTGACCACCAAGGTTTTTGCATCTTATATCAAGATTTAAACCCAGGGCTGGGTTAAAAGGGAATATAAGGCCATTAGGTTCAGGATGGCTGCAACTGTGTTAACTGTATGAGTAAAGCCATTACCATGGGAATATTTATCTTTTTTTTATTCAATCAATCTTTCCAGTGGTTCATCTTCACCTTAACTGAGTGAAAAACACAAAACAAACTTGATAGGGTAGGGTCTTCACCATAATAATGACATTTTTTTCAATGCTTCATGTTGATGACCGACCCGATTTCCATTATTTATTTATTTCCAGGGGGTTTGGGGGTCCCCCTCCCCCTCCCCAACCTAAAGGCGCTGCGCACTTTACTAATACTAGGGCACTGCACTGATAATATTATCAAAAAGGTGAGAGCAATATGATTTTAAAATCTTATGTTGTTGAATGTTGCAGCTTCCAGATGGATGGGCTTCATTCTGTCATAAAAATCCTTGCAACTGCAAGTGATTCCACTTGTGAAACTAACAACGGCTCCTGACAAATTTACAGTAGGCCCTACTGCCGTACGTGCGTGTCAGAACTTTAGTTTCATCGTTTCCCGCAAGAAGAATGAGAAGGTCACCTGACATGGGGAATTCTTCAGTCCGTCAACGCATGCGCCATGAACACTACCACTTGCTACATAACTGGGGGACCAATTCATGATCAGCCAACAAGCTTTCCCAATCTCGGTGACATTTGCGCCTGCGCACCGGAAACTTCCTCTTTGACCGGATAGACAGCAAACATGTCGGTAAGTTGAGGCGATATAGTACCGACAAATCAGCTAATATCAACAATAAATATTGGCCATCTAGAACAACTAAACCCATGAATTGATACCAAAACAGTTCAGATTCAATTCAATGGCAATTTATCAAATTTAAATTGACTCATATTGGCCAAAAAGTGTCATGAAGTACCAACGACTATCCTTCAAAACTTCGCGTACATTACTCAGATTTTGCCATACACAGTGCATGGCAGTGTACATCCATTCATGGACATGGCATTGCCTCTTTGCCTCGGATCCTAAACTAATTGCACAACCAGCTGGAAATCGGGATCAGCACAATATGGTATATGACTATGGAGACGTGGAACGGGGCAGTGCACTCCGTCTTTGGTCGTGTGACCCGTCCACTCCAGTCCAGGTGCATGATACTGCATCGTTCTTGAGTCTGCTGACAACTGACCAGACCTGTCCTGGAGGCTGTAGCCTACTGCCAGCTGCCTAGGCCTTTGTAGCTGTGCGATCCTGATCAATACTACAATCAAGATGTACAGACCGGGGGAGCTGGCTGTACGTACCCATAAGTCTTTGCGGTAGTCTCGCGCGTACCGGATATAACCCATCAAGCTTTTCTCCTTCAGAGAAATACTGCGTTGCGCTCAAGTGCCTTATAAGGCTGTGAACAAAATTAACGTTCGACCAATGAGAAAGCCACATTACCCTGCATACGAGGTTGGACGCGTGATCACTAAATGACAAGTAAAAATAGAATCAGACCACATGTTTCTATATGTCAGAATGCTGCCGTTTGCGCTGTAGTACACGTGTGTTGTCCAAATTTTCGATTTCAAGCAAGTTTAAGGCCAACCTCGTGTCCACCAGACTAATGCATAATTGGCAGTTGAGCGCAACGCAGTATTTCTCTGAAGGAGAAAAGCTTGATAGGTTATATCCGGTACGCGCGAGACTACCGCAAAGACTTATGGGTACGTACAGCCAGCTCCCCCGGTCTGTACATCTTGATTGTCGTATAACATAGCCTTGTTGTAAACTGAAAGTGAAAGTTACTTCATGACACCATTTGCTCATTGTCATTGACCTGTTCCCTTTCTTGTCTATTTCAGACTGAAGCTGAAATCGCTGAGAAGAAGAAGAGGCGTACCTTCAGGAAGTACACCTACAGGGGTGTCGATCTTGATCAGCTTCTTGACATGTCCAGGTGCGAAATTATACTTCACCAACTCTGTACCCATGGATAGGTTTGACGAAGATGAACCAGAGCCCAAACAAAAAAAGTGCCCACACTCAGACTCAAGCCTTTGTGACCCTTTCTTCTGGGGGGGGAAAGGCAAGACTAACGAACTTTGTCAAGCTCACCAATACTTGACTTGCCAAACTCAGCTCGACGCCGAACTGCAGCAGCGCCACTCGCGGACAAAGATAAAACAACTCGACATTTTTTTCACCGGTTTTCTCGCTGCGCATGCGTACCAGCGTCATCTTTTGTTGATTTCCGCTGGTACGCATGCGCAGCGAGAAACCGGTGAAAAAAATGTCGAGTTGTTCTATCTTTGTCCGCGAGTGGCGCTGCAGTTCGGCGTCGAGCTGAGTTTGGCAAGTCAAGTATTGCCTTTACCACACTGGTTAGAAATCTGTTCTCCGCTAAAATGGTGCATGCATATCAGACCACTTCACTCATCCATTTTAAAGTTTTCAACTCTGATAGCAATGCAGTCAGAGTCACAATGACAGCTTCGAAATCTTCATTTGATCAGCAAGTTTAGTGTTGCCAAGTTGCACATAGATATGATTTTGCATTTGGATTCATTATGAATTGTCGACTCTTTGTCTTTCTAATAATATTCACTGTCAATAGAATTGGGAATCTGTAGTTGAGATTGTTTGACATGCGACTTGTTATTCTTTCAGTGAGATGTTGATGGAGCTGTTTACCTGTCGCCCGAGGCGTCGGTTCAGTCGTGGCTTGAAGAGGAAGCCAATGGCCCTCATGAAGCGCCTGCGTAAAGCAAAGAAGGAAGCCGGCCCCCTAGAAAAGCCTGAGGTTGTAAAGACCCATTTGAGAGACATGATCATCCTACCTGAAATGATTGGTAGCATTGTTGGTGTGTACAATGGAAAGACCTTCAACCAGGTTGAAATCAAGGTGAGCAGTTGTCTCTGAAGCCTGAACAGTTGACTATTCCTGACAATACAAATCCCATCTGTCTGGGTGAAATATAACATCATTATTCTGGCAATTTTAAACCCTAGCAGTCATAAATAGCCAACCATATTCTGCTTTGTGCTGATGATATAATTGTCAAGCAGGCAATTGATGGTGTATAGCCTCAGTAATTTCCGTAGCTCTTTTCTCACTATCCAACTCTTCCTTTCAGCCCGAGATGATCGGACACTACCTTGGTGAATTCAGCATCACGTACAAGCCTGTGAAGCATGGTAGGCCCGGTATTGGTGCCACCCATTCATCAAGATTTATCCCTCTCAAATAAACTGCTATTTATGTACAAAGAAAGAAAATAAATTGAAAAAAAATGTATTTGCTTCTCGGTTTTCTTTTCCTCTTGCAACACCTTTGCAAGATTACTTATTCTCATTATCAGAAGGGGGATACGTCCGGACGACTGATAGCTTGTATTTAGCTGTTAGTGTGCAATATGGAAGTGGCAGCATCTAGGGACAATCTCTATCACTTGACGATCTATCCAATCCCCATCTCGACCCACACACACACACGCACATGATGTGTCGCCATCAATAAGTGCCACTCCATGAGAAAATATTCAACTCGGCCCTTGTTCTTGGGAGTTGCTCCCTGAAAAGTCTCTGAGGTGGGATGCCAATATGATTCTCTCCACTTTCCACTTGGATGGGGGGTCTTGCCCCTGCACATTTGCCAGGTACAAGCAGGGAGGCGATCTGATGAGAAGGCCAGAATATACATGTAGCACACTAGACCCAGTACCTACATGGGAAGACAGGATCTTGGAACTCGTGGGATGGTCCTTGGTTGTGAGAAATGGTGGACAAAGCTGTTCACAAGAAGATTCAGTTGTATCAAACCCAGTGGTGTCCAGTCCGTCGTCTTGTCAAGAACATAGCCCACGCCTCGGAACGGTCGAGACTGCATGCATTTTCAGTTACATGTACATGTGTCCTCTGTTCTCGGACTGTCTTCCAAGACTGGACAATTATGAATGGTCGAGTTAACATCAGTCCAGGGACCATTTGTCACATCCCTTCTTCATCAGTTGGTGTGCTGTGGTCATCTTTAATGCCGGGGGTATCTATTGTGGCCGGTAATCAGTGAATATGAGTTGCCATCTTGCAAGGGGACCCAGCCCAGTCTTTTAGAGGTCAGCGATAAAATTAAAAGTGAACAAGACTTTGTTAAACATTTGTATTATCATTATGATTTTATTCATTCATTGTTGCATAATAACCGATGACACCCAAGTTTGTAAGCAACAATAATAGCACTTTTTTAATTGAGTGATACAAGGAAGGACTGCAAACTATTTCACAGGAGACATTTGTCCAGGATATTAACAGAAGACATCATGCCCGAAATAACATCACCATCATCACAGCAATGTTTTCTGACAACACCAGTTCAACAATGCATGGCTTCAGATAGAATAAGGAATGCGTCATACCCTACCGGACCCTTCAATCTCCATGAACAGAACATACATTGAATATGGCAATGGCCATTTCTATCTGTCAAGACACAATGATTTTAATGACACAACCCACAAAGATGAGAGATGATCCTTCATCTTAAAGCACCTCGGCCCTAGGTTATGGCAGAGTTAAATAAGAGTCAAACCACACAACAGTTGGTCTGCTAGTGTCATTAGTCCTTTTCAGCCTCTTGTAACGTCAGGTCCCTCGCCACTTGGAAAGCAGCCACTAATGAGCTCAGCTGAATTTTTTCATTTGTCCCCACTGCAAGACGATATCTGAAAAGAAAGAGAAGGAAGTTTGAATTATTTACCTCCATAAGTACATTAGATTCCTTTGAATAAAGCCTAATGCCTAAAACATGTATGATGTTTTAAACCTGAGAACATTGCTTCATAAACTTACTCAATATCAGCCATCTTTTCCAGCAGGAGGATACGCACATGATTTGGAAAGTCAACTAGAAAAAGAAAAATATGACATTTATCAATGGAAAAGGTATTTGAAAGAAAATTGCCTTTAATATTGTACACTGGATGCAAGAGTATTTCTATAAACCCAAAGGTGTTCAGATGATCTGGAGATGGAAAGACGTCAATGCCTCGGATGCTAATATAACTCACAACAGACTACCAGCTTGCGATCACATGATGTATAATACCCTGGTCTCCAATTATGCAGTGACGAAAGTTGTCCAGCGGTCTCCAACACACCATACACATGTACGTACTTACTTTTATGGACATAAACATGGATCTCAGATAAAATATCCTGTAAAGCATAACCCTTTGTTGTTTTTAAATTTAAGATATCTGAAGATCTGTCAAGGAAATTATCTCCATCACTGCTTAACATCCAATAATCCATGGTTCGATGACTTGCTCATTTTCAAAAATAGTTATCTGCATTTCTAGAAGTGACTCTTTCGAAGGAACTGCACAAGCAATTTGCATCCATATTTCAGAGTAAAGGATACTATTGTAAGCAGACGTAAAGTCCTCATTCAGCATCCAAGTTAAGATGTTTTCAATGTCCCGTCGCAATGGGTGACCGACACATAGGTAGACGTTTTCCTCATCCACCAAGTCATGGCCCATGGACGTACTCTGTAATAAATTGAAAGCGATACTGATAATTTTAAACAACATAGCAGTTAACCCTTTCTGCAAGAGATTTTGCCCAGTTTTGACAGCATTAGAAAATGGACCAGGATCATTCTCCCAAGTAATGATGGTACAGCTAGTTATATTGACTTCTTTAAACCCTCCAACCAACAAACCCAGGCCTAACTTGTACATCCTAAGAAACTGATCAGGTCAGGGTCCCTTTGGGATTGACGCGTTTGCCAGTCAAGAGGTGAAAGCCAAGATGATAAATTTGGGACCAATGAGCCAATAAACCATTGACCTTGTCTTCCTGACTCACCTGTAGGATATTCAATGACTTTCTCATATCACCATCTGCTAAAGTTACAACTGCCTTCAGACCATCAGGGGTAACATTTATACTGAAAACAGAGGATAGGCTTTAGTTTAAGAAAACAATTAGAACATTCTGCCCCAGTTAGAAAAGCATCACCTACCTCATTGCATGTGCACAAAGTTTTTGGTAGTACTCATCAATTTGCTGATCACCATTCACTTTTGTAGAGAGTTAGTATGGGACATGATCTATTACAGCTGAAATGTTAGGAAATAGCATCTTCAGGATTCCAGATTTTAACTTTTCAATTCTATGAAGGGGTACCTTCTCCTTCTCAGAGACTTTTTAATTCTTATGCGCATTCAGATCCCCCCTCTGCTTGGAATCCTGGACACAAACTTATATGATAACTTACTTCTCTGCACTTATGACATGTTCAATCCTCGGTACCATCTGATCCGTGGAGAGTGGTCCAAATCTGAATCTAGTGCATCTGGACTGAATGGCGGGAATGATCTTCGAAAGGTAGTTACAGATCAGACAGAATCGAGTGTTCTCCGTGTATTTTTCAATGACCCTCCTGAGAGCATTCTGAGCATCCCGCGTCATAGCATCTGCTTCATCCAAGATGACCAATTTGAAACCGGATCTGAATATTGTCCTTGTACTTGCAAATCCAAGTACTGGTCCTCGTACTATACCAATACCACGGTCATCGGAGGCATTTAACTGTCAAAAAAAGATAATTTTGATGAGGCAATAGTGATATGCAGCCAGCCTGGCATATGACTACTTTGTGACTTATGCAAATATCAACTGCTACACAGTCACCCATTCGGTACAGTGGCCTACAACCTGTTGCTGTTAGCAACATATTACCACAATGGACATTGTCAATGGAGACAGTTGTGATGTCATTCTCGGGCCGAGTGTCAGTCAAGATCTACTTTTTACCTCAAGTGTCATAGATCCAAACTCCTTTGGAGAATAAATCTGCTTGGCTACGGCTAGGATTGTACTTGTCTTGCCAGTTCCCGGTGGGCCATAGAACAGCAGGTGAGGTAGACGATCTTCCTTCAAAAATCGACTGACTGAAAGAGACAAAAAATATCTCAATTTTTTCTTTGAAATTAATTTATCAATTTTCTACCACTCTTCTTGCTGGCCTTAGCTACTTTAAGTGAGGAAGGAACCGAACGAATATTTGTTTTTTAGTTCAGTTTCTGTGGAGTGGCAGGACTTACTTGTGTTGATGATATCCGTGTGAGATATCAACTCATCCAGTTGATTTGGTCGATATTTCTCAACCCTGAAATTAAAAAGACCTTATTTATTTCACAGCAAGCTCTTTCGAACATAGACAAGAGGGTCTACTTGGGGACGAATAATTGGACATAGTACCTCTCATACCATTCGCCATTGCCATATTGACAAATCAGTCTGCGTTACTCACTCACACACATGATATGATTGCGAAGAGGACGTGCACTGGCAAGAAGAGCACTTCACTAGTACAATGACTTCATCAATGGCGAATTTGCACTAAAATTTGTGTCGACTCTCTTGGAATTGAGTCTGAAGTACAGTCTATCAAAACTGTAGGTTATCGATTAAAGGACTCTGATTCAGGGAGGGATTAAATTTACTGTTACACTGCACCACCACCAAGTCCAGACTGGACTTCATCAATATTCTGTTGCAACAGAAGAAGACAGTTATATTTTACCGAAAATTAAGTAACACAGCAGTAGTTCAAGTTTTAATGAAGTTTTCTATCACATGCTTTTAAAAATCGAATAATTGAAAAGCGGTGTATTATCTGATTTATACCATGGTAAATTCACTTGTTTTGCTTTCTCAGCCATTTTGCAAATTTCGCGGGAGTTTATATTCTCGGATCTAGGCTGATATAAATTCTTGTGCGTACATCGTAGTGTTCGAAATATTTCCTCAATAGCTGGAACCGAGGTAAAGGTGCTTCTCGCCAAGTTCTCGCGACGAATCCCGAATTGTTTGACTTTCAATATGGCTACTCTTTACAGAGGAAGATGAGTAATGTGTGTCAAAATATTCGGCATTTGCATCTCTCCGTGAGGAAAATGAAACTCAAAAGACTATTGATTAGTAGGAACATATGTTGGTGAACCCTCACAAACCAAAGATGTCGGTTAAAAAGGACGTAAACCAGGGTCAACAGGCCCTTGATTGTTGCACCACGGCTCAAACTATGATAGATTTCACTGCCAAGAAAATGAAAGGTCTCCGAACGATATGTTCGACAGTGGAAGAAATCACACAGACGGAAATTAGGGAGACTGAGGTGTGTCTGCTTCTCTAGAGATGATCTTATTATGTAACCGATACTGTGCTTGTTGTGTAGGCCACTAAATCTAGGGTCATTTGGGGGTTAAAAAGTAAAAAACTTTGGTTAGCTAGCCCAGTTAGTAGTTGCTTGCTGTTCCACTCCTGTGTTGGGGTGTCACTACTCACTCTGGTACCGGTGCACTTACTATCGCTGTTTTTTTAATTGGAATAAACGTCTTGATGTGAATGGGGATCATCCGTGAGACGGGGCAATATTACCGTACGGTACGTATGTAGGCCTATCATCTAACGTCGGTGAATATGCCAGTTTAGGCCATAGGCAGGGGGCCTACCCTCAATGTTGATAAGCATTTGTCTCTAAGTAAACATTCAATCTATTGTACAATGCTTGATATGAACTTGAGGTCTCACATGGCCTAGGCCTACAGACATGAGGTACCCTTAAAAGGAATCTCGTGTACAGGCAGGAAGTAAAAGACTACCAGGTCAATTAGCAATGTTGAATTTCAATGAATGTACATTATTTCAGTTCCAACAGAAGTATTTATTGGTGAACGAGGGTATACCCTTGTGGTCGGTTTCTAATGAAACAACTACTTTTCATAGAAATTAATACCCATAAGATACTCGGGGAAAAAATTCCATTTTCAAAAAGTGTTACTCCTATGAAAATGATAATTACTCAGACATTTTAAGCCACAATTAGATTCCTGAATATCTTTTATTCTAGCTCAAAGGTTCACTGCTTCTTACAAAAAGTATAGAAACCCCCTACTACTGACCCTTGATTTAGTGGCCTGTGTTTACATTAGTCCTCATTTGCAATTGTTTTATCCAGTGGCATGTGTTTTCCCGTCAATTTATGACTCATGAGTTTCAGATTGTTTTTGTATCATTTTATTGTCACTATTTTTTGCCTTTGATTTATTTGTCATTATCATAACTCTGCTCTAGTTTAGGCCTGTTTTTTAAACAATGACTCAGACTGGAGCAGAATATGGCCAGGCCAGCTATCAAGGCTTTGAATTTATGAATTTTATGTAAAATGTCTCTATAAGGCATTGTAAGACCACTGAGTGCGATTGAAAGAAGGCACGCATCAAGGCTTTGTCATGTCATACGCCGCTGCACCCAGACCAAACCTACTATGGCTACATGTACAAAAGCTGCATGTGAGATTTCCAATTAGAAAATGGTAAGCCAAAATGTCAGAGCTTCATGTCATGTTCAGAGGATATGAGACATAAAATGATCATTCAAGAATTGGCTTTGGTGATGAAGTTGTGAACCCAATTCCTTGTGTCATTTCTTCTTTTTGCGAGTATAAGACTTGTTTCAGGGGTTGATACACTGTTATGGAAGTGCTGATGAAGGTATGAAGTGACAGAAAAAAGGGTAGACTCTATCTTTTTGTGACAGATCATCCTAAAACGTGTCATTGTTTTCATATTCTCAGAAATACACAAAGAACACAAAGTAGCCGTCCTAAGTTTTGAAACAAGGTTATATTATCTGCTTCCTTTGGTATGAATGGCATCCATCTTGTCAAATAGAAGCAGATCAGCAAACAATCAAACATGAGAACGAGCTACAACACTGAGCTGGTTTATTTTAGATCTGCACAGACTCGTATTTGTCATCTGAGTTATCTTCAGTTATTGCCTGGATTACATGTACAACAATGCATCTGATGTTGAACATTTAAAAAATACGGCATTGCCGTTAAGCTCTGCTCTGTATTGATCGACGCAGCAAAGTATCATTTCAGATATAAAACATATAAATCTCGAGTGCGATTTTTGCGTAATGCCAGATGAAAATGAAAATGGGATTGATTCGTACATTTCGTCATTCGTATTTGATATATCTCTGTCTGTGTGCTCTATCTTGTTTGAATACTTTGCTTCGGTGCACGTCTTGTCGAGAATCAAAAATAGATTTCACCGTTCAGATACATAACAAAAGGGAATGACTCTTATGTTTTTTCATTGTTTTCCAAAGATAGCCCCACTCTATTTTGTATCTGATATGACTCATCATGTATTTTGAGTCTGACATGTACATTGAAGGCTGTGGTCAGCATCTGTGCCATGACATTCACATTTCACATTTCATGACTTGCACTTATTGACTGTGCTGCATGTTATATGTTTCGCAAACCTGTAAACTTCATGCTTTTAAGTATGATATTCTCTCTTTTATTCAGAGTTATTTTTTACCATAAATATCAGCAATTACGACCAGCATGTTGTGTTGTTTCCGTGTCAGTGTAAAATACTGTTCCTTGTTTTTGAATGATGGACTGTGTCACAGCACAATGCATTATCGAACAACCTTAAAAATATCAAATATATGTTAAAATGTGTTAAGTTGTCAAGCCTTGCACGATCTAGTGTTGCAATCTTTTGATTGATTCAGCACCTATACAGCCCGAGGGGCATTGGATCGACTAATTGCTATGTCTGTCTCTTCTGCTGTTTTGCCTGGAGCCCCTTTGATGTCCGGTGAGAAGTGAGTCCTGCATTGTAGTTCCATCTAAGCTCACGTTCTACATGAAACATGGCATACTTGAAGAATGCAATTGATAATTCCTTTGATAGAAAAAGCCTCTGTCAATGTCTGTGTTATTGACAACACGGACAAGATATATTGGGTTGATTTTTGTTTGCTTCAATGTGCTCCTGCTGGAGTTGATGAGTTCTTTGAAGATGGGAGCAGTTGAAATGTGAAGGAAGATAAGGAATACATTTCTTGCCCAGCTTTCCATTTTGTTGATATTTTGAGCATTGCTTCATCGAGAATCAAAGATTGCAAATGTCTTTGCGAATGCAGATGAAAACAGAACATGTCCTTTGGTGTTTGCTGTGTACTGAACTGTTGTGTAGTAGTAAACTACACAACAGAACATTAAATTAAAAAGTTACAAGTGTAAACTGTTTTATCAAACGCAATTTTGAGTGTTAGAATTTATGTAATTGTTACACAGTCAATAAACAAACGTCTACACAGTCTAGAAATAGAATAGAATTATCTTTCATTTTCAGTAGGTTGGACCACAAAGTGAGATATGAGGAAAAGAAGGGCATCACGCTTCAAAATTGTCCCCTTCATTTACATGTACTGGAATGGGTTTGAACTGACATTTTGATTTTCAGAATTTTTGAGAAGAGTCTGCTGGTAGACAAGTTTGTCTGCCAAAACAATTGGCAAATGTATGTCGTATTTCATGATGACTTGTTCTCTTCTTTTCAGGGCAAACTGATCAGTCTCTTCAGCCAACAGCTGGTGGCCAAGTCCAAGGTCCACCCTGACAACATGCCACCAGTACTGCAGGAGTACCCAAGAGTGCAACTCTTCTTAAACATATTAGGCATAAATAAAGATGTCATAGCGGTGAGTTGATATTTATTTTCAAACATATTTAAACTGTATTTTTAAATGCTATCTGTTGAATCTTGACTTTAAAACATTCTTTTGTCTATTTTCCAGATGGTAGCATTAAAGCAGATATCCTTGGAGTCTTTACTTGAGAAAACAGAGGAGGAGGTTGAAATATTGCTGAAACGCCTTGGTGCTGATGATGATCAAGTCTGCAGACTAAATACTGCTTTACAAAAACTGAAAATATGCACAGAACACCAGTTACAAGGAGAAAAAAGTGATGAGCTGAATGTAGAACTGCATTGGTCTTCTTATCATCCGAGTAGATCAGTTTCAGGGAGTCCATTTGGTGGCAGCTCACCAAAGTTACAAAGACCATCCACTTCATCCTTACCGCCTGATGCATTTTTTGGGACTTCCAGCATTATGCACGATGACTCACCGCCTACACCGCCTGCAAGTGTGCCGTCATCGCCGGGACCTCATGCAGCAAATCGTAGTCGGAATCTTACACCGCCACCCACGCCAACGTTGGTCAAACCAAAAAAGGCACCGGCCACACCCCCACCTAAAAACAAGATCCGTTTATATCCGGATGGATTTCCTCTCACCAAAAGTAAATCTCACGAGTCTCAGTTATTCAGTCGGATTACAGATCCAGATGGGATAAAGTAAGTATACGAAAATAGTCGATGCCAAATGCAATCTTACAATTTAATTTCTTAACGTTTGGCGGTGGTGTTACCATTATAGCTACAAAGAACCTTTTCTGCCTATCTTTTTACTCTCCTTTATTGGTAAACTTAGGTTGGTGAAGGTAATAATAATTTGACATTCTTCTTTTTTGTCAAATCGGATGAATATTCGGTCTCTGATTACACATCCTTCTTGATATCGTATCATTTGCGGCACTCTTTCATCCTCTTTGTTATGATAGTATTTTGGCACCAGTACCTAAGTTCTAAACTTAAGATCCACATATTTACATTCTACACTTTCTAAACCGTATTTCTTTCTTGATGAATATGTAAATATTGTGTAAGTGGTCTGTGTTCGTCGAACATTCATTTGACCATCTTGTCGATCATCCTGAGAAGTTTGCTTTAATGTTGGTGCTGCTGCATGATATTCAGCATTGCACACACATACATCACACAACTCGATCCATTTGTAAATAACACAAACATCTACTTCATCATAGATTAATTCCAAATGCAGGGAAGTTTGTGCACATCTTGTTTAGTGAACTACATGTACATGTAGAGGGCTGGTAAAGAATGGACATCTGACAGTAAGGGTTTGGTTGTCTCACCAAATACAACAAGCGTAACTTGACTGGAAGTTACAACTCTTTTCTTGTGGATAGTTACAGTTGTGGATAGCGGACACAGCCTCACCGCTTGCTCAAGGCTTTCCTGATGAACCAGATGTGCGCATGTTCCTTTCAGCACCAGTTTGGATGTCTATCTATGAAGTGTATTATCCTAATCTCTTGCATGCCACATGGCTGATATTGTCCTACACCATTTGTGACCACTTGGGTCTTCATTTTGTCACCTTAACCCATATTAAGCATGCAGACCTCCTAACTTTAATAGGTGGAAAGGTGAAGACGGCCATCGACGATTGACCCTGACTCCCCCCATTGTACAGAGAAGAGTAACACGTGCAATAGGCAGTGTTTATGGTGTCAAGTAAGCCCCAATGTTCTTTTCATGCACGCCTGATACAGTTGCTTGTTTTTCCCTTTTGCCCCTCAGAACTTTTTGCCATTTCACTGCAATAAGCCTAGGTCATGTCACTGCCTAGTATTCTGATACTAATTATACATGTACAGAGCATTACCTTTTCTGATAGTGTCGATTGTCAGTTTGGAGTAAGTATTTTCATTGAAGCTGTGAAACATTTTGCAGTCTTCCTGTCAGTTATCGTCAATCATCATACCACAAACAATAAGTCCAACATCCACATCACACTGACACCTCACAGTACGTGAAGACACTTTCTCCTTTGCCAAGACAAATCAACTGCCCCCTTTGTCTGCTTTGCCTCTTCTAGTTATAGATTGCTTAACGTCTGCTGTCTGTATAGAAACATTCATCTGTTTTGTGTTCAGTTATGTGTGCCAAAATGCAAAGCAATCCAGCACTCGGAAAGGTGAACCTGTCACCAAAATCTTTTGTCGCAGCAACTGATGCCAGAAACGAATGGTTCAGTTTTTCTGGTGCTGATGTTGTTGCATTTCTTGCCCTAACAAAGCCAGTTGCTTTTCAGTCCTACCAAGTTTCCTATTCAGCCAATATAGTTTTGTGATATATTTGTGCATCGCATGCCGTGAATGGTGTACCATCATCTTGTACAACAATCATCAAATTTGGGGATGCTAAACTGATCAGATTGCTTTTACTTGTACATGTAGTTTGTATACTCTACCTCCCTATCTGAATTTCTTTCAAAGTATTTTAATATTAGTCTAGTATAGCATCAAATTTATCTGGTCCTGGCTTGGTCATAGTTATAGTTAGACCGATAGTAATCGTGACTGTAGTGATTGAACTGATTGCATGCAGAAAAATGATTGCATGCAGATCTGTGATTCCAATTAGGCTACTTTCTCTTTCAGTTGTCCCTTGTTTTTGCTAGATTATGACATTCGAAATCGAAACAATTACCTTTTGAAAAACATTATTGGAGGAAGGGTATACTTGTTTAAAACACCCTGGTACCTCTCAATTTAAAAAACCACTTGAGGTCCTCCTCTTAGTCCTAGTACTTGCAACCGTTTCAGTAGAGAAATGGGTCTATTTCACCTGACAACATTCGTGGACTTTGAAAATGCCATTAGCTGGGAATCCGATTGTTTTTTTGTTTCCTTTCCATAATGTAATGTTTTTATCTCTGCAGAAACCTGTCCTTTCGACACAAAAAGAAGCCACATGACCTGAAGCTGACTGGGAGCTATGAGGCATTATTCAAGCGACGATTATCGGCCGAGGAGGGGCGTTCTGGTCATACGTCACCACTTCAATCACCTCTATACAAACATCATGACCAAGCTAACTTGTCCGATGACAAAGCTAGTAAGTTGGCCACTTATACCTTGCCAGACGGTACTAAAATTAGGAAATGGAGCACTTCTAATTTGCCCGATGAGACAAAAAGTAAGTTTTGCTCTCTTTGGATGTCACGCGTTGTACTATACTACCCAGTTTAGTTCATTGTACAGCATGGAGAATGGTAACCTACTAAAATCCTGCTTTGTCAGCTTTAGAAAGTCTGTGATCTAATTTGGATGAATTGCCTTGTTTAGAATACAGACCTGTTTGGTCTTGTTTGGAAAGGAAGATGAAAAATCTGATATGGATGTGCACCTATGTCTGGAAGGCTTGTCTCTGACTGAGTTAATACATGTAGGTGTGGGACTTTCATCCAAATTGGTAACAGACTTTCTGATTCGGTTTCTGTTGTATGATAACTCCTCCTGGTAAGTGTTCATAGTAGTTTCTGTCAAGTCTTGTTCCAAATAACTGCATAGGCCCTATATTATGTACAAATATATTGTAAAAATGATTCGCATGGAAATAAGTTTGAAACTAAATCGAAAATAACTGTTGTTATCCTGCTTGACATGACTGTTGTAGAATGTCTAAATTGAATATTCTGATATTCTGTGGATGATTTCTGAGTACTAACCCCTGCTTTCTGCTTGTGTTGTTCTTGGAAGTGTATCTTTCCAGTTCTATGCAGGACATTTAACCCAGTCGTGTGCCTGTTTGATGCAGACCTATTAGGGATCTAGAATGAACTGTGTGGATGCTGTAAGGATGATGATGAAGCACCACCCTGATTCTGAAGGGAATTAGAATTTGATTTGAGAATACGTTCAGCTGTTGTCACTGATTTGAGAAAATTACAAATTCAAAACTCATGATGCAACCCTTCTTGTTATTTCCATGATGATGTCAATTGATTCTACATGTTGTCTGCTCTTTTGCAGGTGGACTGTTGGTTCCAAAATCTCCTAAAACGCCTTGTAGCATGTCTCATTTCATCAATCATAGGTAAGTAGCTCTATTTAGAATGCTCTGAGGACAATTAACTTTGTTACATTGCATTTTAGGGGCTATCAAAAATTCCCACAGTCTTGTCGTACGGATTTGTTATTCCGTAAAATAGTTCTGGGAATGACAACAGCCATCTGCTGTGTCTGTTGGCAGTCAGGCTCCACAGACTCAAAGTGATGATTTCATTAGTTTGAGTACTTTATGTGCTTAAAGTAACACTTGAAGTAATTATCATTGATGTCCATTTTAGCTGGATTGCTTAATGCGTTTCATGAGATAATCCCTCTGATTGGTTAATGCTGAATGAATGATTTTGTTTGCACTTCGAGATTAAATCTTCAAAGAGAATTTTGATCTGTTTAGATTTCAATTGGTTCGTTTAAGTAAACATGTGACCTTTCTGCTACGTATCATAAACAAGATCGTATCCAAATTTGCTCAATGTCTGTCCTTGTGATTGTATGTTCCTGCTGTAACTTTTTCATTTCCTCCATCCAGGCCTGTTCTGCATTAGTTCTGCCACCTTACCTTACCGTAGTTATAACAACATTGTTTTCCAGACGTCTGTACTAACTGGCACTTGTAGACAGGATTCAGTCTCACACATCAAACCATCAAAATTGCTGTTCTGCGATATTTGCAGTGAAATAGCATGCGCAATAACAGAGTCAGAGTGTAGGAAAATCTGTCAATTTTAATGCCACTGTTGCCAGAAAAGAAATAAGTCAAGTCCATCTGCTCGTCATATTCTACATGGCTACATTTGGATGTGGCCACTGAAATTGTCGGAAAAAGTTGAGAATTTGCTGCACCAGCAACACCAGTTCATATGTCCATTCTTTAGAAAGCCCATGATCAGCATTTCTGATTACATCTAATTTCAGTTGGTGGTAAAACATTACATTTCTGAAGATTTAAAAAAAAATCCCCTCAGTTGTGTGCCCATAGCGGGGAAAAGTACCAAAACTTTGATGTGTGATAGTGAATGCTAGCCTAACTTCAATTCTCTTATCTAACTTTCTCTTGCAAGGTTTACTAACTCCTATAAGATCACCACGTGTGACTACTGCCATAAACAGATGTTCTTGGGCTACAAATGCAAAGAATGCAAGTAAGGAATGCAGTCTTTACCTATTAACTCCGCCTGAATGTTGTTAATTCCTTTTCCTTATTTAACTCCACGCCCGTTCCTTGTTCCCCAGTTCATGTCACTTTCTTCTTTCATCTGTTATCTTGATGAGTATCATTCGATGATCTCAGTGTTATGGTTCTTCTTCAGTATGTAAGGTTATGGTTCGTCTTCATTCTTTCCTTGCCTAAACCTCTACTTTGGTCACTTAGACTGTTTGAAAGAAAGCATGTCATGTCATGTTCATATATCAATAGCTATAGAGCTCGACTGAGGCTTATGCTAGTATCAATGGGGGCCAAGATGAACCATAACCTGAGGCTCAGTTATCTGCATGTAGTAATTCACTTTTAAGTCTCTTGTCTCTTTGACATTTATCGGTCAAACTTCACTTCTGTTTGACCTTTGTAAACATTTGTAAACAGAGGGTAATCAAAGAAAGTTTCTGCAGGTTTGAATGAAAACATTTCTGAAATGAGAAAGAATGACCAATGCGTAGGCATGGCATCATGTTCCTGGTTGGCACTGAATGATAAAATAAAGTACTCCATTTGCTGCTTACATGTATATGACTTCAAATTCTATGCTACCAATAGATTTAGGAAATCTTTCATCATCACTTGCATAATTTCATCAGTGGTACCATACATTTTGTCATAATTTCCACACAGACAATGTCCACCAACACCCTCGCCTATCATTTGTAGTGCTTCACCAAGAAACGTTGCCAGTGGTGCATGTCATGTAAAATAGGGGGAGGGGTGGGGGTGGGGGTGGGGGGGATTAGCCCCCCTGCTATTTCTAACTATTTCTAACTAAGCAATAGCAGGGGCTCTATCATTCCCCCAGCTTATCTTATCTTGAGCACACTGGAAGCCATGCCTGTCGACTGAGGTAACTTCAAGAAATTTAGAAGAGTCTTATGATGTGACAAGGAGTAATTACCTTTTGAAAGGAATTTTCCTCAGGAGCCAGCTAACGTGGAAATGGGGCAAAAATGGATGCTATCATAGTTAGCTTTCTTTCACTGTCATCATTTTCATCCACATGATTCTAGTTGTGTCTGGTATTGGACGTACCTTTCTGTATCATAGAAACGTTGATTAATATGAGGATTCACCATTGAGCCATAACTTTAAATTATTGGCAAAGAAACTCAGTGAGCTAGAATAAGTTAAAATACCCAAAATTTGAGTCGTATCCCTTTGACAAGTGATATTCCTGCCATTTCGTTTCTGAATTGAAGATTTTGCATTGTTACGACTCTGCTAAAAAAAACTTGTCTTTTTTCTCACAAGTTGGTTAATTCCCAAATTGTGGTGATATTGCTTTATGTGCGTGCGTATCTCAAATACTTCTTGATTCTAAAAAACCCAAGAGAATCCTCAGTTCAGACTCAATGACGTGAATCTCAATGCGTTTCTTCATGCTTCTCATGACAAGCCATATATCACTAACATTCTGCATATTTCTGCCTCTTCTCTCTCTCTGCTGTTTAATTTGTCTTCTTGTTGCACCTTGTTGTAATGCTTCCCTCTCTTTCAGCTTATTCTCTCACAGAAGCTATGAGCAGGCATCAGCGCCAGCTGTTTTGTTTTCCATTCACTATCAATAGTATCCTGTAAGCCCAAATTAGCACAGTCTTTGTCTTTTTTCTGTCTGTAGATTTGAGACAAAACTTGTGTTTGGTTCCTGTGATTATTGTCACAAACACGTCTTTGAATTCCGTGGAAAAATGTGTAAATATTGCAAGTAAGTTGACTTGTTCTGTAGTCATCTGCATGGATAACCTAATACTTTACAACCTGTAGAATGGAATTATTTTTAACCCTTTGAGTGCCAAACCAGAGTCTTACGTTGTACATGATGAATGTTACGTTAGAAACAGTGTACATTTGAGTGTTTTAGACTGAATGTTGACATTTCAAAAGATTAGTGGGTGTTCTATCTATTGTTATCAAAGAACTGCTACCTCTTAATGAAGAGCAATTTCGATCATATGAAGATCAGTTCTGAATGCATATTTTATAGATTCTCCCTTCCCAGGCAAACCTAGTGGACTGTTCTACCCATACTCACCCCACTCGTATCAAACTTGTTCAGCATCAAAGGGTTAAATTTTTAATGCTTTTTAGAACAATGATTTTCAAAGCTTTTAGTTCTTGTGTTGTCTGCTTTATCAAAAACATTACCATTGTAGGTTAGCCCTAATCTCTTGCACAGTTGCAAAGAAACATGGATAACAAGATTGTTTCTTGTTATGTCCTGTTACTATTACTAATATTGAAGAGACATCTCATCGTTGTACTAAAATCTAACTGCTTTTGTCGCTGTTAAATAGAAAAGAATAGTTTTGTTAAGTTGCCCAATTTATAACCACTTGAAGATACAAAATAGAAATGCTCATAACATACATGTCTTTTCATTCCGTTGGTCCTTTCAGAGGTAACCATGTACTAACTATGACTTATAGTTCTTGCTTAACATTACTTTATATTTGAGGTCTAGATCTTCAGTGCTTTATGTTCTTCCTTCTGTTTTCTTTCATTTTCTCCCCAGGCCCATCTCCTGCAGTATTTAAGGCTTGAGTGTTGTTCTTCTCTTTCCACCACGAGTGCAACTCTTCCATTTAGTATGTTGAGTTATTCTGTTGAATATTATCACTTAGAAATAATGTGAGACCTCTCCATGCTACTTCAGTCTGAGCTGTAACTGTGTAGGAGAAATTATGTTGACCTTCTCCATCAGTGTGCTACTAATTATTTCATCTGAGATTTTGTTCCGTGTACTGGACATGCTAGACAAGGTGCCATTTGTTGACATGCAACTGCCAGGTGACAGTGCTTTTCAAATTCTGCTCACCTTGGCCTGGCAGTAAAAGGATTAAGCCGTGAAAAGACCACATTCACTTTCACACAGTTCCTAAGACAGAAGAACAAGACTTGTTTCAACTCACTTGTCGTGTGTTTCAAGATTAATATGTGATTGGGGAGGGGGGGATCTGCCTGGCGCCCCCTGCTTCAGCTTGACAGACCCCTGGGGCCCCTTGGTTCAGGAGGGTGGCCCAACAAGTTGGAAAACTCTGCATGAGGATAAGAATATCATTGTCTGGCAAACATAAGCAGCAGATTCTGGACGTGTTTGTGGCCCTAAGCGTACAAATTTGCTTGAAACTCATGTAAGAGTGATTCTTCTCCCGCAGGCTCTGTGTCTGTAATCAAAAGATGTGTTCTCCTAATCCCTCATTTTGTTTGCAGGTGCATTTCTTCCTTTTAAATTGCAGTTTTGTTTTCTTGCGCCTTTCCATGTTTTGCTCTTCCTAACAGCCATTAACATTACCATTCATACCCTTGTCATGACCATGTTCAGATCGATGTTGACTTGATAAATATTGTGAACCCTCTTTGTTTTACATGCCTAAACAATCATGATAACATTAGGCTTCCTCAGTTAATTGAAAGTTCATTCGTTTTTGAAAGTTCTTCAGAATCTTGAATCTTCAGCAAACTTTGCTGTGATATAAAGAGGGTTACAGTGCCAGATGAAATCACCAAGTTGATTAGTAGTTGATTGAATTGTGTCATTTCTAGTTTATGTGACTTATAAAATGCCTTTGGCACCTGCGAACAAGCAATATTTGTCACATGCAATATGTGTGCCACATCCCACTAATGAAAGTCCCTTCACAGTGTGCTCTAGGTCACCTACTGGTCATAGAATGTCTGTGCACCGAAAGCACACATTATTTTCAAGTGGACTTGAATATTTTCATGACCATTTGTTGTTCACTGAATAGTTTAGTGATTGTTAACAGAATCTGTGCTTGCCCTCAAAAAAGGAGACTGTTTAAGTCTTAAACACATTTCATGTTTTGCAAGATAGAAAGTTAGATAAGAGTAGAAGTAATTACAAGGGATGATCGTAGTACAAGTAATGAAAGCCTTGATGATAGGAACCAGGGGGACAAGTGGAAGTAAATGACAGGGTTCTTCTATATGTAATAATTCAATGTCCTACCAATCTTTATTTGCCAGATTCAAGTGTCACAAGGACTGTGCCCCAAAGGTTGCTCCAGCGTGTGGCCTTCCTGATAAATATGTTGATGTCTTTCTGGACAGTTATCTTAGGGAAGGTGGGTAGTGTGTTTAGTTTATGGATAAAGTTTGAAATATGTGCATACGGTAGATCATTGTGGGTTTGATCAAATTTGAAACATGTCTATCTCTGGTATAAACATAACACAATGTTGCCATGGGCCAACTTCACCACTGGTCAGTCACTGCCTGGGATTTATGTTTGAACCCACAATCTCCCGGTTCATTCAGTTGCCCCATCTCGATAGCGCTATTAGCATTTCAATTCAAGGAGAGTCTACAACCAGTTCCCTTATGTAGAGGTTTTTGAATCCATTTGGTTCCAGTATGTCTTTCAAATGACACGTTACAAGTCAGTCTAGACCCAATATGTCTGATTCCAACTGATATGTGATTCCAACTCTTGTCGTTCTTAATTTCCAAGTCATGTAATTATTTTCTTTATGTTTGTTTCAGGTTCTCCTAGTGCCAGTCGGAAGACATCCAATACCAATGCTCCCGGCAGTAACCTGAAGCCTGCACGTTCAGTGCCTGGTATCTCTGCATTCCCTGGAGAGTCAAGTTCAAATACGTCTTCATGTGATTCCTCCACCCCATCGTCGCCTGCATTGCTCGGACTTCATGACATTCATCAAAGTTCATCGCCTTCGCCAATTATTCATGTGACAAGTTTTAGATTCCCTGGTAGGTGTTTACTTCTGTGTATAAAGTTATTTTTCAACATATTGTCTGCTTGGCTGAGATGCATAGCTCCTTGGAAACACCTGATGGTTTATTCTGCAGTACGGTCCTGGTTTAGATATCTGGATGTCCTTGCCAGACTTCTGAGGTAATATTTGTGAATGAGACTTAATTGCTGATCATCAAACCTTGTCCTTTCCATTTCAGATGTAGCTAATGGTACAAATTTTAGTTATGGGACCCCTGATATAACACAAGTAGATGCTGACTTGCCCGATGATGAAGATAATGACAGAACGTAAGTCCCTGCTTCAATTAAACAATATGCCAACCATACAAAACAAATACAGTATCTTTGGTACTTTTTGGTCAAATTCTATGCATTTTTTTAAATTCTGATTTGTGATTGACAGTTTGCATGTAACTCTTACTAACTAGTAGCCATTGCAGGGCTGAAAATTTAGTGCAGTGGGACCATTTTAGTGAGCACTATGGTTGAAAGGATATTGCCTAGATTTGACAGATCCATTGCAAAGACTTTGTTTAAAAATGACGGCAGAGTGAAACTAGGGAAATTTCAGCCCTGCGTTGATAACTTGTGTGAAGGGCTATCAGCATGTTTTTCTTTGGTTGTGCCAGACTATGTCTACTACATTAACTTGTCAGCATTCTGGACCCTTGTAATTATAGTGCAGGTCTCTGATCATGTACAGTCCTGTCTTGACCAGTTCAGTAGCGCCCTTCTCTGCTGGCAGTTCAGAAATGTCCATGTGCCTTGATTTTGACCTGTGTCAATAGAGCCACGCTACAGAACTTTTCATGATGTCATATCTCTATGTCATGACATCAGATTTAAACACAGTGCGGCACCATCACCTGCTATTTGTGCTTCTGTTGGCAAAATCATCTTCCATTCATTGCTACTTTGCCAAGCCATGCCATGGCTACATGAGATCCCTTCAGTTTCAAATGTCTGTGGCTATTCACATCTTCTAGGCTCATTCGCATTTCTGAACTACTGGCATACCGTTATGTGAATATTGCCTCAACTCTCGCTTTGCGTCAGTTTGTAAACGTCTAGAATCAGTTTTGTCCTATTTTTTTTCACATGTTGTTTGATTCTGACGGTAGATCTGTGCCTAAGTATCTATGTTAACTCGGCCCCATGTCTTAGTGCTGTGTAATGCCAATGTGTTAGCAGAAGAAGTCCTCATTGGCTCACTGGTACGGTTTGTCTGTACCATAGCACAGTGTCTGTGTCGTTTTCCTGCCATTTCGAATAAAGGAACTGCTTAACTCACGGGATAATCCCTTTAACATGCATTACCTCCTGTGTTTCAGCCTAGGTGATCTATGCATACAAGTTCCTGAAATCCAATGGCCAACAAAGAGTCCTAGGTGCCTAAGGTCTTGACGCATTACCGATATTCTTCCATCTTTAAACATTGTCTGTTTCATACTGTGCAAAGCAGGATCATCTATGTCTCTGCACACCGTCTGGTTACCCAAAGCTGCATGGCATGCTTCGCAGAGATATTTCAGATCTTGGGATGTATTGTTGAGAGGCAGCTCTTCAAAATTTTGAAACACCTTAGAAATTGACCAGGATTTGATATGAAGTGCTGGGGCGCCCCTTTCCTTGAATCCTTGATCTGCCTAAGTCATAAGATCAGAGACACCAGAACTGGAAATGTGTCCCTGGTTTACTTTAAAATTGGGTTGACCGTTATAGAGTTGATGAATACCAGTAATCAGACCAACTTCTTAGTCATCCAGTATCCTAACAACTTTTGAACATCAGAAACACCAGTATGAACTTGAGATACAAATATCACTCAGTGAACTAGCTGCTTATTCACTGAAGAAACGCCAGTGTGAACTTGAGATGTTTCTTCCTCTTAACATCAGAAAAACTGGTCTTTAATGCTGCTACATCTATCTTGGTGGCTAATTTTGAACAGTCGACAACCAGTATGAGCTTGTGTGGCTGTCCTACCCCTGTTGCATGAAGCCAGTGTCAATCCTCTCCCAACAGTATACCTATGTTGTAGTGTTTCAGCAAAGATGATACCAAAAGGTGCTGAACCCTGCCTTTTAACCCCAAAACTGTATTTCACTCTCCACTATTTGATGATTTAAACAATCAAAATGGCTACCGTGTTGGTCAATACAGCAGGAAAATAAAGAAAAAGTTGTCATCTTCTCGATTTTCTTTTCTATTGTCCTATTTGATCGTATATTTTTGCTGATGTATTTTCATCAAATGAAGAAGGACACAGCACGATTCATATCTTCTGAATGAAACACTATGACTATGTTGCTCTAATTGTGTTGTCCAATCCGTGTAATATCATGTGAAGTACATGTATTGTATGTATTTCTCTATGATATCATTTCAGTGGGATCCCTGGTCTTGTGATTTATCTCGAAGTTCAGTTGCTGCTTACCCTCCCTAGATTGCGTTGAGCAGGGTGGGAATTTTCATGTAATGCAATGAAGTGAATCAAGTCTAACTTTTGTTAAAATGCCTCCTCCTGATACCCATTTATATTCTGCCCGGTTTGAATTCACAAGAAGTGACCATCAGTGTCATCATTCTCAACTGATGCGCCCTGCTAAGCTGCTGCTATATGAAACAGACAATTTTCTATGTAGGTTTAGCCTAGTTTGATTTTGGCAGGGAATTTTGCTATAAACCTTTTCTCTTTTCTTGTTTTCAACTCCTAGATTACTTTCGAACTCTTAGCTGTTTCTTTTGCAGGCCGTGGGTGTTGCGAAGGAGAAATAGTCAGAGTAATTGCTGGGCCACTTTTATTATTCATAGTTGGAGTTCCAAAGCGTATTGGAGATAAACATCCACAAGTGTATACGTTGATTCATCCTAGTACTGCCCTCTCTACAGAACGGTTGCTAATACTATACATTATTGAAGGCCTAGCAGTTACTGGGACAACTTCTCAAATTTGGATCTCGAGCTCATAAAGTTGTGTTTTAATGATATGAAGTTCATTGAACATTCATGATATTACAGTTCTCTTTGTCAACAGCAGAATGTGGAATTGTTTTGAATTACACCCAACTGGGCTGGAAACACTCATTCATCATATTCATGGCAAATTCTTGTATTAACAGAAACAAGAAACTGTCTGCACCTGATACTTTGTTTCCATTGATTGACTTTCAAAAGTGTTGACAGTTCTTGTTCTGTTAATGTTACATCGGTGTTACATCATGGGTTTGGGGTAATGTGGTCCTGTTTGTGTGTGTCCTATATGTCTGTGAATCTGTAACTCCCAAACTATTCAGTGTCATTGAAGTGCAGTAATATTCCCATCTGCGGAATCCTATTGTTTCACATCCTTTGTTGTGACTTTGTGGATGACTGTGGGATATGCTAGCCCGGGATACAGGTATCCTTTGATGTGCTAGCCTGGTATCCAGGTACCCTTTTGTAACAAATAACAAGATGCTGTCCTTGTAGCATGAAACTAGACCATGGGATTAGTTTTCTTTAGTTACTGTTTCTCAAGACCGTTCACAGCTAGACCATTTCATTGCACCTTGATTTCCCTGTGACATTCTACCCAAGTTCGCGAGGGTGTGCCCCGGACCATGCTTATTACAGTCGTGTGTTCAGCCCCACTGTTCTATTCTTTGTGTAAATAATCGTGTGTTTTAATCTTGTGTTCTTCTCTTGCAGAGATGTTGTAAATACGACAACTTCAAATGACAGTGATAAAACAATAGTAGATGTAAGTATCCTGCAGAAAGCACCATTTTATTCAACACTAAAATAAATCAGTCCCTCGGACAGTTGAGCTACATGTATGTTTTAACTGAGAAAAATGTAGTATGAGCACACATAAGTTGAGTTGCTGTTTGTTGAGTGTTTGTTGAGTGTACTGGACTCAATGATCAACCAAAATATACCTTTTAGTCCTCAGTGAAGTGAACCTATAGGTGATCTGCAGTAGAGATCTATATGAGTGATCATGAACTAGTAACTTACCAATGTATTTTGATCTCCTTTCAGAGTGTTGGGTCTAATGGATCAGGTGATAAAGCTCCGCCGGAGAGACTCGATTCCATGGATATACCTGATGATGGGACATGTTCTTTTATCAGGGTCAATAGTGTAAGTAAAACTCTTTCCCTTACATACAAGTATAGGGCTGTAAAAGAGCAAAAAAAGCTCATTTTCTTAGTGGTACTCGGCTTGCCCCTGTCCGTGACAATCTTGCATCCCATAAGCAATGCTGGGGGAATTCAAATGTGATCGAGGTGGAAACCATATACTGTAGGGGTTCAGGTAAGCTAAGATAGAAAGAGGGGGCAGGTGGTCACGTCTTTGGACTTGGAAAGTGCTCAGATTGACATTATTTCAAGTGCCACATCAGAACTAAAACCCTCACCCTCATAACTTCACGACCTGTTCTTTGTTTCCAGATATCTGTAGCGTTACGAGAATGGGACATCCCCTATGAAGAGTTGAATTTAGGGGAACCAATTGGTACTGGAAGGTTTGGTTGTGTGTACAAGTAAGTCAACTTTATGGTTGCACTTTGTTGTGATCTCTTCTTTGTGAAGGTGGCAGGTTTTATCACCTGATTACAAATGTTCTGAACTACCTCCAAGACTTTCCAGCTTCTCCTCAACTCGGCCAATTGCTGAAGGTCTCTGATGTAGAGCGAATGCCGCAAAATACACTTGACTCGGCCCAGTTAGGTTCATCTGCCTGGCGATATTCTGGTGCCCTATGGATCATCTTAGCACTCCAACAGGCTGAGTACAGTACATGTAGTTGATAGCCCTGACCTCTGTTTTGGATGTGGTGCAAGAATCACAGGTCTTTTTTTGGCAAAAGAACTGAATCTTGAATCGCTTGATGACATAACTTCAGGGCTTCATAATTTGCTTTTCATATGCACCCTCATCTTTCTAGGGGCAACTGGCATGGGGATGTGGCCGTGAAGATGTTAAACATGGACAGCGACTTGGATAATGAAGCCCAGCTCTCTGCATTTAAACTTGAGGTGGCAATGTTGAGGAAAACACGACACGAAAATTTAGTTCTTTTTATGGGTGCTTGTATGAAACCACCACATTTAGCTATAGTTACTAGGTAAGTAGGACGCGTAGCTTCTCAAACTTACTCAATTCAAAAAACGACTATGCATCTGTTGCACTGGAAACTTTAAGGCGTTTGTGAAGACATAGATGGCACTTAAGTACAAAATGAAAGAAATTGCAATAATTTTCCAAAACTAACAAAGGTCATATTATTATCTAGTAATCACCATCATCATCTTGCATCTGATAGGATTTGCCTGATAGTTATACTTACAATGTTTCATCTTTTCTTTCAGTTTATGTAAGGGGGCATCATTATTTACACATATACACTTACGAAGGGAGAAATTCCCAATGAATCGAACTGTGATAGTAGCATCGCAAATAGCACAGGTGAGTTGAAATGGTTTAACCATCATGTACATATTTACCTTTAAGATTTGTTGAAATCTTAACTGATGTCTTGCTTACTTGCCTGGTCCCCTTCATCCTGGGCATGACATAAAGCCACTACCTTCTAACTACATAGAGGTTATGTTTGTCTCAAAACAAGGTAATACTAATAATAATAATAATCCAGCATAAAAATGGAAAATTGTGTTCTAAAAAGTGGAACTAAATCTTGCTATACAAAGCCATTGTCAAGTGTACAGTTCATACCCCCTCATCTACTATTACCAGTTTATTCTTTGCAGGGTATGGGGTATCTTCACGCAAAAGGAATAATTCACAAAGATCTGAAGACGAAAAATATATTCTTGGAGACCGGCAAAGTGGTGATCACTGATTTTGGTCTATTCAATGCAACTAAACTCTGCCAAGGCAATAGGTAGGTCTGAGGACACAGGCTGTGAGATGGAGATGATGGTGAGGAGCCGGGATCGAACTTATCAGAGGCATTGTGGACAATTGCTTCTGATGCCCTCCCCTGTTGCCTTGATATCACACTCTTTTGTTTTTCCTTTTCGAAGGCATTGATTTTACCTTACACTGGAAAGCTTTCTGTTAGCACTACCTCGTAGCATGTTAAAACTTACTGATATGACTAGACACTGGAGAATTTTCTATCAGCACTCTTTCTCTTGGTGCTATTTTAAAACTATGCCATGCTACATTTCCTTACAATTTCTACCATGTCAAATTTAATATGTTGATTGAGGTTTTTATTTGCTGCGTAAATGATGGATTCAACCATTTATTGCAGGAAAGGTAATTGGCTGAGTATACCTCCAGGGTGGTTATGCTACCTGGCACCTGAGATAGTGCGCTCATTACAGGCCGGCCCAAATCATGATTTGCCTTTTAAAGAATATTCAGACGTTTACGCATTTGGGTAAGTTAAGTGTTTGTTCTTTGCCTAGTGGGATGCTTGTACGATTGCATTGTATGCATGTTCATCTTTCTGTCTCTCTGCAATAGCAAAACTTGCTCTCACAAGATATGGAAGCCCAAGACTTCCAATGTGATAGCATCTAATTTTCACTGTCATTGTGGGAAGAATATCCTATAACTTGAAGCCGAGGTGAGAATGAACCAGAGTCACTGAGTATCCTGCTCACAATTGAATCATAAAACATTCCTTTTTGTTGCTCGTTTCAGGACCCTCTGGTATGAGCTGCTGAGTGGAGAGTGGCCTTTCCCTAATCAGCCGCCAGAGTCGATCATTTGGCAAGTTGGTAAGGGCATGAAGCAGTCCCTTAGTCACATACAGGCTTCCAGGGATGTCAAGGTAAGACGAGTCATAATTCATGGCCTGTTGGCGAGACAGAAGAAGTTCCCAGGTTTGAACAGAGTTAGTTACTGGACTTAGTAGGCCTGGTACTGGGTCAAAAACCATGTGGTGTACATTTCCCCCAAAGAGTGAACACAGAAGAAGGATGTCCTGATGCATGAGTCTGACTCTCACTTGGGAATCCAATCAATGTTGGAATAGCATTAGTCGGCGTTAGCATTGGATGTACTGAATAAATTCATCATGATATGACCACTGCCATCATACACGTATGTATCTCTGAGAACCTAATTCAAGTCTGTACTCTATCTTACAGGACATTCTCATGGTGTGTTGGTTGTATCAACCAGAATCCAGACCAGACTTCAGTCAAATCCTGAAGTGTCTCGAGCGTCTGCCGAAGAAAAGGTTACTCCGAAGTCCGTCTCATCCTATCCAGTTATCAAGAAGTGCAGAATCTGTGTTCTAGGGAGTCATACGGGTCAAATCGATGTTGTCAATTGAAGCGCACATCCTGTGGATCTCAGTAGTTGTTGTGGATGGCAAAATAGGGACAGCTATAGGTAATAGATAGTTTGTCCTGTCCTTTTAGGTGGTTAGATGCAGTTGATGTGCGAGTTGTATTAGTGTTAATCTCCTTTAGTAGCTCACTCAGCACGTGAGCAAGTAGTGATTTTCACAAGTTATGGACAAAGTTTTTACAAGGTTTCAACTCAGAAAGGCCGTCACTTGTGAAAGTCATGCTTTTAAACTGGGCCAAAGGTTCACAGATGAATACCACGAATGGTAAGATTCAAGAATATTCAGAATTTTTATTAGATTGCTGAGCAGATGTCTACAGGATGTGTCAACAAATGTTGCTTTTTGGTAACAAATTGCCTCTTTTATCTTCTGTAAGGTGAAATGGGAAGGCTGGCTTTCCACTGTGTTCTATTCACAATTCTGAAGGTGTGAATACAGAACAGTGGAAGGGGCTAGATTTCCCTCATTTGACCAGCTAGGTCCAACACTACAAGCAGTTGTGGAAATCATGTGTTTCTGTTGATATATCAGTAAAGAAATAGCTTGGTGTATTCCACATGTTACCCCAGGTACATGTAGATTATGGCTGATTCAAGCATGACTTGAAGAGGTGAAAGAATTTTGTGTAATATGATGTTCTCAGTGCTTTGAAGTTGTGTGCACCATGTTTATTCTTTGAATAAAGACCATGGGTTGGCAGAAGTCAGACCAAAATTTCAAGATTTTGCATCCAGTGACACATGCGCATTGATAAACCATAATCAGGGGACACTATAAATTCATGTGTGCGTGCAACCAGATGCAACATTTGGAAATTTTTGTTCAAATTTCTACCGAGCGTGTTGCTGACTCAAAGGCCTCAAATGAGTTGTTAAGTACGTCAATTAATGCCCATATGGTGCTATTAATGAATTGATTTCCATCTTATATCGCAAAAATGTCACTTCCAGTCCTATAGCTTTTGGTAGTATCAAAAACACATTACTTCTTTGAAGTACATGTACTATTATTTTGGTAGTATGGATATCTTTGCTATCATACAGTAAGTCAGTAGCGATGATTATAATGATATCTTAAGGTTTCTCCTCCAAAATGGAAGTTACAATGTGAACTATATGAGGAGATTTCATTGCTGCCTGGCTCGTATGATTGTCACTATACCTCATGGGAGGACTCGTGGCAAAATTAGCCACCCTGGTCAAATCACTGTAGCGACAAAACCTGGTGGTTGGCCTTGGAATTATCTCTACTCAAGAGAAGGTGCATGCCTCACTTCAATGTGAGATATTACTCTTTGCCTCTCACATGTCGATGTGCTAAACATCAGCGTAATATTTGGCGATCTCACAATATTATTGAGAAAAGTTTAACTGCGATGATGATATTCTTCTGCAATGTTTCTAATGCATTGTTTATGAATGTACATTTTGTATAATGAAACTAGCTATTGTACATATTATGATTTGGCTGAAAGTGTACATTTCATTGAGGCCTGTCAACTTTGAATCAACTTTGTATGAAGTAAGTGTATGGTGTGATAGAAAATATTCGCTTCGGTTCTTCTTTTTTAACCCTTTCCCATTTAAAAAGTTGATCTGAGACTTATCTGCGAGCATTTCACCTGGTTTAAACTTGATGATTGGGTAGGGGCAGTGTTGGGGGAGGGGAGAATGTCAAAGCATTGGGGATGACAGCGAGTGTCAAATTTGGTAAACATGGGTAACATAACCTTTTTCAGATCTACAGAGCTTTATCATGAAACTTTCAAGGGTTGATGAGTGTCGTATTTAAAAGCTCTAATGCTGATATTTTTGGCATAAGGCTCCAAGTTCTTTTTGAATTGAGAAAGGATTAAAACAGTTGTGATAACTGGTACCAAGTGGAGGTGCATGTAATGTATACACTTGTAAATACCAATATTTTGTGGGAGAACCATCAAATTCAAAACTTTGATCTGATCTGTTTTACCAGGTTGTAACAATTGTCACATTATTTGCACCGGTCAGTAGAACTTAATCATTGGGTTGTGGTCAGATGACTGGTCTTGAGGTAATGATGGTCCTTTTGTTTTCTCTGATCAACCACTTTTGATATTGATAGCCTTGTAAAAGAGATGTTTCATATTTTATTCCCTGCAGTTTGCCGTCACCTCTGTCACATGGTGCCACAGTATCTTCGTGAGTGGAGATGGTGTGAAATTGCCCAGATTTCTAACCGGGAAATCATGCGCAACATCTGTAACGATTGAAATTTAATCAGACTTGATGTAACTTAAGTTAGTCCTCCAATATCTTTGTAAATGCACTGGATGTCTAACCCCCTACTTGTCTCTCTTGCTCAATTTAAGCTGCATTTCTTGTTGACAGATTCTGTACGAGTTTGTAGAATCCAGTTGCAAAACATATTGACTGAATGTTTGGCTTGCTCTGGGCTACGTGAATCAGTTTTAATTGTATTGGGCTTTAGGGGGATTTAACTATGCCCTATAAACTCTAACATTGGTGTAATGCAAGCTGAAGGTCAGGAATGTTCACACTTCTGTTAAGGAAATACTGGTTGATAAGCATTGCTGAGAGGTCACCAGACACATCTCAGAGTGACCGACCTATAAGGACTTGGGGAAATTTGTAAACAGAATTTGAATTGAAAATGTTCATTACAAATGAAAGGGATGATGTACAAGTAATTGATATAGATCTGTAAACATGAAATGCAATATTTTTCATCCTTGTCCACTGCAATGCTGTGATATGGTAGCTAGGAGAGCAGACAAGTGAAGTTCATTTCATCCAAACATTGCCACAATCACAACTGCATAATTCATAGGAAGCCGTACATTGTGCACAAGATGTTGAGGTGAACGTTAAGATGAAAGTGTCTATAGAGTGAGGTAGAAATCTTGTCTTGGCATCAGTGTAGATAAGAATAAAAAAGGACTGCGCCTTGGTTGGTTTTGTATAAAAGCTATCTTCAAAACTTAAATGTATAATCTCATTGGTGCTGTAGTTGCAAGTACAGTTTATAACATTTCTTGACTGACGTGTGGAATTGCACGGATGTGACAAGTGGAAAGTTACAGTCCCAAGATTTTTATATAGGGACAACATTTCTGTCTCCACATGTGTTGGTGTTGAGGTGAATTTGCAGTAAACGACTGGAGAAGTTTGCTCTGCTAGAGCTATATCCAGGAATTAATCATGGCACACAGTAAATATTTGACAATTCACAGTGAATCAGCCAGAAATTTAAAAAAAATTATGTATTGAAAATATTGATAGCTCCTAAAAAAAGTGTGTATGATGTGCATTGGAACTGGCCAATAAAGCTGTCCTTTGGTTTTGTGGGGCCATAGATGAGTATGCATTGAATAGGGTGGGATTTTATTGTCTCTGCATAAACTGCTAGAATGAATTTGCCTTGCAGTACCTGAATGATACAGTGGAGTCTTTGTCCTCTTCAGTTGATCTGCTAAGAAATAGGCAATGGTTATGGGTAATAGAATCTAAACACACTCATGTGCAAACATAGATTGGTCAAAATGAAATCGTATACTCTTATGACTCTTCCTGTTGGAAGTTCTGGGATATTTTAGAATACATTTTTTTCCTGCAGACTTACTGCAGTGAGAGTGATGGTTACATGTGATGTTTTCTGCATTCCTTATCCTGGATATAATTCACACACTGTGCTCTTACGAAGTCTCATCAATGTGACTGAGACAAGGAATAACATTTTCACTAATTAGATATATGTGCAATATGTAGAGCTCTGAGCATGTAAATATTTATTGAAATAAAAACCTTGGTCAAAATGAAATCTTCAGAAAATGACCTGTCTTTCATGTTTCCTTTTGCAAACTTAAGCCTGTTGGTGCCGATGCCTTTCGTCACTCCATTCACTTGCCCATTTGGTTCTTCTCCCATAGTTTTACCAAACTTTCCTACATGCTTGTGCAGAGGTTGAGTCCATGTGATCCTTCTTCTGGCTGCCAGCCAGTCACATGGACTACTAATCGCAACCATATATCAAGTAATATCAAGTAATATCAAGCTTTGTCCTCGTGGTTGTTCTATTAAGCATCGAGCAGTCCTTCGGTTTCACCCCATGGTTGTCCTTATTGTGACTGTGTGTGTGACAGCCTGAAGCAGGATAATCAATTTCAAACATGTCAACCAAAAGCTTTGTCCTCGTGGTTTTTCCCAGCATCAAGCAGAACTGTGGTCTCACCCCATGGTTGTCTCACTTCGCTCTGGCAGCCTGAAGCAGGATTACAAATCTCAAGTCTCTTAGTTCAATAGATAGATACCAATTACGGAGGGTCTGCAGCACTGTCTCATCCTGGCCAAAGACATGGATACAGTCTGGTTGTACCAGAGGTAGATGGCAATGATTGAGGGGCTGTCCCAACTCAGCCAGAGCCACGAACACAGTCAGGTAGTTCTAGAGGCAGGTGTCAATGATAGAGGGACCACAGCGCTGTCTCATCCTGGCGAGAGACATGGTACAGTCTGGTTGTTCCATAGATGGCAAAGGCAGAGGGCCTGTTATCTTACCCGTGCCGGAGACATGGTGACAGTCTGGTTGATCTGTAGCTAGATATCAATGATGTGCAGAAGGTCTGCAGCGCTGTCTCGTGCTGGCCAAAGACGATGGTCATAGTCTGGTTGTACCAGAGGTAGATGGCAATGATTGAGGGCCTGTCCCAACTCAGCCTGAGCCACGGACACAGTCAGGTAGTTCTAGAGGCAGGTGTCAATGACAGAGGGACCACAGCGCTGTCTCATCCTGGCGAGAGACATGGTACAGTCTGGTTGTTCCATAGATAGATGGCAATGTTGGAGGGCCTGATGTTTCAACCCGGACAGAGACATTGAGACAGTCTGGTAGTTCTACAGCCAGATATCAATAACAGAGGGTCCGTAGCGCTGTCTCGCTCTGACCAGAGACATATTGTAACAATCTTGTGGTTCCATAGATAGATGACGATGCTGGGGGCCCTGATGTCTCAACCAAGACAGAGACAGGGACACAGTCTGGGAGTTCTGGAGATAGATATTTATGGCGGAGGGTCTGTAGCGCATTCACATCCTCCCCAAAGACACGGTCACAGTCTGGTTGTACCAGAGGTAGATGGCAATGATTGAGGGCCTGTCCCAACTCAGCAAGAGCCACGGACACAGTCAGGTAGTTCTAGAGGCAGGTGTCAATGACAGAGGGACCACAGCGCTGTCTCATCCTGGCGGGAGACATGGTGCTGTCTGGTTGTTCCATAGATAGATGGCAATGTTGGAGGGCCTGATGTTTCAACCCGGACAGAGACATTGAGACAGTCTGGTAGTTCTACAGCCAGATATCAATAACAGAGGGTCCGTAGCGCTGTCTCGCTCTGACCAGAGACATATTGTAACAATCTTCCATAGATAGATGACGATGCTGGGGGCCCTGATGTCTCAACCTAGACAGAGACAGTGACACAGTTTGGGAGTTCCAGAGATATATATTTATGGCGGAGGGTCTGTAGCGCTTTCACATCCTCCCCAAAGACACGGTCACAGTCTGATTGTATCAGAGGTAGATGGCAATGATTGAGGGCCTGTGATGTCTCAACTCAGACACAGTTTGGAAGTTATAAATCGATGCCAAGGACAGGGGAACAGCAGCGCTGTCTCATCCTGCAGGCCAAAGACATGGCCAAAGTCTGGTTGTATCACAGATAGATTGTAAGGACAGAGGACCTGCTGTGGCTCTACCGTGCCAGGGACATGGACACCGTCTAGTAGTTCTACAGCTAGATATCAATGACACGCAGAGGGTCTGCAGCGCTGTCTCATCCTAGTCAGTGACATGGATACACTTAAGGTGTACCATAGATAGACGGCAATGCGGAGGGGAGGGGGCTACTGTGACAGCCTAGAGGGAGACATGGACACATACTAAAGTTCTATAGATAAATATCAATGGGTGTCTGCAGCGCTCTTTCGCTCTTGCCAAAGACAATCTGGTTGTTCCATAGATAGATGATAATGCTCGGGTGCCTGCTGTCTCAACTCAGACAGACAACACACGTCCTGATAGCACCAACCTTACTTGTTAAATCTCAAACATCTTCAGTAGCGTTTCTACAAACTGAGACATGGATGGTAGTTCTATAACTGGATATACGACAGAGGTTCTGCAGCGCTTTCACGTCCTGGTCAGAGACATGGATACTGTCTGGTTGTTCTATAGCCTGATGTCAATGACAGAGGGTGTGCTGCGCTCTCTCGTCCTTGCGAGAGACGGTTACAGTCCAGTTGTTTCATAGACAGCTGGAAAAGACAGAGGGCCTGTTGTCTTACCCGTGCCAGAGACATGGTGACAGTCTGGCTGATCTGTAGCTAGATATCAGTGATGTGCAGAGGGTCTGCAGCGCTGTCTCGTCCTGGCCAGAGACATGGTCACAGACGGGTAGTTCAATAGATAGGTATCAAAGGCGGAGGGATAGTTGTGCTGTCTCGCTCTGACCAGAGACATGGACAGTGCGGTTGTTCCATTGATGAATGACAATGCTGGGGGCCCTGCTGGTTGCTCTTTAGCTAGATATCAATGACGGAGGGACTGATTTACTAACCAGTATTATGGACACAGCCTGGTAGTCAGATTGATAGGTGGCAATGACAGGGGGACTGCTGTTGCAACCTAGCCATGGGATTGACACAGGCTCGTTGTTCCATTGATAGATGGCAATGACAGAGAGACTGCAACACAGTGACAATGACAAGGGGACTGTCGTCTCAACTTAGCCATGGACTTGGACACAGGCTGGTTGTTCCATCGACAGATAGTTATGTTGGAGAGACTGCCATCACATTCTGACTAGAGACATGGTTCTGCTAGATTCGGTGAGTTCTGCCATCTCATTGGATATGTATTTATTCAACACAGATAACACCAGCTCCACAACATCCGTGAAGACAAGTTCACAACCTATGAAGTCCTCAAACCACTACATAGCCTTATCTGTGACTGTAGCTAGCATCACTTATTTGGTACTGTAGCTGATTGTGTCTAATTTAGAACTGGGTTAGACAGTGTATTATCTGGTAGTGGAGGTGACATTGTCTTATCTTCGACTGTAGCTGTCTAATCTAGTGACATTGTCTCATCTGGAACTGTAAGTAACAGTGTTATAGAGCTGTCACATATTGGACTTGAGCTTACATTGTCTTATTTGGTCAAACGAGGTGTAACTGTCTTAAAATAACAACTGGAATATCTCAAACAAAAAAGGTTTATTTAATTCTCTGAACAAACAAAATCAGCATCTTAACATACATGGAACATTTTTAGGGCTAAAATCAAAGGACAATAGATTCAATGATTACATTTAATGGTAATATGAATGTCTCCAAGTAAGTACAAGAACATTACAATTTTCAAAATCCTATCACCCAGTCTGACACAAGGACAACAAACTTGACAGGAAGCAAGAGAACATATTTGTATAATATGAAATCATCCTACATTTTCATATCTGATGTACTTTTACATCAGGCAGTCAGAATGTCTTTTTATCTTCTTCATACAGCCCATGGACATTCCATGCCGACCTCCATTCATTTGCTCCCATTAACGATGGGGACATCGCCCAACCTTCTGCTGTCAATGCCTGGACGAATCGATTGTAGTGCTGGTTGGTGAAGAGGATCGAGTTCTCCAGTAAGCCGACTCTGTCACCAAGTGATACAGCTTTGATCATGCACTGAAGGGAACGGTTCTCCAGCATCTGAAAGAAGACATCAGAAACTACAATGATGGGAAAGAGCAAGCCCTTAATTCCAGCCCAAACTTGATTGACACACAGAGAACTCCATGCAAGCCTTCAAATAACCAACAGTTACTGGTACAATGGTGCACTGGAGTCTCATGCTAAAACTTTATTATCAGAGCTCTAGGAAATTCAACTTCACCACCTACATGTTGCTGGTATGACTAAAGGGGTACAGCAGGTACTGTCTTAAGTTGAAATCCCCAGGGTAATTTCTAAAATGTCATTTTTTTCAACAAGAGGATCTCTACTGTCATTCTACTCGAAGTCCAGGTACACATTACACTTTATGCTGAAACTCACCAATGGTAAGAGCCAATGACAATGTGGTTGGTGAGAACCTAAAATGCTCTTGACTCAAATGGAGACATACCTCATGATCATAACTGCTTGAACAATATTCAGCTGCAAAGTTGAGAACCTCAGCTTGGAAGCAACATTTTATGTGGTCCTCTATCTTTGAATCCTCATGGAGGAGAATACCAAGGACATCTAGAAACCAAAAGATTTAAAAATTTGAACTGAGGAAATAGCAATATGAACTTTATTTCAGATTTACTGAGAACAAATACAGCCCACCAAGATATTTTTCATAAACTCCAGATTTGCACATGTGCATGGCTGGATTGGTGGCCTCTTGAGTTGCATCCCCCCGTCCCTTTTTGTCTTCGAACATGCAATGAATGATGTTGTTACTATCACACATCACCATTTATGCTTTGAATAAGATGAAATTACTAACTTCAGGTTGTAGGTGGAAATCTAGGCTACACCTCAATGTGCTCATGTCTGCCAGATGCTACTATCTCGGTTTTCATGAGCCTGATCGAGTAAGAGTTGAATTCCTTAATATCATGTTCTCAAGCGACAGTGCTTTCATCAGAACCATGAACGTACCAGATTTCAGATCTATATTGATGATGTATTTCTCTTCAGCAAAAATGTTTTGTAGCGTCCACAGATCTTCAAAACTGGAATAAAAACAACACTGGATAAGTACACTGACACACTGGGTGAACCCGCCGAGACACCATTTTTTAAAACCCAATGATTGACTTAGCCCCAACTTACTTTTTTATGACTGCATGGAATCTAGCACCAAGGTTGATTTCCAATTTTCTTTTAGTAGCTGAAATCATGAATGAAGAAACTGAGATGAGAAATGCTCATCACGCCCTGGACAAATATTCATGGGAGAATAACTCCTCTGAATTATGCTGAAGAAGAAATTTATAAAACTTGCAAGAGAGACATTTATAGGTTATATGATCCAAATCACAAAAACAATCAGGTGAGTAGTAGTACCGTATTCTCTGATACTTTATTCAATAAAGGCAGTAAAGTTGTTACAGTGTCACTTTCTAGTAGATTAACATCACAAAACTACTCGCTGGTAACTTTTAGTTGTACAAACTGGAGAGCTGCACAGCATATGATATGAACTCCACAGACACAACCAATATCAACATATCAATATCCATAACTGGGAGTAGATTAGATCAGAATAGATTCCCAAACGATATGACCACAGACACCACTAGAGTACAGGTCAAAAGTGTAATGGCTTACCTATTACAACTGGTTCTTGTTTGTTGACTTTGTTCACAGACAAAATGGCACCACCACAACTTAAGTAATGTTTTACAAGGATGTTCAATCGTGACTGATTTAATGTTTCCATGACAACGGCCGTAACTGCAGAATAGTTTGCGAATATGTGGAGGGAAGTAAACAGAATGAAGAGTATCCAAGTCAGGCTGAAACAGTAAGAAACATATTGTCAACAGACATGTGGTTTTTACCCTTCAGGGGTTAATACTTCTGCCGTCGCAGAAGAGGACAAATCCATTCATAGGGGAAACCCTTCCTCTCAAGCTGGTTCCATGCTAAACTTTCATACCTGTTTAGCGCATAGTACTTTGACATCGAAGCTGATAAGAGAAGTCATAGAAAACTGCCTTGATCAAGAATGGTTCCATTGGTGTCTATAACTTTTAAATCATGCCGCCATTAGACAATTTTTACAAAAGCTTAGGACTTGGCCCCATTTCATCAAAATCAGCCATTCATAAATGACATGTAGTGGCTACATATCAAAATAAGCCAACAACAACATCACCTCCCTCCCTCAATTGCATTAACTTACACTTGATTCCCTGATACTACTGGGATAATCAGCAAGCTGCAAATCAACGCTGCTAAATTGACTAGCGTTTCTTGACTCCCATCCTTGGCCGACACATCAGCCATGTTGTTCCTTCTTGCCTGATGCTGGGTGAGCGCTGCTCTTGTTGCTCCCCCTGCTACACCTACAATTGACTGGAAGCAAAACAGGAACCACTGTAATATTTCAGGAATGAGAAATGACCATTGAGAGACTGAAGGATAACACAAACGTGGACTGTAGGAATCTTCCACACTTCGCAGGAACACAGATCACTCGTAGTGAAACAAGGAGACTAGACAACCCTCTGAAATCCTTTGATTACAGACTAACTAACTGATATATATTTTGATCTTATCATGCTTGAATGCCATCTAATTAATGTCCAAATGCCCCATTGTGAGGTTCTAGGTGTTCTAACTTTTTGTAGATGGGAATTTGGCTAGAATTCAGCCGACTGTTATAATTTTTCAGAATACTTTATCTGTCCCAGTTGTTTCCAACGAGATGACCAGGACTAAGGAAGTCATCTGTCCAGTTCTTATCCCATAACATGGTGTCCAGACATGCAACCGCTTTATTTAGGGTTCTAGTTATCATCGGTTGCTCACCTTACCCACTCCTGATACACACACTATGAAAGTGAAGTAAACCTTGAAGAATGGAGCTAGAATCTCAAGGAAAATGGCAAAGTCATTCAGCAGATCTGCAAACAACCTCCATCGCTTAGCATCACAATCCAAACCAGTCCTAAATGAAAAAAGAGGTAATTATGAAAATTGTCCTGTTCTATTCATAAACGTTATTTCATATCAAGCTGCTTCCTGATTGGCTGAATCAAGCTGGTGAAGTTGATGTTTCTCTAAATACTGTCAAATCTAATGATAAGTTTCAAAGCATGATTGACCAGAATACATTACAACCAATGAAATGAACATACCCTTTGTACCATGCAAATGCAATTCTTCCCAGCATTCCAGTTCCATCTGCAACAGGAGTCAAGTAACATTGTATAACATAATGGAAGCGATATAACATTAGGTATTGAAAAATGTGAACATTAAGTGACCCTAGTGAGCCAGCTGACAAATATAGCTGTCCCATTGCTCAATCAACAGCCAAGTGTATTATCTTTCAATCCACAATCAGTCCCTGTCCAAATGGTAAATACTGACAAACATGTATGTTTACACCTATCAATGGTTGTTTGGTGCGGCTTACCTTTCAATATCCAAGTAATAGTAGCAGCCATCGGAGTGGCAGTTTCGTCACCTACACCTATACCCTTGAGGACCGCTTGTGTTGCCAATGTGCCTGTGATACTGCTGGCAAAAGCCTGAAATTGTTGAACTGAATGGATCTTTTCAGCATTCGAATTATGTGATGTCACTGTCAGTATCATTTCTTAGGGAAGTAGGCCTACAAGTTGTTAAAATCTCATTTAGAACTTTTGAGGTCATGTTCCTAGGGAGCTTTTGAAACAGCACCAGTTTCGTTTGAACAAAAGTCTTTGGCAAACTGGCAATGATTCTAATCTTGATTTTGACATTGGTTGTTGATCATTATCATACGAACCTGGACAGTATCCCATAACTGATAAGAGAAGTAGTCATCACTGACACTCTCTGGGTAACCCTGGGGTAGGAAAACCGTCTGAAAAAGATTAAAAAGTGTACAGTAAAATTAGCAGCCGAATGTGTCTTTATTCGTGTGTCAAGCAGACGACTCTTGTCACAACCAACCTTGAAGAAATGGTTCAGTGACGTGTATTTTTCAGACCGATCTAAAATCTCCAGGCGATCATTTGGGCGGCGTATAAATGACCTTCGAGTATCTTCAGATCCATATCGTTCATTTGCAACTATTGTATCCATCTTTACAGATTGCAAAGATAACAAATTTAGATGATTTGTGGAGGGTTTCTGCAACATGTATGCATATACATTGTATACATTTATACACGGGGTTGTTTGCGAAAGCCCTTTTCCGTTGCAGCCGCCATCCATCGCAGCAGCCGAAGACAAGTTCAGACACAGACCGACCACGCATTCTCCGGATTGAGTGGCCTTGCATTCTACTGGTATTCTGGGCCCTCCTGGACACTAGTTCTTCATATTCCAGTGTTTTCATACGATAGACTGCTAGATAGAAACAGAGAAAAAATTGCTATTTTCTCTCTAGCATTCCAAAACAATGAGTAATGGGAACACTCAAAAACCTCTTATTCTGGACATCCCAACATCATTGCCGTCATTCAAGACTTTCGCCCAACATTTCTGTCCTCCACTCAGTATTGTTCACAATAATTGCCCATTATCAGCGAATGCATCGCAGCAAGGATAATGTCACTACAGGGACAATGTCACACCAATGGCTATTTAGACAGTGTCACAGCAGGGACAGTGTCACAACAATGACATTTTCAAAACAGGGACAGTGTCACATCCATGGTCTTTTGGACAGTGTCACAAAAGGTACATTATCAACACAGGGACATTGTCATACCCATGGCCTTTTAGTTTGACATCTCCTATTTATTTATCCTTATATTAACCCAGTGTGAAACGTGCTGGCTCTCCATGAAGCTGGACAGGAGGTAACCAAGCCTCAGCCCTGGATCTTTTTGGACCAAGTACATGGCAATATGATTTATTTTGAGCCGTATCAATAGATGCAGAAGAACAAAATCACAAAAGTTGGTGATTTAAGGAATTGAACCCGAGGCGGAGGACCTTGGTTGAGTTACCAAGACACTCGAGGGTGGAGCTAAAATACAGTCCAAACCCGAGCCGACAGGCGAGGGTTTGGACGAAATTTTAGCTCCACCCGAGAGTGTCTTGGTAACTCAACCAAGGTCCTCCGCCTCGGGTTCAATTTCTATTCTAAAATACCTCAAACTTAAAAAGATAGGCCACGAAATAACTTGAATATGTGCGAATTTGGCAAATTCCATCCATCGCCTGCCCGGAGCGCCGGTAGCGCCGTTGTTTACATTATGTTACGGCAGCCCGTATAGGAAGTCCGGATCGGCTCGCTCAAGTGACGCTAAAATCCGCGCAAATGGGCTATTTGGAGCGTTTTTCTCAGCAAATATGTGTAGTGCTCATTAAAAAACTTAGGGTGGTTGATGCTTCCTTGGCTGATTTGTGTTTGAAGCAGTGTTTTGAGAGCCTCAAACTTCTGAAGTGAGCTGTGTGCATGGTTCCACATTTTAGTGCAACCCGAGGGAACTTTGGTAGAGCATCTTGGTTGCGTGTCCAAAACACTCCACTCTCAGAACGAGGCTTATGCATTTTCCATTTAAAAGTTGGCTTTACGGTACCAAGGTATTTTAGAATACAGTATTATCCATCTATAACTTTATTTAAAACAAGTCATATTCTTTATGCTGATCATCATACATTATTCTTCTCTTAGTTCAACCGCTTGCTACAGGTCAAAATCACCTTGGCGATTTAATTTTTTTAGCTCAGCCGAGGTCCTTTTGTAATTTGACAGTTAATAAGTGGAGATCGGCAGTCTAGTTATAAGAAAGGTACCACAAGAATCTGCATGATGCTCAGGATATGAATCAAGTCCAAGTAAAGTAGGAACGTAGATGCTATCGATATTTCCCAAACCATTTATAATCGTACGGACCACACCACCGCTTGATGTCACAAAAGTTATTATCTAGGAGATATTTAAAGGTCAATGGATTAACGTTCCTCTTCACTAGTTCTACCTCCATTTCTTCTTCCTTATCAAGAATCTCCTGGCTGACAGAGCGTGCAGGGAATGGCAGTTTGTTTGCGAGATCAGTAAGAAACTTTTCGACTTCCTGGAATTCACAATGCCCTGCTATCTCCAAGATGATGCGGTTTGCCTTTACTGGCGTAACGTAGTGATCTATGTTGCCTTTCCCACCTCCCATTCGATGACCTTGACCTTTGCGTGTGACAGCTTTCCACGGAGCATCGATTCTCCAAAGTGCAAACATGCGAGATTCATCCATCCTTTTGTTTATTCGTAAGCGCATCATTTCAAGGTGGCCATGTTTCATCGCACCGCCAGTTAACGCCTGGAAGAATCGAAAGAGCAATGTGGGATTGCGATTACCGGTAAGAGATGTCCTGGTGTTTTTCATATCGGTTTAGCTTTTAACTGGTTCATCTGGGACATGGTTCGTACCGTAGAGTACAACTGAATTAATTCAGTCCTACTTGACATGGATTGACTGACACTACAGAGTTAAATACTACTGTACGGCTTGATAGGACAGCAATTTGATAAACATTGTAAGTATGTCACATGTGTCCGAGTTAGCAGCTGTTATACTGATATTCTTAAGCTTGATTTGTCTTTCAGGGATCAAGGGGTACATTTTCTTTTGCAGCTTTTGATTTGAAACTTACCTGAATACCATACTGTTTATGAATGAGTTTATTATGAATTAGCTCCGGACCTCTCATGTCAATCAGTCTCTTCGGCATCTTTAGAGGACCTTTCGAAGGGTTTATAGGGTGAGGCACTTTCTCTAAGATCCTGAGTCGTCTTTTATCAGATGTTGGAAATTCTACATCTGAAAGAACAAGTCTGAATAATGAGTGTATAAACAACAACAGCTGTTAACACCTCTTTCTTTGGTTGATATCCAAACACAGACGTCCACAGAGTCGAAACACTTTTAAATCACCTCCAAGGATCTACTCAGAGGTTTTCATCATGTAAGTAAAAAGACCAATCAATATCTCACCATCAAACTTTGGAGGAGGTTTGAAGTTACGGATCATGGACTTCAATGAAGCTGCTGGTACTATCCATGAACGAGATGCTGAAAAGAAAACATTTGTATAAAGGCTGTATTTTCATGTTGTTACTCCTTAAACTACCAACCCAAATGTCTCCATGCTGTTTAATTTCACCTGTCCTCTTCCTGGGCCCCGGAACACCCTCCCCAGCTATTCACCAAACCAGCAGGCAGCACTCATCTTTCATGATGATTTTCCAGTGCCAGGTCATGGGTTCACAGCTTACTTCGTCATGGTTTAAGTACTGGTCCAGACGTGCCGTGAAGACCTATTGTTCAATGCATCACGGTGGGATGTGATGGTCGGCCTGCGTACAACATCCGGAAATTGATTTTTTGTCCAGAATTAGATATACCATTCAATTATGGACAAAAACTGGCACAGATGCCCGTTTCGAATAAACTCACCAGGATTCAACAATGCACTTTCAACTTGAGAGATCATTTGTAATCTTCCCAGAGCATGAAGTTGTGATCTAATCGGCGAAAACATAGTTGAAAGAGATATTTTCATTGCCCCTTGGCCTATATTCCTGTTGTTTTATAATTTGCAATTTTACCTGTGTTTTGACCAATTCCATAAAGGCCGCCTGACCTCTCTCGTTCGCTGAAGACAAAACAGAAGACAATCCTCAAGTCAGGACCATTTTCTCCTTCTCTTCTTCTAATACTCAGCAGACCACAAAAGAGCTGTATGATTCCTGAGGGTGGGGGAGTGCTGGACCCTCTAGTAATCTACCTTATGTCTCCAGTTAGACTCCCGGGGCAGTCCATTGCGTCATCCCAATTGGATCTCCTTAGGGTGAGGGACGAGGCCGTTCCACTGCGTCCGGAGTGTAGCCTCTAGTAAGCAAGGAAGCAGACAGTGATGGCATATCTAAAAAGGTTCTGTCTAGTTCTTGACAAGGATTTCCTGATGCTGTCAAAAAACCTTTTGTTGCACATTGAGGCGAGGCCCATTGCCTGTTGCCTACTGGTAAATCCACCAGGTCTTAGTATAGGCAACTGATGTGTCCTTGGCCACAGACGGTTATATATTGACCCAGAAGACAATTGAGTAGTCAATAAATATGATCAATTTATTTAAGCTGAGTAAATAAGAATAAAATCCCAAATAACAAACATGAATAAATATACAATTATCATATCCTGTCGTAACCTAGTAAAATAAGAACAAACATACCATGGCCCCCCTCCTCTACAATTTGAACTTTGTAGATGGGTTGTGAACCACATATTGAAAATGTGGCTCCCCTCCCCTCACCCCCAACAGAGCCTCCTTTCACCAGAGTGGCTCACAAAATAATGTTCAAACATTTTTACAGTACAAGTATATGACCCCACGAGGTATAAAATAGCATTTCATCAGATGCCAGCAGGATGGCAGCCTTGCAAAGGTGTCATAACATGATGGATTGTGTATGTAGAATAGCCTTCTCCAGCTGTCTGTTGCTGGTGGAAGTCATGCACATTCAAAACAGGAAGAGTCAAACTATCCTGGTATCTAGGAGGAAGATTATTCAAATTATGGAACTCTTGGGAGAGCAAGATCTGCTGTTGTTGCTGTGAAATTGGGACAGGTGTCGGCAAATTTGGAGCGCTTGGACCTAGGATGTGCACGTCAGGCATGAGCACCTGAGCCTGGTTTTGAAATGCAATCTCGGGTGCACTAGACATAATGATATTACTTACAGCATAATTATGTTCAGCCGACATATCTTTTTCAGGTGAAGAGCATTCAGCTAGAATCTCTGCCGCAGCAACTAAGTTATCAAGGTTTACCGAAACATCACTTTTTGTTGGAATTCCTACAGGTTGATCATTATTGACATTTACAGAAGCTGAAGATGCACTCAAATTATTCTGCATGTTATCTTTATCTTTAGATTTGTGATGTTTCTTCATATGACTGTTCAGACTCTGGCTTCGCATTGTGACATATTCACAAATATGACAACGATATTCCTTATTTGGGTTAGAATGAATAGCTTTGATGTGTGCATCCAAATGTGATTTCTGAGTAAACCTCTTGTTACAAGTGTCACATTTATGGCGTTTAACTTGAGTGTGAATAAGGCAATGCTTCTGAAAATTTGCCCGATAACTCGTACGATAGCTGCAGTGAGGGCAAACATGAGGTAGCACATTCCCATGTTTGTTCAAATGTTCCGCAAGATACTCAAGAGAGCAATATTCTTCACCACAAACTTCACAAACCCACTTCGGGCCATGACACCTTTTCACATGGCTACCTAAATTTATCATACTATGAGTTACATAATCACACTGCTCACAATTAAACTTCTTTTCAACGCTATGTGTAGTCATGTGGTCTTTGAGATTCTTTTTCCAGTTCGTTTCAAAGTTACAAACATCACATTTAAAACATTTCTCCTCTGTGTGCCGAACCTTGTGTTTATTTATGTCACTTGGGTAATCTGATTGATATTTACACACATCACATTTGTATTTTTTAGGTGCCCTAATTGCTTGATGAGTTTTGGCATGACGTTTTAAATTATCCGCTGACTTGAATTGTTTTTTACACTCTTCACAAATATGTATTGTCCCTGACTTGTGAACGTTCATATGGGCCTCCAGGTGGTGTTTGAGTTTGAAGTTGGCAGCACATATACTACAGCAAAACGGGCGATTCTCTGCAACAAAAGAGATATTCGAAATTCATAAATTCTATCATTGACACTAAGATAACCTAAGTCATCCAACTTCAGAGGTTGTTTTAATTTAACACTGGCAAAGTATCTTGACATTTACGGGGAATGCTAGCTGTTCACAATTGTACTTGTGCTGAATGCTGTTGGTGTTAGTTATTTCTACCCCGACTTGAAATTGTCAAACCCTCAAGCATAAGCATGCAAGAAAATACAACTACCCAGCATAACTGCAGAGGACTGCAGAATTCGTCAGGCATGAGTGAATGTATTTATGGATGAGTGAATGAATGAAGAACGAAAGGAAGAAGAAATCCACTCAGGAAAACCCAGGAAGCATTCTGAAATGTTCATGTTTTTGAGAAGTTAACTTACTAATATGCAATGGCTCCTTTTGGTTAAATATGTCTGCTTTAGGATTGCCAATACTTTCTACAGCTTGTTCAGTTTCTTTTTCGATCTCTTGCTTGCATAATTTTTTCTTTCTCATCTTCTTGCTTGTATTTTTCCCTGAAAGAAAAAGAACTTGAGTTTCACCATTACATTGATAAATTCATGTTTTCCAGTTGTTATTCCACCATCTTAAGCCAGACTGATCATAGCATTATCTGAACAACACCACTGATTACTGAAGGACTCGATTGAAAGTGTTGTTAGTACAGGTGCCCACATAATTTCAGTCTGGCCTTTTCATTCTTCTAATGACATTGCTACACATCTTGTTGTATGAAGTCCACATCAGGGCACACACACCATCTGATCTTGGGCCGAGTTTTATCAAAAGCCTGGTCACTCAAAAAAATGAAATGTTCTCACCATTGCTCATATTTTTTCTTTTAGGTTTTCTTCTCTTCTTAGTTTTTCCATCACTTTCCACCTCAGATTTTGGCAGGATATCTTTTGCTTCTTCACTTAAATGTATCACAGAATCATCTTGAGAATCCTCAGCGGATATAGGGCTGGTGCTGATTGAGCCAAAACTCTGGCTTTCCAGCTTGCAAATAGGAACTTTTGTTGTATCTGCACTATTGTCTTGTTCTTGACTGAGAGAGTTGGAATTTTCTAGTCCAGTATTTTCAGTCCTTGTTCCTAATCTAGTAGATCTCTGTGACCTTCTCAGAGTTGATGAAGGGAATGTCTGAACCGGTGTCTTAATCTCAAACGTTTTTTCTGTTTGACACTGATCATCACTGGCACTGTTGCTTTCAGGTTCATCTGGTGCTATAATTGAGTAAGTCCTAGAAAAAAAAAATTATGACAAAAGACAGGTAACATTAAAAGGAAAAGTTTAGTTGGTGTCACCACTGCTGGTATTTGTGTCTTTTGACGTAATGTCTCAAGAATACTGCTAAATATTCTCTAACTCTCTCTGTAGATACATATGACGTGTACTAAGTTAGTAATCATTTTACAATGTTGACTAGAGCACACAATTTTGAACATGCTTTCTCTTCCTAACTATTCATCAGAAATCTTGTCATACCTATAAAGACTAAACAATGCCTTGATCAGGTCCTCGAGGCCCAAATTAGTTTCAGTCATCATTGTCTCCAGGATAGTGTATGCCTTCTTTGAGATTTGACAACAGGATTCCTCTTCAGCATCCATGATTACACGATGGTTTAAGGGTTGTCAGATAGATAAGAAAATTGTAATTACCTGGAAAAAAAGTTACAATTTAGACATTCTACGCACAACAACATATAGGCTACATATCCGATGTAAAGCAAAAGTATGGAATGGTTGCCTGCCAAGCAACTCGCAGAGTAATGACATCAGATCGACCATGAATTCGTATAAAAATGAATACTGTTACTCAAATACACCAGACGTACATAGCCTTACATCAGCATGACGCCGTTGACTGAAATTATATATCAAAAAGGAAGGAAATGCGTTTATTTGGATACAAATTTATTTTCTTCTAAATTGTAAAATTTCGTAATCCGCTAAATCATAGTACCAATCGTTGCTTTCGTCGTTATCCGCAACAACCGTGTCGCCAGCTGAAGACACTTGGCCAATGTGAACCGAAACGGAATCATCCGGACCGTATTTAGTGGGGGGGGGGGGCGGGAGAGGGGGGGGGGGGGGGGGGGTAAGGGGTCGACTGCCTACCCATGATTTTCAAAACAAACATGTTTTTCATTTATATTTTTACATTTTGGGAACGAATAGGTCAGTGTTATGCCCCTCCAAACCCGAAAACCTACTGTCCCCAAGGACGTGACGGTCCTGTCCACATATATAGCTCATAAAGCAAAGCACAGGCGTATCAAGTTCTCTCCCTCAACACGTTAAAGATTATGTTACGTTACCCGAACCAATCATATTTCATATTTCAAAGGGTAAATTGGGTACCAGGGAAGTCATTATAAATTCGTGTCAGGGAAGTCATTATAAATAACAACTACCTTGTTCGTAGTGATTTATAGACGGCCTACATTTGTTATTTTTGGACACATCACATAAAAACTTTATTGTGTTCAATTACACGATGGATTTTAAAACGAATCTTTTATCAAGTCCTACCGAAGAAAAATGTATTGTCATAAAAAACTTTCACCTTTTCTCCAAACTATGTCGGTTTTATGCACCTTAGACACCTCAAAGGATACAAAGATGGGGGTGCATGGTATCAAAGTATAATAGCTAATCACCTCAGCTGTATATAGATGTGCCCCATTACCACTATCCTGAGGAAATCAGGGGTTAAAATTCGCTTAGGGCCGGAGCGAACTTTAACCCCTGATTTCCTTAAGATGCATCACCACCAAAGTCGCATTTGGGACATATGTAGTTATCCAAATGTATATACTGGTATCACCATTGCCTATAGGCCCGCCAATGCCAACGATATAATACGCGAATAAAATATGCCAATAGTACTTGTATCGATATCACCAAGCACTAGTTTATGCTTGATATCGCTTAGCGAATTGGGCCTATTGTTCTTATTGGTCAAAACCTCTTTTTGGTGACCCACTTCCCTCTCAGTTATTTTATCAAGGATTGTTTTTTAGTATGGGACATTGACTTATATATAAGCCCCTGGTATAGACCTGCCATTGCATGACATATAGTGACACTGCGAGTCTAATATACTTATGTCTTTCGTGATTCTTTTATCTCTGTAACCTAAGTTAACCCGACACAGGCTTCCAAAAACTGAGCGGCGCTGGACTTTTCCTACTGGGTTCGTTACCTGGTTTCTAAGGTAAGGTATTTTCCTGAAGCTAGGGGGAACCCGGTCTCGGGGCACGCAGAGATAAAATATCTGCGAGATTATATTCACTAATTGAAAACCAAACGTGTTGTTTTGCCGATGGCTTTGGGTCGGATGTTCTGGTTCGAAAGCGTAACTTGGTGTGAGAATCTTGAAACAAATGTCTGAGTAACAACATTCAGTATCCCCGGGAAATGTCGTCCTCAATCGCATTGTGAATGGTTTTCGTCCTCACTGGTTGTTGGATGAATCAGTGACAAGGATTTCGTCCTCGCTGATTGTTGGATGTCGCATTATAAAAGGCTTTCGTCCTCAATGATGACACAGTACCTCGCTGATTGTTGGATGCCACTAGGGAGTACGTGAGTAGCTCTTCATTGTGATGATCTAGATAAAGACAAAAACGATATTAGTTAGCAACCCAGTCGTCTTTATCATCTTTTTCTGGCTTGACATCGCCAATTATGTACTTTACCACAAAATCGACAAAATCAAGAGAGCTATCATTTTGGCATTGATTATAATTATCTACTACTTACTATCAGATCAGTCCCAATCTCACTGTCCTTGATATCAGTAATAAACAAATACGCATTCATTATGTACTGCTTATCACTTTCTTAGCCATACAAAGACTTCGTTAGAATAACCCAAGAGATTTCGTGAGAAGTCTATGAGACACCCACAACAAGCGGCTCAGATTCCTTTGAAGAGGACTTCAGGGAGGTAAGGTCATTATTTCAATATAACAGGGATGTTGCCCCTTTTCAGCGTCGCATGGTTCTCGGTGTTATTTTCGGAAATGAAAATAAAGTACTTGTACTGCATGGCCGTTCATTCGACACACTCTCCCTTTCAGACAAGAATCAAAACCAATACTAGTCAGAAGAACATACGGCACTATGTCTGAAACAACTTCAGAGGAGATGAGAGAGGCTACTTCCCGGCAGCCTATAGCGAAAAGAATTCTCGCATATTGGAGGACCTACGTTGTCATCTTGATACCGCTGATATTCATGCCTTTGCCTATTGCCTTGCCGTCACTTGTAAGTCTGAGTCTATATTTAAAAGCTGTCAGGTCCCCGCCCCGCCAAACATAGAAAGAAGTAAGATTATGCATCAACGATGACAATAACCTTACATGAATTGTTTCGGTCAAATTTGGCAAGGAAGAGTAGTATATTTAACTACTCCGACTGGCTGTCCGGCCAAAACAGTGACGCCACCTTATAGGCCCAATAAGTCTAATCAGGCAGTCCATCATTACTAAGGGACTTGACGATCTCGGAGCCATGTGTGTCGAGATGTTATAAGTCTGGGCTGAACATCTGAATGAAGCGTCACAAACATTGATATTTCGAATCATTATTTTACAGAAAATGAATTGTGCATACATCATGATCATCATGGCGGCCTATTGGGTGACGGAAGCTCTTCCACTCGCCGTCACATCACTATTACCCGTTGTGCTAGTGCCTCTCCTGGGCATCATGTCATCAAAGGATCTCTGTCCGAATTATACCAAGGTAAATAACTTGCATGTACATGTACATGTATATGCAAAGCTTGCTGCCTTTCTCTAAAGAGCCAAGCTATCCTGGTCATGCCGGGAGTATTTTGTCGGATAAGGCCCTCAAACAGGAGATTCATTCAGGAGGCATAACTGCGAATATATCACCGAAAAAAAGATACCTATTTAATATTTGACCCAGAAATGGGCTAATGCTTGGCCTTAGATCAACCTGCTTGTAGTCTGTTTCGTACCACTGAGGTAAGGTTGGGGTCTACACTTCAGCTTCAGCCTCAGTGAGAGGATGATTCGTCTCTTGGATAGGAACTACCGCTTGCCCTCCCATTTAGGCACTATATACGCAGTCCCCGCTAAACCTGTTATTGACAATCAAATGACGAGGCAATTGCAGTCAAGTGAATTGCCCAGTCGGATGCGACAATTTCGGGTGCCGTGTCTGTACCACGTCGCTTCTCTGAAAATGCCATCACACCATTTTCACTAATCCTCTTCAGGATACGATCTTGTTGTTTATGGGAGGTCTGATGGTCGCTGTGTGCGTAGAGCACTGGAATCTCCACAAGCGCATCGCCATCAAGGTGCTAGTATGGGTGGGAACAGCCCCCAGATGGTAAGAAACTAACATCTTTCACAAATTTGGTAAATCAAGATTTTAAAAAATTGAATTATACGTTATCTCTACATTTTTCTTCTCGACACAAGTCGTTCATGCATCCGAATACAAATCGGTTGAGGGAAAGAAATGCGAATCAATGCAGCCAGCAGCGGAATTTCGCTTTATTTCAGAACGATCTCCATTGCAGGCTGATGCTCGGCTTCATGCTGCCCACGTGGTTTCTCTCGATGTGGATCAGTAACACCGCTACCACGGCAATGATGATTCCCATCGTAGCCGCCGTCTTAGAAGAAATGAGAGGCGGACAGAAGGCAGCCGAACGGATGTCTATAAGTGGTAAGCTTTCGTCGGGTATATAAACTAATCATGAAACTGGAATTTCCGTCATGGAGACTCCCGCGATACTCTTGCATTGTCGATAAAGCCGTGTAGATTTCAAAGATTCACCAAGAAGACTATAACTGACTTCCCCGGCATAGCTGCAACTTTTTTGCCAGTGGCATCTCCCGACACGCGTCGTCCTTTGGTGTCGTGGCCATGCAGTATTGTCTGCTGAGCCAGATCGCAAATACGGGTCGCAGATGTATGTTGCTCATCAAGTCTGGCGTCGAATGACAATAATCACAAAGGCTTATCCACCGATTTGTAATGTATAGCCATTTCTTTCAGGTGATCAATATTCTAGCAACATGAGTGTCAGTCAGCCTGGCGATGATGGTACAGTAACGTTATCTTATTTATTTCTTAAACCTCATGTAGTATATACCTTTAGTTAGAAGCATTTTAAAAGTTAAAACCGTTAAAACTGTGGTCCCTCTTTGTCTTCTATCTAGAAATCCACGTAGATTACTCAGTATTTGATACGTTACGTAGATTTTTGTCAATTTATAGTAAATGTAGTATGCCTAACCTTTGTTTTGAAGTATAAAGATACATAAAAATGGATGCATAGTCCATCATGTGAATCCGGACGGGGACAGGGCTTAAGTATTGTTGTACTAATAACTATGGTAATTTCCTCAGCTTCATGCATGGATTAAATTGACCTTGGCCAATAAATACAAGTTATTTGAGATTATCATAAAACCAGTTCTGTTCTAGCTTCGCATTCGGGTCTTAATATGAGCCGTTCATCTCTCCGATCGAGATCTAGTTCAGTGTCTCCCTCTAACGGTCCGTATCCACCTGGTACAGTATTAGATTCTCGTTCCTCCACCAGAATCTTGCAAAGACTATACCCAACCTCGCAATCTTACATGCTCGGCCTATCTTCACGTTTCATGCCGCCGAGTATCGTAAGGCCTTGTTACTTTGCGGGGATTAGCCAACGAGGAATACCAGTGCCTTAGTATATGATACGCGGCGTGAATCTCTAACGTGGAGGAAGGCAACGCGAGTGTTAAATGTAACTATACCTTCCCGTCTTTAATGCGTCTCGAACATGTTTATACATCGAGCACCTGTATATATTAGCTTTTGCTAGACCTGTTCTTTAAATATTGTAAATTGAGAAACAAATTTCGAGGTCAAATTCTCCACGTCACTAGCTGTAAAAAAACAATCGTTCTGCGTCTACTCTTAAGAGTTCCGGTGTGTGCTTTAAAACGATCATCATTTTGAGCTACATGATCAGCATGTATGTATACGCTCTGTTAAAATGGCTTTTTTATCCCTTTTTGCCTTCATTCCTCATTTATCATGATACCCCCTCGCAAAACTTTAGGAAAAAGGTGGACCCCAAACAAACTATACCACTGCGTTCCGAAAAGGCTGCAGAATGAGTTACATGTATACGTGTACAACCTTTCTAATCCAAACAAACATGTATCAATTTAGTCGTCTCCGACGAAGAAACCGTTATACCATTCATTGTACATAAATTTGATATGTGCGGCTTGTACGAAATTTTCAAATAAATTCATTGATTTTTTTGGGCTGCCGTTATCTTACTTGAATTTGACGAAAACCTTACAACACATTTCAAGAGTTTGTAGTTTGTAGTAAATAACCCTTGATTGTCATGACATCGATCTGCACATCAAATTATTTTACACTGGGACATTTTGATTAAATATTTCTGCTCGTTTTCTTCAGAGAAAACGGCTGTGAAAGTGATGACAACCAACATAGACGAGTCGGAGACATTGGTGATGGAGAACAGGGCGTATAGTTCCTCTGAGAAAAAGTGAGTTGTACTTTTGCATTTGTATTGGTCATAGTAATGCATTACAAACAAAAATTGCAGGAGATCTGAAAATGATTGTAGTTGTTTTAACCACCAGAAGATATCTAATATGGATACTTACAAATGTACCGTGAGTGCTCGCGTGCAGAGGCCGGGGTGGAGAGTAACAAATGGCAGGTTGCACAGATAAAGTGTTTTGACCTTTATAAATACACTGGCAGATCCACCTTTACCTCAACTACAAGCAGTTTCCTCCGCGGGGCGTCTGCTTCGTCGGAGTTGGGGGGTTACACCTAAGGTCTTATTGAGTAAAAAGAAGAGAACGTGTATGGAGAAGGGGGAAAATATACGGCCATGCGCGCTTAGCGCGTAAGTGGGCTGCTGCTCCTGCGGTAATAGCCTGAGTAATAAGAAGGGAAAGTGCACGGAGCAGGTATACAGGTGGCAGCTTGTGTAATACATCATTTGCAATAAATTTGCATGTTTTCGTGGCTGGAGCAATGGTATATATAGGTCAGTGTTCGGAACAAACGTTGTACCTGACCGAATCGCAAGTGCATGTATTCGGTTTCAATATACACATGTATTCAGAAACTATCAAACTTCGTGCCTCTGGCGTCCCAGTCGCTTTCAAACAAACTGCCCAAGCTCATTAAATACTCATCAGTGCAGGTTGTCAACTGTGTAACCCTGACCTTGTCTTTCTCCCCATGCAGTCAAAAACTTGGTCCATACGTAATTGGGGTGAACAAAAACAGTGCAAGTAGCACTGAAAATATGATTTCGACAAGGTAACCCGTTTTAGCGCAGCATGTTAAGCTTTTGCAAACAGTTTCTGAGAATCTGTGTTCGTCAATAAGTGCAAGTATGATTTTTCTATTCAAAGATTGCTTCAGTCGCATACACAATTTCCCGTAAAAAAGTAACAAACAATCTCGGAAACTGTTTGTTGATTATTCCCCTTAGCTTAGTAAGCTTACTAACGATGCTTATGTGTAATTATTCTTACATGTAAGTGTATAGTCTAACCAAAAGTCGCTTTTTGTGTCTTGCATAGTTTTTTCTCCCGTCTTATTGTTTTTTGTGGGGTGGTCTTCCGATTCACACCTATAGTTAGCGCTACCAATATCCCTTGCCTTTCTGGTCACGAGGTTTCCTTCGTTTTCAGCCAGAACGCGTTCTTATTGCTCTAGCGCTATCGTTCAAAATATTACTGTGCGTCTTAATAGAGCAATGATTGCAGGTTTGAATAATATAGCATCCTAATCCTCCGTTGCAATGTTTGTGAATGCGTACGGCAATGTAAGGAAGGGACACCGACTGCGAAGGGATTTCGTAAATATATCATAAACGAAAGCTGTTTGCACTATAGATCAGTTTTCTGCCTTGGTAATTGTCCAATAGCAGAGTTGTTGCATATGAGCGAAGCTTAACGCTCGACTGGAATTTATTTCAAATAAAACAAATTTTGACTGCCAATTTCGCCTGAGACCTTTATCGTTTCAGCTCCTTCAAAACGAACAGCAGCACTGGACAAGACGTCTCGGCAGAAGACAAGGCATACCAAAATCTGTGCAAGGCGATGAGTCTGAGCGTGGCATATGCTGCAAACTCTGGAGGTATTGCCACCCTCACGGGAACTGGACCCAACCTTGTCTTGAAGGGACAACTGGACATGTAAGAAAAACCACCCAAACAAATAATCTCATCGATAACGATCAAATCAAATCAACTGAAACCTGTTTTTTGACCATTCAATGAGAAAAAAGCAAATTATTTGTGCACGCAACATGGAAAGTGTAACCACCATCTTCGTCATTTTAATAATACGGTAAATGCATGTTATTATTCAGGTTATTCAGGTTAGCCATTATGGAATGTGACGTATGTATGTTTTGAAAAATTACCCACGATGGCTTTTTTAAGTAGCACGAGGATGCCTACGGCAGTGAGGAGAATGACCTTGGTGTCACCATTCGGTCTTCCTCCAGTCTAATCCAGAGCGAAAACCCTTGCGAGTTAGTTTAGTCAATATTATTCCATGCACTACAGAATGTTATTGGAATATCATTGGTTTGGACTTGTCTCCAACATTCGTTCTTGATAAACTGTAGTAGCTGACTAATTTGTAATTTTCTTTCAGATTATTTGGTGAAGAAGTGGGCGTCAGTTTTAGCTCGTGGATGGTGTTCGCCTTTCCTATCTCCCTGATTTCCTTGTTCGTTTCCTGGGTCTGGTTACAGATGCTCTATTTGGGTTGTTTAAGGTAAGTGACTCGCTGCACATGTTCAAATCAACGAGTCATTCCTTACTTGTACATGGATAAAATTAAAGAAGAAAGACATTACCGGTGTAACATTAGTGGTAGTTCACCATGTCAGTGTTTCCAATGATAGCCATGAGAAGCCATAATTTTTCAATAGGGGTTAAAACAAAGAACAATATGTCAATGTGTCCTTCATAATTCCCAAACAATGAGTGGAAACACTTAAGGTCTTATCAGCCTGCGGTGTATATAATGTCTGAAAAGTTGCTTTTACTTGTTTTCACTCTCAAATTACAGGAAATCTACTGTTCACCTGAAGATGGTGATGTCACTTTTGACTGATAAGCACTCTGTATGCATCATGTCTATTTGACTATTTATTTATGTTTCAATTTCTATTGATAACTTTTTTTTAAACACGTTGCACCTTTTGCATGCCATTTATCTCTTTTGTTGTTTTTATACATGAAGTCAATCACTGTTTTGTTGTGACTTGTTGAATACTCGTGATCGAAAAGACATGAACATTAACCATCACATTGAAGACCTTACAGATGTACATGGGATTTTATTCTGTTCCTGTCATGTGATGAAAAACATCTCAGATGGTGACTGTTCTTGTATCATTTTACTCGATTACCATGACGAACGTCACCCATCGATCTGAGGTATAGCTATAGCTCTGTATTTATTAAGTACATATATCATATCATAAAAATTCATGGATAACCATTAATTTTGTTTCCTTTCATGAAGTACTTTTCGAGACTGTTGCAAAAAACAGAAGACTGATGCGGCCATAAAAAAGATAATTAGAGAAGAGTATGAAGCTCTTGGACCATGGTCGTAAGTACCAATGAAACAACTCCCTCAAATATATACGCCATTTTTCCAAAAATTTAAATATTGAAGTTAAATTTGAAAACTTCTATTTGTGTATATACGTATGGATACGGTATACTTAAATTTCAACAATGCCATCGTGTGCAATATTGTAAATGCCATGATTCAGCGAATATGCATAATAACTGCACTACGGCTAAGTGGCTAAGTTTATTTCTATTTACCTGAGCCACGAGACATACAATGAACACTATATATGAAACATTTTCTTCTTCAGATTTGCTGAGATATCCATCTTGTGTATTTTTAGTACACTGGCAATTCTTTGGTTCACTAGATCCCCAGGTTTCATGCCTGGTTGGGGAGATTTATTCCCAACAGGGTAGGTCATTGTATAGGTATCTCATCCAAGCCTTTGTATTGATGTTTACCACAAAATACCCTTTTGATGCGATAATAACCTGTTTCCAAGGCAAGAACAAGCTAAAGATAATGTACGTGCCCCTAAGTGTCCTCTGAGGCCAGCTTCTACATAAGCTTACCACTCAAAAGGTCCTTGTTTGTGGGCACAGTGACGTAAAATAGCAAAGGCCTTGTCTTGTATACCCGTCGTGAAACGCTGATGCTGAAGCCAGCCGAGGGGCTCCGTCCAGGCAGGGACCACATTGGCATTTTAGTCGTTGGTTGTCCCTCTCTATTTCTTTATATGTCACCTTCCAGATATGCAACGGATGCGACGGCAGCCATGGCCATTGCTATCCTATTATTCATATTCCCATCGCAACTGCCAAGATGTTGTAAGTTCCAAATATATAGCTTATAGTCATAACATCAAATCTTTTAAAAAACACATCAAATCAAATCACCTTATTGACGAATCCATGGGCATTTGCCCAGCGCATAAAGAGAGAAAATGCAACTGCGTACTTTTTACACTAAAATAATCCAAAACCAAACAAAGCATGACCGATGATGTTTCGATGCTTTCGATCTCATGATCATACATACATGTGCTACAACCGAGACCTCGTGGTGTATTTGCCATCTATGTTGGCAGAGAGAATCATTTCGATCTGCTTCAGTGGAAAATGGCCTGGTCATCCTGTATTTCAGGGGGTGGAGGACCCCGTGCACCCGTCCCAGCACTGCTGTCCTGGGAGACGATCACACATAAACTTCCATGGAACATCGTCCTTCTTCTTGGTGGTGGCTTTGCCCTCGCCGATGCATCACAGGTTAGTTTTATATATCAGCCATAGTCATGTTGCATGCATACAGACATTTCCACATGACTGGTACGATGTTCAATCGAATTCAATAAATTATTCCATTTGCCTTAACTGAATTCCACCAAATCATCTATGGGTTGGTGCAGGTTCTTTGCCATTTTTCCATCTGATGTCTTAACCACCGAATACATGTACATGACACGTTGAGTAAATGAAATATACTTTGATGAAAGACAAAATGCATCCGACGAGATGAATTTTGTACGAACAAAAAACGCTATGTCACTTGGTGTGGGTGTTGCTTTTGTAGTTGTTAATCCTATTGGATGACATTTTCATGTTGTCCCTGGAAATGCTAGTCACCTTCCGTGTTGTCCATAGAAACGCGGAGACTATCAATGTGTTTTGCATTTCTTTAAGGTTTCCGGTCTCTCTGAATGGGTTGGTGAACAACTCGTCGTCCTGAAGGTGTTTCCATCTGTAGTAATCGTCCTTCTTATTAGTACAATCATAGCTGGCCTGACGGAGGTTACCAGTAATACCGCAACTGCTACACTCATGCTGCCCATCATAGCAGATCTGGTAAGAAATTCAGTATGTTGAACTAAACTTGAAGTCATTGTCATCAGCACAGTCAAAATCAGTCGCTCAGATTTTCCTCGTGATTCGCCAGTTCCTCTGACTTATAGCAGTAAATATCAAATGTGTGGGAAGATTTTGTAACTTTCGCAACATTACTTTCTTGTTTGGGAACGATTTCCCTCCACTAGCATGTTAAACAATGCCAGACTTACAAAAGTGATGGTGGTGGTAACTTGGTATTTGTTTTTATTCTAGGCAACAAATTTAAATGTAAATCCACTTTTCCTGATGTTGCCAGCAACGGTCTCTGCATCATTTGCTTTTATGTTGCCAGTGGCAACGCCGCCAAATGCTATTGTGTTCTCCTATGGTCATCTCAGGATAAGAGATATGGTAAGTGAAATTAAAGTAATAACAACCGAAGAAATTGTGAGTATGATTATTATACTCACCAGCAAAAAGAAACTGTGCATTGGAAACAATACTTCAGAGTCAAATAAACCATATTTTGATTGGCAGAAAGTATATTTCAAATGATTCTCTGTTGTTCTGCTTTGCAGGTGCTTGCTGGATGCGTGATGAATATCATGTGCATTCTCATCGTGACACTAGGCGTCTCCACTTGGGGTACGGCATTCTTCAGTCTGGATACATTCCCCGACTGGGCTTGGCATAATGAAACTGAAATAGCTACAACTGTGTTACCGAACTGTACTTTCTACTGAGGTCTCCTCAATTTACATTCAAATCTGTGCGTGTCCATCGCTACGACTGACTTGTTTTGACGATTGGGGGATTGCGATGAGTCCCTTGTCGTTTGGCGTACCAGTATGTTGATTCACGAGACAGGTTATACGCATTGAAGGCTGCCTCCTCAAGGACGACGCTGCGTTCGCTGAAAAATTCTACGATAATGGCACGTATTCATGGGCACCATCTGTCTTTACTGACTGTTCTAAAACTAGCAACAGTCAAGACGATCGCGCGATTGGACGGTCTCCATAGGTGGGTTTGTGCTCCCAACATGAGATTTGAAGATTTTAAGCGACGAAGCCGAAATCCGACAATTCAATCTATCGACCTCTCCCGTGGAAACACCCAGTTGACAAGGCTTGTCGTTTAATTTGGGAATGCTATTATTTTTAATTCGGTGATCAATGATTAATGGATAGGTTTCAGAAAAATGACGCATTTATCGGAAAGAAAGTGATGAGTATGGTATTTACCGCGGAAAGGCACCACACATGTATAAATGACAATTATTACTATTGGTAATCAGATCCTCGTTACTGTCATCCTGAGATTCAGGTTTTTTTCTCACTCCTTCGTCATTATAATGCGATTGATGTATTTTGACTCTGCTATGGTTTTTCTCCCGATGCCAGCCGCTGTTTCAATCACGAGATTATTCAAATGGTGGAACTACCGACAATACGTGATATTTCCTACATGGTAATACAAATTTTATTCAATGCCGAGAAATAAATTGCTTCAAATTATATAGAGGTACAAAATAATGACCCATTCCCACTTACATGTAGCGTACGTCCATATAACAGAACTGTAAGAAGAACTATTGAACAAAGGGGCGGCTGAGCCCAACATTGGTGATTTTGCATTTAACAGTATTATATATATTCATAAGCTCTATACGCCTATAGTAAATAGCGAAATGTCCGATTTTCGAAAAATTTACAGATTTCATCTGTATATCTCAAGAGTTTCTTTTAAAGAATCACGTATATATACTAGTTATAATATTCACATCTGATTTGGCACAAGAGAAGATACATTTTATGCAGTAGAACGATAGTTTACATGAACATACTACAAAATACCATGAAACACATTATAATATCCTATGATGCTTGGCCAACTCATCACTCTATCTTACAAGAACACTCCGTGTTGCATTGACCTTCTCCTAATTTCTGTTAAGAACTTCTTACAAGAGAGAAAAGACCAGTTGTTGGAGTGCATTTACAGGCATGTGCGTCTTCAACAAATAATATACATCTTAGTAGACAATGTCCTGCACATGTTTGAAAGAAAAGTGCAGCTTTAAAAAACCCACGAAATTATGAAACAGAATGTGCATTATTTTCAAGGGTTATTTCGACCATACTTGAGACGATATAGAGTACAAAATGGACTTGATGAATTATGCACTCCCTTGAAATTTAAACGATCTCGCCGCAACATTACGGAGTGTATCTCCATGGAATATCGTTTTTCTTTCCGAGTTGGATTTTCTTGAATTAACAATGTACTATTTTGAGAATAGAGAATGAAATGTTCATCAACACTTTTGAAGTCAAAATTTCGTTACCGACGCGACAGAATCGTTTAGGCCTACAGGTAAAGAAGAATAAACTGTTCAGGCTAAAAACCAATACCACTTCGTCAGGCGAGTGCGAGACGAGATGGGATGGGGCCAAAGCATTTTTGGCCACAAAACAAGTTCGGACAAGAAGGCGAAAGATCCATCCGCATTGAAGTTCCCGATTAGTTCCCGACCGCGATCGGCCATGGCGGGAAGGGATCGTGAAGCGGGCGTATGACATCGTCAGACTAAACCGACGATACTGGCAAATATCACAATACCGATAACAACAAAAATCAACCTGACTAAATATCGGGACACCATTTCCCACGTGGTGTCGTGCGTCTCAACTTTCCGCGTCTTCGTCGCGTATGCAAAATTGGAAAAGGCTGAGCAGATGGCGCTGCGAGCTCCTTGCCAGTTTCCCGGTCCGTGGAGCCTGTACTGGGCGGGGATGCATGGCCCGAAGAAACATCTCATCGCGAAGAGGGGATCTTCCCAGAATAATTTCCTGAGGTCGGGTTTCACTCCGATCTCGTCTGCTAGTTGATCCATGAAGTCGATCCAAAATGTCTGCAATGACAAAGAATATAATGTCTTCTGAAGATATCAGGTTTCAACGGTGATATGATCATGAATTTGGCCAAACGTGTATTCGGTATTCGGCACCTCAGTATTCGGCTAGCAAACATTATACAGTTATGCCAATGGTGGGCCTATGTAACAGTTCTGTCAATCTAAAAAACTGGCACAGTGAGGCCAATGAGGTTTTCATTTTTATTGCGCAAGTTTGTATGCACTGATCACTGAATTATTCAATTAATATATAGCGATACGATATAGCGACACACGTGCGTGCCATTTTACCTAGTAAAATGGGCAGTGATACATCGTTAAGTAATTTGATGCGTTCCGTCTTAAGGTTTCGCTGAAGGCACTTCTTCAACTACAACGGTAATGTTGTTAAAGGTCCTGCAAGAGGTTTGACCCAGTCACTGTTCAGTCATCAACCGATAATTGCTCTCGATCGTGTCATCAGCAGGTCAGTAGAATTTCAAAGTTAAAAAAAAAATTGGCCGAAGACTTGAACACTTGACCAATACTGAATAGACCAACTGCCGTCACTATAAAAGTCCTGGTGGTGCCATACTCTCTGGCATCGTTGAGTATATTTTGTTAAAAATGTCCCGCAAACGAACGATTTAAATCGCTGCGACTGCGATCGATCGCATTCGAGACAAAAATTGCTCGTTTGCGGAGGTCCCTGCGACAATAATCCAACTTCCTCCTATACCTGCAGTGTATGCCTCTGTGACTTGACGTACTGATTAGCCATGTCTGCTTTCTTGGCGGTAATGTCCAATGTCATATCCTCCAGTGATGGAAGCCGCCTCTCCCCTAGAAAAATATCGGAAGTAGAAATAGTATTGTTTTCATCAGTTCCAAGTTGTTGACTCCGGTGTGTTATTAAGGATCTTGGGATCTTCTTTGCTATCTCATGTCACTGGCCTTGTTTCGGTAAGTACTTGGTGGAATTCATCAGCTCGTCCCTGAACTGATTGGAAGGAAAGAACAACCAACCGACGGTACCCGATGCGTTGTCCGTGATAGACAACCATAAATAGATGTATAACTGAGGAGAGGTTAATTATAAAACTTGACACCTATAATGCGACTGGCACATTTCATTGAATTTGACAAAAAGGATGTGTACGAACCTTTGACAACCTTCATAAACCATCTGCATTGCATCTCTGAGATGGGCATCACAGCACCAATAGCTTGCACCAACCCCACGACTCCTAATGTCGGATGCTTCAGGTTTGGTGGGAATGTGTATTTGTACAAGGAAGCATCATTATTGTCCACTTTCAACACCGACTCTTCCACGAACTTGAACTGGTAGTTGTACCCGGTGGCTAGGATGATGGCATCCAGTTGTTCGAATGTTCCATCTTCGAAGATGACGCCATCCTCTGTGAATGTCTTAACATTTGGTTTGACCTTCACCGAACCTGTCATGATTCGCTGAGGAAGTTCGTCGTTGATTGTTGGATGAGCTTCAAGAGCCCTAAAAGGAGAGGAGGCAGATTTTCTGTTTTTTGAACTGATGGTCATTTTATTCGTCGCGTTTCATGGATGGACTGCTTTCTTTCGACGCTTCTTCTTATTTACTGCTTTGGTTAAATAGGCAGACAGATACGACGCCTAAATTAGTCAGCACCTTGCCAAAGTAGAACTCAAAGATGTAAGGGACAGGAAGATGGTGTTGCAGCTGGTTGGTTGAGACACGAACCTAAACCCGCCGGATCTGGGGGTCTAAATTAACAGATCGTCACATCCTGACCAATTTCGTAACGGTCAGTGAGCTCACTGCTTGGCAAGTCAATGAGGCATTGGTGAACTTTTTACCTCCTGGCCTGGGCTTTCTGCCGATGATCTACTTAAATGGGTGGCCATCCTTCATATCAATAATTATTAGTCAGCTATATCAAAAGAATAATAATAATCATGGGTGCACCAGTGATGCATGACTTCCAGCTTATATATAGGCCCCTATTATATTATATATATAAGTTCTTTTTTTATTACCCACCCAAAATATATAACCATATATTTTGACGATCGTAATACAAAACTTGCTACCTCTTTTTTCTTGGTAAAATACTCTTTATCATGCTTACCTGTGAAGCGGTTGAACACCGTACGTGTCATGATCGAAACGATAATTCGAAAGTTTCTCAACAGTCCACTGAAGCCATTGTTGAGGAAGGCTGAACATAAACCGACTGTTTGCCAGGGCGTCGGCGGGTATGCCCCAAGGTCCCATGCGGTTGACAATCCATGCTCCACGTCTGGTACTCACGAACGTCTATAATTATAGGACGGTTAGATATCAATAAATGCTTTTTTGCAGGCTCACCAACAGGTATGAAGAAGAAATACATTTTTTGTAAAAGAAGAAGTCACTACAGAATAAATGCCGTTAAAAAGCAATTAAGATCCCCATGTCCTGTACCAGTATGGAGAGATTTCATACACTGGACGTCATCAAGTTATTCTGTGTTGACAAAAAGCCATGCTGAAGAATGTGAGGAGGTATCAAGTACAGGCAAAATGTTGTTGATCCGTTTGAAGAATTGGAAAGTACATTACCTGTGATGAGAGCCTGCTGGTATCTACTGCAATGTCAACTGCTGAGTTACCGATACCTGAAACGAAAGAATTATGTAAAGGTATCACAATGTGCTCTCTTGCTTAATATGAAATATATTCACTCATTGATAGTTGTCTCCTTAAGTTCTATTGGTAACCAAAACACGTTGCTTTCGTCCATCGCCTGAAAAGTAGTCCTTTCGAAAGACTGATCGCCGATATGACTCTGGAAAGAAACAGACCTATCCTAAAATAAACATCTATATGAATTATTTGTTTGGAGAATGTTGAAGCGGCTGCTGGTAAGACCATATATAACATAACAAGTAATCTAAGACGAGGTAAGATATCTATGATTCTGTGCTCAATGATGTTCCATCTACGTCCCCAACATCAACTAGATCAGCAATGAGCCCGGCTAAAGCTTTCGTTGAGAGGTGGATTGTCGAGATGGCATTCACATCACGTTTACATTGCCCCGTACTCAGTTGTTACTGCCTGCCGTTATTGAAAAACCCCACGAGATTCCTTAACCTCAAATGAATTTATTTTTGGCAAATATCTTTCTTTTTTGGAAAATATCATGGTCGCAAAATGCAACACAATGACGGTGTAAACCAGAATAAAATATTAATGGTACACGCTTCTCAAATACGAGAACAGGTGGATATTTTAAACCGAGATGACAATCAGTCTACGGTACACAATAGATCTTTATAACATTATGAACTATCGACCCTCAGCCAAAATGTGTGTCAAGGATTTCTCAACAATACCTTTGTCGCACTGGCCCACATTTTGAACTAGGCTGTGGAGACGAAATGTTATGTAAGGCGTCTGGTTCCCTCGTCTGCTCAGGGTATATGGAGCGATCCTCAAATATGCCTGGGGGAGCCAGGGTCTAAATATAAACCCTCCAGACGGTCCTGGATGTGCTGTATGGTGTTTAACATGCATGGCTAAGCACAACTGTCAAATGTTACAAACGCAGACAGACCTTTTGAGATTATTCAATTTATTATTTCGAATGCGTCAAGCATATCTAAAGGACATTGATACCATTGAAATACTTTAGGCATCTTATGGGGTAGATTATTTTTTCTCCACTCCAATCAAGTTCCACGAGGTACGAACGCGGTTACTACAGTTTCATCAAACCTTTCACTGCCTGCACGACAATAAGCACTCAGTTGGCAGGTGGAGGACCTTATTTCGGGAAATTATCCCTATTAAAGTACAGTATTCACTGGTAAGGTTCACACCTTAAAAACACGCTAAATGAAGTACAACATTGGGTGATATGAATAAAGACTAGCAAATGCTTTTATCTAAATCTCCATGTACATTTACACTAGGCCTTCCTGTACAAAACCGGAGTAAAAGCATTTGCTAGTCTTTATTCATATCACCCAACGATGAGGTTCTTCAACTTACATCAGAGACATGTTCTTCAAGAATGAACAGGGATGATGTTCTTTTCAAAGCAACAACAGAAATGATGCTCTTTTTCAAGCAACAAAAGGGACGTTTAATTCAAGCAATAACAGGTATGAGGTTATTCTTCAGCCACAACCGCGATTATGTTCTTCTTCAAGCAACAACAAAAAGGGTGTTTTCTTCTTTTTCATGCAACGATAATGATGATGTTCTTCTTTAAGCAGCGACAGAGATGAAGTTCTCTTAAGCAACAATACAAATTTATGTTCTTTTACAAGCAACTACACGAGGGACGTTCTTCTCTTTCAATCATCATCAAATATGTTGTCCCTCTTCAAGCAAAGCAGAGATGATATTCTCTTCATAGCAACAACAGAGAAGGTGTTCTTTTTCAACGAGAAGAGAGATAGCGTTCTTTATCATGAAACAACAGAGATGATATTCATCTCCAAGAAACAAATATTCTTTATAAGAAGCAACAGGGGTAGGTTCTTCTTTGCGCAGCAACAGAGATGACGTTCTTCTTCAAGCAAGCAGCACCGTAGACGATGTTCTTCTTCTATAATATTGTTCCATTTCACGCAAAAACAGTAATGAAGTTCTCCCTTTACCAACAGTAGTAATGATGTTTATTTTCAAGCAACATCGGTTAAAAGATGTTCTTTTTTAAGAGTGTTGTTCAACGCGTGAACCTCACCAATGAATGCTCAGATATTCTTTCCCAAGGGAATAAAAATATTAACTCACCAATCACCAGAACTTTCTTGTCTTCAAAGATTTCTGGGCGCTTGTAATCGTGTGAGTGCATCTGTGTACCGCGGAATTTATTAAGACCAGGAAAATTTGGTCTGTACGGATGGCAATGGTGTCCGGTACAAATAAGTACCCCGTCAAATATCTGTGGTTGTGAGGTAGCCTCCACGTCCCCTGTTGCCTTGGTGTAAACTTCCCATCGTCCAGTGTCCTGGTAGTCTGCAGCAGGCTTAACGGACTCCACAGACGTCTGGAAACGGATGTAGGGAAGTAAACCGAAATGTTCTGCGTACAGCTTAAAGTATTTGAAAACAAAGTGATGTGGCATGAACGGAGGGAATTCCTTCGGCACGGGAAAGTCACTGAACGCCATCATTTCTTTGCTTGTGTTGATGACGCAGCTTCTGTAGATGCTTCCCTTGTCTGGTGTCGTCTGCTCCGAATACTTCCATAAGCCGCCGATGTCATCGTATCTCTCAAAGCAGACAGGTCGTAGCCCCTCATCAAGGCAGCATTTGATGGCAGCCAGCCCGCTGCATCCGGCGCCGATGATTGCTATTTTCTTGACCATGTTTCCTGTGCCGTCTTTCCTGTTGCTTTCCTGATCGTCGTCTCAATATCAGCTGATGTTTCATCGGATGACAGTTGGGGTATTTTCGGAAAGTCCCAGAGCACCTTCGTTGTCAAGCTTAAATTAGACACTGTCGATCTATGAAGGGGACCAGTGATTTTACAATGGCTGCCCATTTATGCAAATGATGGATCTCTCGTGTATTGGATCTATTCTAGCGTTCCTCGTGTCTCTCTTTCAATGACCAACTCAAGGTTGTGGTCTTTTCTGCCTTGCGTCGGTTGCATGGGCAACTCGTGCCTTGATCGGCTGTCCGCTTTGAGAACCAACCAATCAGCTGGCTGGCCAAACCCCCGCATGCCAACAATGTCCATCACATTCTTGAATAATACTATCATCAAATTATTCTAGTTGTAAGTTCAGATATTTAGGCTATGCACAGAATGATTACTTCCGTAATGATATGAGACAAAGAGGGTTCGACAGTGATATTTGTTGCTTCAGATATGAAAAGGACTCTCATCAAAGTGATATAATTCCACCATTCTGGTTGTGACTTAGTCCTAAGAAGACCAATAACGGATGAATGGATATTTTACTCTAAAACAGTCTTTAGAAGGATGATGTGTTATGTGTTTCCATCACAACAGTAGTCGCTGCGCTTTTCTAAATAGGTCTTATTTTGAAGAAGTTGGATGTAGGTGATACATCGCCCTCGATAATTGCAATCCCCCCCCCCCCCATCGTACCACAAGATGCTTTTTCTTTTTGCTCATTGAGATCCCTTCCATGGTGGAACTTATCTATCCATGCTGGGGGTGTATCAGTCTTCGATTGTTCATAGTGGTGGATGGCCAAGGTCTCGATAGGCCTAGTTTAGGACGAAATCATATAAATGGCAGATTGTTTCGTTGAGTTCAGCCAAGAGTTATCAAGGGTCCGGGGTACGTGTCTATGGAATGAACGATTTCGAGGGCTGATTGTAAATTCTTTGAAAAGTTCATCTTAATGACAAAGATGTCGTGATGTCAATATCGTTTCCTGTCGATGTTTGAAGCCTCGTGACAATGTCTAACCTATTTTCTTGTGACATAGTCTTTATTAGATTGATTTAGCGCCGTTGATCAGCGATGGACGTTTGAGATTTCGAAATATATGTCCCTTTTAACTATTCTTGGGGGTAAAGGAGGACACACAGCTCACTTTTGTAAAGATGCCATTTTGCACTAAAACTAAAAGGATGGCAAAATGGAATTGAGTGACTAGGGCTAATGGTACGATGCAGTGCCTGATTGGGTGATATCATGAATCTAAAATCTTAGGCTCAAGGATGTGGGTGACATCCGAAACGGGTGTCGTGGATCCTGACCTTGCCGTGGTCATGCTTTTCTGTCCCTGTGACCCTAGGGGATACGCTGGCGGGAGCCCCGGCTCCTGGAAGGTCCAACCATGCCAGACATAATATCTAGGGTCAAGACCAAAGTTGGATCCAAGTGTTGGTAATCGCACTTCAAGGAGGCAGCCCCTCCTCATCTAGCGGGCGGTTATGGGCCAACCCATTCCGTCGCTATACAGAGTTACAGAACGAGAACCAGAACTACATGTATTGGAATATGTACGAGGCAGCAACCTAGTGGTAGCTGGTCAATGGCGACGGGCCATTTAAAGTTAGTAAGTAAGTACATCCCAAAGGGGAACCGCTTGAGGCCAACTGCTGGTTGCGATGTCTTAGTCGAGTTGAGGTAGATTCATATGGTGGTTGTTATGTCTCAGTCGCGTGTGGGACTGAGTCACCCAGTCTCAGGCAATTTGGAGGACAGAGTCGGTTGTCTCAGCATGGCTCGGAGACAGAATCACCTGGTAGTTGTGAAGTCTTAGCCAGGTGGGAGACACAGTCACTTGATGGTTATGCCTAAGATGGTATCAGGGTCAGAGTCACCTGATGGATAAGATGGGCCAGCCAGTTTGGGGGTCACCTGATGGTTGTCATGTTTCAGCTAGGCTTACGGGGATCACTGGATGGCCAGGATATCTCGGCTGGGTTGGTGGACTGGGTCACTTGACTGTTGAGATGTCACAGCCAGGCTTGGTAACGTTACGATGTCTCGATCAGCCATGTTGGAAGTCAAGTCCACTGATCATTGTTAAGACTCAGCCAAGTTTGGAGATAGCCAACTGGTGGTTGTGGTGTCTCAGCCGAGTTTGGGGAGACAGCCAACTGGTGGTTGTGGTGTATCAGCCGAGTTTGGGAGACAGCCAACTGATGGTTGTGGTGTATCAGCCGAGTTTGGGAGACAGCCAACTGGTGGTTGTGGTGTATCAGCCGAGTTTGGGAGACAGCCAACTGATGGTTGTGGTGTATCAGCCGAGTTTGGGAGACAGCCAACTGGTGGTTGTGGTGTCTCAGCCTAGCTTGGAGAGACAGCCAACTGATGGCTGGGATGAGATCAAGGGCGCTGCCTCAACCAACTAGCATATGGTATGAACACTGGGGCAATGGCACAACACAGGAAAGGGAGCAATGCTGGCTGAACATTTCTCAAGACAGTCAGCTGAACTATAAAACAGTGATATCAATATATATGTTCAAGACACTGATTATGTATAAATGTAAGCTTGTATAAAAGATAACGAAATAATAATTCTGTGTACAATATGTATTTTTACAAGTGTGGATATCCATTGAACTAAATACAATGGAATGTTTTTTGACAGAAAAGGGTCTTTCTGATGAACATGACTTTTACGTTACTTGCACTGGGCATATAACAATATTCGCAAATCACAGCACATTTTAGCACTACACAACTTTATTCGAACCAATTCTAAACACTTAGGAGCCCATAAAATGTCTTATATCAAAGCATGACAGGCTACTATACACACTAGGTAGCACTGTAGATATCCTTCAATGAAATTAGCAGTCTCAGAATTGGGGTAAATATCGCTGTGACAATAGGCAGGCTATAATACTGTAGGTAGTAGGTGACATCTTGAAGGGGTACGAGTCCCAGGACCGTCAAGCTTCCCTGTGATGTTGGTGGCAGACATCTTGTTTGCCAGTAATGAAGGATTTGACGATAACGTGATATATCCAGATCAGTAAGAACCAAGTCGCCCTAGAACGAGGAAAGAACAATGAAACTGATTAGAACTATATGCAGGAATTTATAAAGCATTTTAAAGGGTCTTCATGTCAACTGGTTTCCCTCATACCACAAAATACTGTCAAGAGAACTTGTCAGTAACACTCCTTGGTCAGTAAATTTCACACCCTATCATCCATCCTTATAGTCGACACTAGTTGGCAAAATCTTTCCAGCAACACATCCAAATCCTTGACCATCATGGGGAGAGATGGACTTTGGAGAAAACTCACCAACAGGTTAGAGAGCGAGATGACATTGTCCTCTACTCTTCTCTCTACTTTATAGGCCCTGACCAGCAGAATCACGATCAAACTTGTCCATGAGCCGATCACAACCAAGAGGGTCACCCTGGAAGTACAATAAATTCATCCCTTCGACATCGTTAACAAGTAGCGATTACTTTGTACACTGCACTTGATTACTTTGTAATTGTTTTGAATATCTATGCTCTGGAACAATCATCAAATGATCAAGTGAACTTTACTTGGGGGAAATCGCTGTAATCAGGACTCCTCTCTATGAGGACATTTGCCAGCCTCAATGTGTCATCATTTGTTCAAACACCATAAAACTAACCATATTTTGATTCTGTTTGGGGTAAGTTTGCTCCTCGCCCACATATTGTCGGCTAACCAGTAGAGGAGAGTTATGATGCCAACAATGTAAGTGATGACACAGATCTGATATGTCACACAGGAATCAGCAAAGTTCTGGTCAAACGTTGAATGCAGATCAACCTGAATAGAGAGCAGAATTTGCCGATGTAAAGATAAAATCAGCTGTTCACAAAAAAAACATGAAAGAAACATTCTTAAAATTTCAACATTTTAAATGTTGTTAAGATAACCTTAATCCTAATCATTCTTGTCCTTAAACTTTTACTTGATGAAAAAAACCTATCTTCTGCTTTACAAGCTTAAGTTGCCTGAAAACCATTCTTGCGTTAGTTATCAGATGATGCGACAAAGGAAAACTTACTATCATATTTTGGTATGCCTTATGCCATTCTATGAGGCCAATATCAAAAAGTTCCTGAGTGGCAAAAGATATGTCGTGCCCCGAGTGGAATACAGCCAGTTCTGTGGCAAATTCATCGAGGCTTGACATCAATTTACCTGAAATAAAACAGTTAATTCATACAGATTATGAATGCAAGTTATTTTCCTATTTAGTATTCTTAGAGTCCTCAAAATATAAGCACAAAGACACCTTTTACCGAACATTCAACTCGAAAGAGTTTGGTAAACTAAACATATTTTTCCAATCCCAAGAAGTGAGATCCATTACTCAAAGAGGGAAGAAGATTTATGCAAAAAGATTTAAGGTATCGAACTAAACATGAACCTTTTTAAATACATGTGCTTTGCCTCATTATTGGTACCTACCATGCAATTGGACAAAGAAGAAAACAACCAGCAACATGAGCAGAACACACAGAGATGTAAGATTGATAACTTCTTGTTTGGTGAGTCGCATGTTGTCCATCTCTGGCCAGATACTGATTCCTCCACCTACATTGGCACCATCAGTGTTCACTTTACTTTTTGCCTCTTGGTGCTTCTGGGCTAGCAACTTTTGTTTTTCTTTAAGACCTCTGCCTGTAATAAAAGTACAGCTTGAAATATTTTGATTGGAAATTATCAATGGTCAATTGAAGATAGACATGATAGTGTAGGCCTACACATAATTTAGCCCACTTAGTACCAACCTCACCATACAAACTTATGGGTAAGGCTAACCCCACTCAACAATATAGGTCCACATTGGCTTATGAGTAAGGCCACATACAAATTACAATGAAGAATGAGCGAAAGAACAATGTCTGCCTTACCAGGCGTATTTCTCAACTGTGCAAGCCCCGGACTGATTCTTTCCTTGACCTTCAAAGAACCAGATTCACTCATCTGTTGTTCCAATCTTTCACGGATTCCAACCAATGCACTTTGCATTGGAACAAATGGAGTGCGCTGCGGAGTCGAAAGTCTAGAATGACTGTCCATGTTGTTTTCACTGTTCTCATCAACATGGTTGGGAATGCGACTACGTGATCTGTTCATAACGAGGGGACTTTGTGCCATCTTGGAAGACTGAAAAATATAAAACAAAACAATGAAAGGCTAAACTTTAGAATCCCCGATCGGAAATGACGTAGTTTGATCGCATTCATTCAACTGTAAATCCATTGAACAGTGGTGCTTGGTTAGTCAACCGATGACCTTTTTTTGGGGTGTGATCGGGGATTGTAAACTCGTTCCCAATGAAACACTGAGAAATATTGGGTTTAGCTATTGATATCTTTCAAAAGTCACTTTTTCATGAAATCTACATACACATAGCCTACCTGCAAAGCCAAACAAAGGGAAGCCAAAGGGTTCAAAGGCAAAGCCGGCAAAAGGGGTCAAACCTGCATTCTGATGACTGATTTCTGGTCACTGCTTCTCTATTAACCCCATAAATCATCTGTCAAGAAACATTCAAAACTACTGAACAAGCATAGGAGAACCAGCTTACAAAATTCAGGCATAGAATTGAGTATTTTTACGAAAGGAATGGTTTGGAAAATCGAAATCGTAATTTCGCGGCAGAAAAATGATAAAGGGAATACCCAACCAGTACCATTCGGGCGTCGTCGCTTCATATAAAAGCTGACTCCACAGTAACCGTGAAATACCGTCTTGTAAGATGTCTCTTGATTCATTGACAGGGCCTGAGGTCTCATTAGGGACTTTTTTGTATTCATGCGCGGCCAAGCCCTAACCGTAGTTCCTAAAATCATTGATTTCTCGGTCCTCACAATAGGTCAGTGTTGATTTAGCAATGTTTTGGCAAATACATGTTTTTTTAGAGTTTCTGGAACCTAGAACGCTAAGGCGGCTAACAAGAAACTACGTATTTACTGTTGTTGCCGACGTATGTGTACACTAAACTTGGAATGTGCGTCGGCCCCATGTTGAAATGCCGTCCTGTGCCAGTTAGAGCGTTTTTCGCTGATTTGTGCAAAATTCAACATATCTCAAAAGTTCAATGGTTGACCCTCGATTTAAAAAAAAATTTTTTTGTAGCGTTAGCAACTGTCTTTCATGGGAGAATGGTCACTGTAAGAATTATTCAGGAAGAAATGTATAATATTTGGGGTTTTTCGTGATTGTCCGGCCAAATTGGCAGTATTGCCATTTGGGATGGTGAACAGAGCTAGGAGAAAATGCGACGCTTATGATTAATTTAAAGAAATAAAAGGTCCGATTTAACATCCTGCAGAATCAGGGGAATCGGGCGTTTCCAGTGATATACGACACAAATGGGTTGTCCTCATGCATTCACTTTGGAAACGCATTTTAAAATAGATGTTACGTCCTGCTAATGGGGCACGTCTGGGAAAAACTCCCTAACGAGACCTGAGGACCTCCACTAATCACATTAGTCGGCTTGTTATGACCGTGTTTGTGGGACTCTCCTGGTCTTCGCCCTGCCTCATTTTTACACAAACGTTAAAATTTGGCTGGTAAATTGAGACTATGATGGTAGGCCAATTGCGAGGCTTGGAGAATGTGTCTCTGGATGCCCTGATGATTACACTCTCGCCAGAGGCCGGACGCGAAATTTGGGCCAGACGCGAAATTGTGCCATCCAACGACGGAGTCTGTCGTGTTCCACTACAGGGTGTAACATGTCTCTACAAGATTGATGTGTCATGTAGTCTGTACCTTATCTCAACTAGGTTTCATGAAAATCCAAGATTAATTGTGAAAAAGAGAGCGCAGATGTGACATTTTCGTAATAGACCTGGACTGATTCTTTGCTTGACCTTCAAAGAAGCAGATTCATTCACTGGCATCTGTTGTTCCAATCTTTCACTTTTTCACGGATTCCAACCATTGCCAATGCCAATGCGTAAGGGTCCTTCGCAATGCATCTTCCCTTCTGCCTACTTAACTGACACAACTGCACCAGGAATCAACTTGGTGCCGACTCATCTTTGACTAGGTTTTACCCATCGCATATCCCACACAAAAGAGAGGTTAAGTTGTACACCCTTCGACTTAATCTCAGTCCAAGGCGGATTACAGTTATCTAGTACCGGTGTAACATCTGTGGTTGTTTCCCATGTGTCAGTGTTTCCAAACAATAGGCAGCTAGAGAGACCACGACTTTTCAATAGGGGGGATACACAGAAAAACTTGTCAATCTATTTTTGAGCGTTCCCAAACAATGAGGGGAAACACTCAAAAACAGAAACACTCAAAAACATTACACCGGCTCCAGATCAGTTTGATTTTATGTGACGAACGATTTCATATTGATGTTTCACCTGCGTCTACAATAATATTTCAAGTTCTATGATTGGACCTGCGCATCAGACGGATGTAACGAAGTCGTTCTCCAAGTCGTGGCGGCATTACCACAATTTCAAGACGACTTCATTATTTCCGCTGAAACAGAATAATTCAAAACAATATAAGACGTGTATACTTGTGTTCTGCTTCCGGGTCAGACTATTAGTATCGACTCTATTTACAACTGGTTTCAGTGAGTAAAGGCGATCAAAATAGAGATCTGAACAACGTTTTATATATACGCATTATTGTGCTGAACTGATAAGCCATATGGTAATGTACCCTAACCTGTCGTTTGCTGGAACACAAAGCCAACTACATGCATTAACTGTAATATATTTTAATGGAAAATAGTCTATATTGTCATCACAGAATGCCATGACAAGACAGTCAATTTATCTAAAATATGGCCTAGAAGTCTACTAGCTCCTTTACACAAATAAATAACCTACCAATGTTAATGTTACGAAGGAAGTTGAGAACCGCGCCCCGGGAGAACCGCTGACTCGTGGTGTAAATGTTCCCAGGCGTGCCCCAGGCCAGATAAATGTAAAACAGCACGAGGAAGATAGCCTTTACATATGCACATAATTAACAAATCATGTATATTTAGAAGACGTATGAATAACGAATGAGGAAAACAACTACATATCTTTTATGCATATGTAACAACTCAGTGAACCAATTGAAAGGCACAATGTGCTGGAAAATGAATTGAACAAGGCTCTTGTACAAATAATACGCAATAAAAAACGAGTCGTATCCTGGACAAATTTTCCTGGACAAATGTTCTTGTAATGTATATATAATATCACAGAATTCGTTGAACGCTGAAGAAGAAGAAGAAGAATCACAGAATTCAATAGAAGTCCGTGATGTAGGCCTACTTGATATACAAGGTCAAGTACTAGTAGTGAACCCATCCGAAGGCACGAACTTCTATTTACATGTACATAAGTCCGTGTCGATGGTCTCAATCAGAACGCATACAACACTACAACGACATTTATACCAATAAGCAATTGGCCCTTATCACCAATCATATTCACATATTTAATGTTTTTGTGGCCTTTTTACCCCACTTTATACATTATCAAATTATGAAATTTCATCGGTCCTTCCATCCGAGGTCCTAGTGGGATTGGGTGTCCACCAAGTTCACCAAAAAGTTTAAAATGAGATTTTTGAGAACCGTACTGAAGTATGACCTCATCACGCAGTGGATTGAGGTGGAAGGATTCTCCCATCCGGCATGGCTGTCTCTCCACTAGGTAATGTAATGATGTGAGGCGTGTCTCCTGTGGTCGTGAACGGTGGCGGCGGTGGCGGTGCGCCATTTTCGACAGGCTTGGCTGCAGGGATTGGGACTACTGCAGGCGGCGGGTTGCCAAGCGGTGGTTTCTCAGGAGCGCCCGCCTCACCACCATGGCCGACCTTGGGGTTCCTGCCCTTTCGCCATTTCATGCATGCAACTACTAAGATGATGATGAGGAGGACGAGGAGAATAATCAGAGCGATCAGGACTGGAATAACTGGAAGAGGAAAGGAAATTCCTGCTGTTAAACAATGACTGAACAAAAAAAGCATTGGTCGAGTCCTGAATAATCATTGACATTTTACAAAAAAGCCGGGACGTGATATGGGTTGGCTGGATCAATTACAAGAGACTAAGCTGTAATTCACTGTTATCCTATCAGTATCCACCAAGTTTAAAGTCATCGAAATAAAATTTAATGATCATAAATGAAATAATTATACAATTCAACAAATATATATTATGCATTTCCATTACTTACTGATGTCGTTCAGGACATCATCCGTCCCGCAGTTGAGTTCATCGAAACCATTGGGACAGTCTTTCTTGCCGTCACAGACGTACGAATTGGCCACGCACACCTGATTGATATTGCACGAGAAGAAGCCAGTCACTGGGCAGACATATGCTGTAAGAGACAACAGATACCCGAGTGAAATGCTCAACATCAGATTAGAGACCTAAGGGCAAATCTTCCTTTCCCGTCAGTGGATACGCTAATGGGTATTTCTTATGTACGGAAAAGTATCTGCGTTTCGTTGTTGTTTTGGACCATCGATATCCTTCTCATGGTTTACTTCATAAAGTAACTTGTTTGAAACTTGATATGAAGATCATATTGAGAAAGAAGTCATTTCTTCTCTAATGATCGCCTCACAAATGCAAACACTATTGCGAAATGATGTATATAGTAAGGATGTAGCAGCATGTAAACAAGAGTGTTGGCTTTGATGTGATGTAGCAGCATTAAAACAATAGTCTGGGATTTGATGTGATAGGCCTATTGTTCTTACCAACAGGCCCACAGTCTGCCACATCCGAACACGTTCTTTGTTCTTGTCGACTACCCGGGCAGGTGAGCCCAGTTCCGGTTGCCGGAGGTTTGTCACATGCTCTTACACGTATATGGGTTCCAGTTCCACATGTTACTGAGCATGCACCCCATTGACGCCATTCGCCCCAGGCACCATCGGTATCTGAAAATGATGGCACGTTGTTCTCTGGTATTCAAAAGGAACTAAGAAATGAGTTCTCGCCTGATTGACATCATATAGTGTCCAGTTGCGACAGGGTTATGGTGAATCAGAACGAGATTTATCTCGAATGCAATGGAAGCAACAAAGCCTGGCATTAAAGTAAATAACTTCATGTACTATTCTTTTATACTAAGTAGCATTGGACACATCAAAGAAAGCAATTGCCGATCAAGTGAGTAACAAGAGGGGAACATGTTCGGAAAAGGAGGACGCGCTTTCAGTGTCAATATCGATATGACTGAATTCAACAGTGGCAGGCTACTTGTTCAAGATGGTTAGAAGAATATGTCCTGACAGGTATCTGTGGTCAGTTCTATTCCAACCCAGAAGACAATTAAAGGAAAGCTAATCGCAATTTTCAAACATGAAAACAAGATGGTGAGGACTATGAGATTGGCCACCGCATTTTATCATCTATGGCAACTTAGTAATTTCATTCTTTACCTCTGTTGCATGTCTTTCCATCTCCATTATAACCAGTCTTGCACCTACACGAGTAGCTCCCAGCCGTGTTGGTGCATATTCCATTAGTTTTGTCGCAGTTATCAGTCCCCAATCTGCATTCATCAAGATCTAGAAATAAACGGGGAGCTGTCAGCCGTTATGGATGAGGTTATTTTTCTTGCCTTGCCTTTAACACCGGGAGAGTAACCACTCCGACAGGTGCTTTCGGTCCTCTTCCGTCTAGCACCTCAAGTAGATATCTGATTGTTGGTTTTTGACGCATTATCTGTCGACAATGAGCAGTTTGTTGCATAATCTCCTGTAGGCCTAATAACGCAGGTAAACAGACAGGTACAACCTACACGACAACGCGAATACACTGACGCAGTCTATCTATCATGACAATGGATTTATTCCTTCACTTTACTTGCGCATCTTACCTGTGCATGTCTGTCCATTTCCAGTAAAGCCAGTCTTACACCTACAGGTGAAAGTACCTGGCTGATTTATACATAGTCCATTAACTTTGTCACAATTATTGGTTCTGTCATCAGAACATTCGTTTTTGTCTGAAAGTACGTCAAAAAGAATAACAAATAGCTGCCAAATGGAAGATGTTACATTCCTCGAGGACAGACATAGATCAAGCTACGAGGATTGCTGTAAATTATATCATAATACTATCTCAAAGACAACAAACAACGGCATGTTGTCCACGCCAATATCTTTAAGATAAATCTGGTTCACATGTGACTAGTCTTGGTGGCAATCACCTGAAAGAAATGTTTCTGTTCAAGACTCGATCTATCGTCTTAGTTTAATCATATTCCATTCGCAAATAGCTCCCAGCGCACGAGTGAACCGAAGATGCGGTCATTGCAATTCTGCTCTAAAGAGGAATCTCTCTTACCGAGACATATCTTTCCATTTCCAGTGAACCCAGTCTTACATGTGCATGTATAGGTAGTAACACCATCCGAACATATTGCGTTTTTGTCACAGTCCATCCTTGGATCAGAACATTTTATGTTGCCAGCTAGAAAAAAGATCAGAAATGTTGGACATAGTTCCAGCCGTCCAACTGACTGCTAAAATTTGGGCTTTTTGCTAAGCAAAGAGAAATACCGGGGTAAGCCCGTAAATTGAATTGATACCTTATGAAAGCGACACACGATATCAAAAAGATTTCTTTATCAGTAGTGGAATACGCTTCTCGGTTATTTGTTATTATGAAAAATTTGTTAAACGACTGAATGAATACCTTACGGATTTTTAGTAATGGCTTTAACCACGGAACTGCATTGAAGGTATTTTCGTATTGTTGGGGATGATTTGCTGTATATTACCTGTGCATATCTGGCCGTTTCCAGTAAAGCCAGTTTTACAGACGCACTGGTAAGAACCAACTGTATTCTTGCATTCTGAGTTGGCAGCAGTGCATGGCTGGTTAGTTGCTTGACACTCGTTTATATCTTTAAAAAGAAAAGACTTGCAATGAGATCAAACGAAGTGAAATGAGTTGAAAAGAGTTAAATGATATTGCTAAAGCCTTGAGTAAGGTTGCAAAAAAGCCGGACGACCCTACTTCAACCAGCCAGAGACCCAGAGAATGCATCTTAACCCAAAGTATGCACCGTAATGGAGAACCTTTCAGGAAGAAAATTTCGGTCAAATATAAGAACCAGGGAACGGTTTAATTCTTATAAAAATTGATATGAAGGCGAATTAACGGGATAGTACTCACTGATAATGGGAACTATGTGCACTTGGTGACTGGCATGAAAAATTTGTAATCACCAGAAAGAAGGCACAGGAATATAAAATATTTCCTTATGCGATCGCACTGTGAACTTACCGACGCAGAACCTTCCATCTCCAATGAAGCCTCTATTACACTGGCAGACAAACGCATCAATCGTGTTAGTGCATTTAGCGTTAACCTTATCGCAGTCATGGGTACCCAGGGCACACTCGTCAACTCCTGTGAGATATGAATGATTTATAAAACGTTTAACCACAAAAATCACAATGACACCACTTAAGCCGAAAATGAACTGCTGCAACTTTTTTAGTTTTCCCGTTTCTCAGTGTTCCCCTCCATTGTTTGAGAACGCTAAAATATTGACTGACACGTTTTTCTGAGCGTTTCTGACACCTGACTGGCAGGTGAGGCCCCCATCCAGAAAACTTTGTCATACCGAAGAAAAGGCATTGCAACTGCATGGCGAAAGTATACGAACTATAAATGATCTTACCTGTGGCAGTGCATGTCACCCCGTTTCCATTAAAGCCAGGTTTACAAGCGCATGTGAATGATCCTTGAGTGTTGGTGCATATACCATTGGTTCTGTCACAGTTCTGGGTGTTCGCCGTGCACTCGTTTATGTCTAAATGTGAAAGCAATAACATTGGAATCATGATTTTGATAGACCGAGCCTCGATTTTATTGGGTTAACCAAATCATTTCATTATTCAAGAAAGAGGAACTGTTAAATCTCAAACTGTTCCAAGTTTACTCATACTGGTGAATGATATATTGGTTTCAGCCTGGTCACCTCATTAATGTTCCTGTGCATGTCTTCCCGTTACTAGTTCCAGGTAAAAAAATAACGGTATACCGACAAACTTTATTTGTGTGATACCCACTCTTTCCTTTCCAACGAACTGCTCCATACACGTTCCCCTTTAAAACTAACCTGTGCATATAATCCCGTTTCCAGTGAAACCACTTTTACAAGAACATGTGAATGATCCTGCCGGTGTATTGGTGCATATGCCGTTCGTCCTGTCGCAGTTGTGTGTATTCGCAGTGCATTCGTTGATATCTGATACACAAGAATGATATACTTCAGATATACTTCCACTGAATAATCTTCTCACAGTAAATTTTGCAGATTCTTTGAGTTCTGTCGCAGTTGTGGTATTTGAGGTGCATCCGAGGTATTCGAGGTACATTCGAAGTAAAGAACTTTTACAGTACTGTCTTTTGTTAGGTTTGCAACCTACGGGTCCATTATGTAAAGCGAAAATATCGATGTGTCTTGTTCACAATTACAAATGATGGGGTCGGAAGGTCATCAACTATATGAAAAACGTTCATTGTTCTGTGTTCAATTGTAAACCTCTTCTTATCTCATTGAAGAGAAACACCACGAAATACAAGAAAAGCCTTAATACTGTACCTTATAAATCCTCATGTATACCCTAATAGCATTAGTAAAATTTAGAAACTTCTGGCTTGGGATTCAGTACCTACCTGTGCATGTTCTCCCGTTTCCGGTGAATCCCGTTTTACAGGCACAGGTGAAGGAACCGACTGTATTGCTACATATAGCGTTTGTCCTGTCGCAGTTGTGTGTATTCGCAGTACATTCGTTGATATCTGAAGAGATCACCAATATTAATTGAAAAGACAGTTTAGAATGAGTAAGAGATAAACAAATTTGTCATAGACTTGTACCAATGACAAATGTTCATAGAGGCATGAGATATGTAACGATTAAGTACGAGCTTCCACAGGACAGCTGCTGTAATCGAAACTCTAGAACAGTAGAGGTTCCATCATTCTGTCTTACCTGTGCAAGTCCTTCCATTGCCTGCAAAGCCATTCTTGCACGAACAGAAAAATGATGTCGGAGTATCAGTACAGATCCCGTTTGTCCTGTCACAATTGTCTGTTTTCAATGTGCATTCGTCTACAGCTGAAAACACCGAAGGTGGTCAATGAGTGTTTTATGATGTGGGCCGCCATACTCGCACACAGGGTATTATAGTACTGCTTATTCTATTGACAGACTGGGCGTGGCGATTTGATAAAAATCCCTCCCTCGCCATACATGTTACCCTCTTCTTACCCGATCGTCAGACTAGACGTACACAAGTTATAAATGCCCCCTCCTTCTCCATACATACTCCAGTCTGGTTACCTAACTAAAAGGTGAGACATGCACACCTAATATAAGAGCCCTACATCCTCTATAAATGTACCTTTACTTAACTCACAACTGGTGAAAGTATCGGAATTACAAAAACTGTAAATGATCTTACCTGTTGCACTGCATGTCACCCCGTTTCCAGTAAAGCCAGGTTTACAAGCGCATGTGAATGATCCTTGAGTGTTGGTGCATATACCATTGGTTCTGTCACAGTTCTGGGTGTTCGCAGTGCACTCGTTTATGTCTAAATGTGAAAGCAATAACATTGGAATATGATTTTGACAGATTGAGCCTCGATTTTATCTGGTTACCCAAACCATTTCATTGTTTAATAAAGAGTGAGGAACTGTTAACTCTCAAACTATTCCAAGTTCCCTCATACTGGTGAATGATATATTGGTTTCGGTGTGGTGACCTCTTTAATTTACCTGTGCATGTCTTCCCGTCTCTAGTGAAGCCAGATTGACAGTTTCAGGTAAAAAAAAACAACGGTATGCTGACAAAGTTTATTTGCACCACCCACCCACCCTTTCCTTTTCAACGAACTGCTCCATACACGCTCCCCTTTATAACTAACCTGTGCATATTATCCCGTTTCCAGTGAAACCATTTTTACAAGAACATGTGAATGATCCTGCCGGTGTATTGGTGCATATGCCGTTCGTCCTGTCGCAGTTGTGTGTATTCGCAGTGCATTCGTTGATATCTGATAAACAAGAATAATATACTTCAGATATACTTCCACTGAATAATCTTCTCACAGTAAATTTTGCAGATTCTTTGAGTTCCGTCGTAGTTGTGGTATTTGAGGTGCATCCGAGGTATTCGAGATGCATTCGAAGTAAAGACCATTAACAGTACTGTCTTTTGTTAGGTTTACAACCTACGGGTCCATTATGTAAAGCGAAAATATCGATGTGTCTTGTTCACAATTACAAATGATGGGGTTGGAAGGTCATCAACTATATGAAAAACGTTCATTGTTCTGTGTTCAATTGTAAACCTCTTCTTATCTCATTGAAGAGAAACACCACGAAATACAAGAAAAGCCTTAATACCTTATAAATCCTCATGTATACCCTAATAGCATTAGTAAACTTTAGAAACTTCTGGCTTGGGATTCAGTACCTACCTGTGCATGTTCTCCCGTTTCCAGTGAAACCACTTTTACAAGAACACGTGAATGATCCTGCCGGTGTATTGGTGCATATGCCGTTCGTCCTGTCGCAGTTGTGTGTATTCGCAGTGCATTCGTTGATATCTGATACACAAGAATGATATACTTCAGATATACTTTCACTGAATAATCTTCTCACAGTAAATTTTGCAGATTCTTTGAGTTCTGTCGCACTTGTGGTATTTGAGGTGCATCCGAGGTATTCGAGGTGCATTCGAAGTAAAGACCATTAACAGTACTGTCTTTTGTTAGGTTTGCAACCTACGGGTCCATTATGTAAAGCGAAAATATCGATGTGTCTTGTTCACAATTACAAATGATGGGGTTGGAAGGTCATCAACTATATGAAAAACGTTCATTGTTCTGTGTTCAATTGTAAACCTCTTCTTATCTCATTGAAGACAAACACAACAAAATACAAGAAAAGCCTTAATACCTTATAAATCCTCATGTATACCCTAATAGCATTAGTAAACTTTAGAAACTTCTGGCTTGGGATTCAGTACCTACCTGTGCATGTTCTCCCGTTTCCAGTGAAACCACTTTTACAAGAACATGTGAATGATCCTGCCGGTGTATTGGTGCATATGCCGTTCGTCCTGTCGCAGTTGTGTGTATTCGCAGTGCATTCGTTGATATCTGATACACAAGAATGATATACTTCAGGTATACTTCCACTGATTAATCTTCTCACAGTAAATTTTGCAGATTCTTTGAGTTCTGTCGCAGTTGTGGTATTTGAGGTGCATCCGAGGTATTCGAGGTGCATTCGAAGTAAAGACCATTAACAGTACTGTCTTTTGTCAGGTTTGCAACCTACGGGTCCATTATGTAAAGCGAAAATATCGATGTGTCTTGTTCACAATTACAAATGATGGGGTCGGAAGGTCATCAACTATATGAAAAACGTTCATTGTTCTGTGTTCAATTGTAAACCTCTTCTTATCTCATTGAAGAGAAACACCACGAAATACAAGAAAAGCCTTAATACCTTATAAATCCTCATGTATACCCTAATAGCATTAGTAAAATTTAGAAACTTCTGGCTTGGGATTCAGTAACTACCTGTGCATGTTCTCCCGTTTCCGGTGAATCCCGTTTTACAGGCACAGGTGAAGGAACCGACTGTATTGCTACATATAGCGTTTGTCCTGTCGCAGTTGTGTGTATTCGCTGTACATTCGTTGATATCTGAAGAGATCACCAATATTAATTGAAAAGACAGTTTAGAATGAGTAAGAGATAAACAAATTTGTCATAGACTTGTACCAATGACAAATGTTCATAGAGGCATGAGATATGTAACGATTAAGTACGAGCACCCACAGGACAGCTGCTGTAATCGAAACTCTAGAACAGTAGAGGTTCCATCTTACTGTCTTACCTGTGCAAATCCTTCCATTGCCTGCAAAGCCAATCTTGCACGAACAGAAAAATGATGTCGGAGTATCAGTACAGATCCCGTTTGTCCTGTCACAATTGTCTGTTTTCAATGTGCATTCGTCTACAGCTGAAAACACCGAAGGTGGTCAATGAGTGTTTTATGATGTGGGCCGCCATACTCGCACACAGGGTATTATAGTACTGCTTATTCTATTGACAGACTGGGCGTGGCGATTTGATAAAAATCCCTCCCTCGCCATACATGTTATCCTCTTCTTACCCGATCGTCAGACTAGACGTACACAAGTTATAAATGCCCCCTCCTTCTCCATACATACTCCAGTCTGGTTACCTAACTAAAAGGTGAGACATGCACACCTAATATAAGAGCCCTACATCCTCTATAAATGTACCTTTACTTAACTCACAACTGGTGAAAGTATCGGAATTACAAAAACTGTAAATGATCTTACCTGTTGCACTGCATGTCACCCCGTTTCCAGTAAAGCCAGGTTTACAAGCGCATGTGAATGATCCTTGAGTGTTGGTGCATATACCATTGGTTCTGTCACAGTTCTGGGTGTTCGCAGTGCACTCGTTTATGTCTAAATGTGAAAGCAATAACATTGGAATATGATTTTGACAGATTGAGCCTCGATTTTATCGGGTTACCCAAACCATTTCATTGTTTAATAAAGAGTGAGGAACTGTTAACTCTCAAACTATTCCAAGTTCCCTCATACTGGTGAATGATATATTGGTTTCGGTGTGGTGACCTCTTTAATTTACCTGTGCATGTCTTCCCGTCTCTAGTGAAGCCAGATTGACAGTTTCAGGTAAAAAAAAACAACGGTATGCTGACAAAGTTTATTTGCACCACCCACCCACCCTTTTCTTTTCAACGAACTGCTCCATACACGCTCCCCTTTATAACTAACCTGTGCATATTATCCCGTTTCCAGTGAAACCATTTTTACAAGAACATGTGAATGATCCTGCCGGTGTATTGGTGCATATGCCGTTCGTCCTGTCGCAGTTGTGTGTATTCGCAGTGCATTCGTTGATATCTGATACACAAGAATGATATACTTCAGGTATATTTCCACTGAATAATCTTCTCACAGTAAATTTTGCAGATTCTTTGAGTTCCGTCGCAGTTGTGGTATTTGAGGTGCATCCGAGGTATTCGAGATGCATTCGAAGTAAAGACCATTAACAGTACTGTCTTTTGTTAGGTTCACAACCTACGGGTCCATTATGTAAAGCGAAAATATCGATGTGTCTTGTTCACAATTACAAATGATGGGGTCGGAAGGTCATCAACTATATGAAAAACGTTCATTGTTCTGTGTTCAATTGTAAACCTCTTCTTATCTCATTGAAGAGAAACACCACGAAATACAAGAAAAGCCTTAATACCTTATTAATCCTCATGTATACCCTAATAGCATTAGTAAACTTTAGAAACTTCTGGCTTGGGATTCAGTACCTACCTGTGCATGTTCTCCCGTTTCCAGTGAAACCACTTTTACAAGAACACGTGAATGATCCTGCCGGTGTATTGGTGCATATGCCGTTCGTCCTGTCGCAGTTGTGTGTATTCGCAGTGCATTCGTTGATATCTGATACACAAGAATGATATACTTCAGATATACTTTCACTGAATAATCTTCTCACAGTAAATTTTGCAGATTCTTTGAGCTCTGTCGCAGTTGTGGTATTTGAGGTGCATCCGAGGTATTCGAGGTGCATTCGAAGTAAAGACCATTAACAGTACTGTCTTTTGTTAGGTTTGCAACCTACGGGTCCATTATGTAAAGCGAAAATATCGATGTGTCTTGTTCACAATTACAAATGATGGGGTTGGAAGGTCATCAAGTATATGAAAAACGTTCATTGTTCTGTGTTCAATTGTAAACCTCTTCTTATCTCATTGAAGACAAACACAACAAAATACAAGAAAAGCCTTAATACCTTATAAATCCTCATGTATACCCTAATAGCATTAGTAAACTTTAGAAACTTCTGGCTTGGGATTCAGTACCTACCTGTGCATGTTCTCCCGTTTCCAGTGAAACCACTTTTACAAGAACATGTGAATGATCCTGCCGGTGTATTGGTGCATATGCCGTTCGTCCTGTCGCAGTTGTGTGTATTCGCAGTGCATTCGTTGATATCTGATAAACAAGAATGATATACTTCAGATATAATTCCGCTGAATAATCTTCTCACAGTAAATTGTGCAGATTCTTTGAGTTCTGTCGCAGTTGTGGTATTTGAGGTGCATCCGAGGTATTCGAGGTGCATTCGAAGTAAAGACCATTAACAGTACTGTCTTTTGTTAGGTTTGCAACCTACGGGTCCATTATGTAAAGCGAAAATATCGATGTGTTTTGTTCACAATTACAAATGATGGGGTCGGAAGGTCATCAACTATATGAAAAACGTTCATTGTTCTGTGTTCAATTGTAAACCTCTTCTTATCTCATTGAAGAGAAACACCACGAAATACAAGAAAAGCCTTAATACCTTATAAATCCTCATGTATACCCTAATAGCATTAGTAAACTTTAGAAACTTCTTGCTTGGGATTCAGTACCTACCTGTGCATGTTCTCCCGTTTCCAGTGAAACCACTTTTACAAGAACACGTGAATGATCCTGCCGGTGTATTGGTGCATATGCCGTTCGTCCTGTCGCAGTTGTGTGTATTCGCAGTGCATTCGTTGATATCTGATACACAAGAATAATATACTTCAGGTATACTTCCACTGATTAATCTTCTCACAGTAAATTTTGCAGATTCTTTGAGTTCTGTCGCAGTTGTGGTATTTGAGGTGCATCCGAGGTATTCGAGGTGCATTCGAGGTAAAGACCATTAACAGTACTGTCTTTTGTCAGGTTTGCAACCTACGGGTCCATTATGTAAAGCGGAAATATCGATGTGTCTTGTTCACAATTACAAATGATGGGGTCGGAAGGTCATCAACTATATGAAAAACGTTCAATGTTCTGTGTTCAATTGTAAACCTCTTTTTATCTCATTGAAGAGAAACACCACGAAATACAAGAAAAGCATTAATACCTTATAAATCCTCATGTATACCCTAATAGCATTAGTAAACTTTAGAAACTTCTGGCTTGGGATTCAGTACCTACCTGTGCATGTTATCCCGTTTCCGGTGAATCCCGTTTTACAGGCACAGGTGAAGGAACCGACTTTATTGCTACATATAGCGTTTGTCCTGTCGCAGTTGTGTGTATTCGCAGTACATTCGTTGATATCTGAAGAGATCACCAATATTAATTGAAAAACACAGTTTAGAATGAGTAAGAGATAAAGAAATTTGTCATAGACTTGTACCAATGACAAATGTTCATAGAGGCATGAGATATGTAACGATTAAGTACGAGCTTCCACAGGACAGCTGCTGTAATCGAAACTCTAGAACAGTAGAGGTTCCATCATTCTGTCTTACCTGTGCAAGTCCTTCCATTGCCTGCAAAGCCATTCTTGCACGAACAGAAAAATGATGTCGGAGTATCAGTACAGATCCCGTTTGTCCTGTCACAATTGTCTGTTTTCAATGTGCATTCGTCTACAGCTGAAAACACCGAAGGTGGTCAATGAGTGTTTTATGATGTGGGCCGCCATACTCGCACACAGGGTATTATAGTACTGCTTATTCTATTGACAGACTGGGCGTGGCGATTTGATAAAAATCCCTCCCTCGCCATACATGTTATCATCTTCTTACCCGATCGTCAGACTAGACGTACACAAGTTATAAATGCCCCCTCCTTCTCCATACATACTCCAGTCTGGTTACCTAACTAAAAGGTGAGACATGCACACCTAATATAAGAGCCCTACATCCTCTATAAATGTACCTTTACTTAACTCACAACTGGGGAAAGTATCGGAATTACAAAAACTGTAAATGATCTTACCTGTTGCACTGCATGTCACCCCGTTTCCAGTAAAGCCAGGTTTACAAGCGCATGTGAATGATCCTTGAGTGTTGGTGCATATACCATTGGTTCTGTCACAGTTCTGGGTGTTCGCAGTGCACTCGTTTATGTCTAAATGTGAAAGCAATAACATTGGAATATGATTTTGACAGATTGAGCCTCGATTTTATCGGGTTACCCAAACCATTTCATTGTTTAATAAAGAGTGAGGAACTGCTAACTCTCAAACTATTCCAAGTTCCCTCATACTGGTGAATGATATATTGGTTTCGGTGTGGTGACCTCTTTAATTTACCTGTGCATGTCTTCCCGTCTCTAGTGAAGCAAGATTGACAGTTTCAGGTAAAAAAAAACAACGGTATGCTGACAAAGTTTATTTGCACCACCCACCCTTTCCTTTTCAACGAACTGCTCCATACACGCTCCCCTTTATAACTAACCTGTGCATATTATCCCGTTTCCAGTGAAACCATTTTTACAAGAACATGTGAATGATCCTGCCGGTGTATTGGTGCATATGCCGTTCGTCCTGTCGCAGTTGTGTGTATTCGCAGTGCATTCGTTGATATCTGATACACAAGAATGATATACTTCAGGTATATTTCCACTGAATAATCTTCTCACAGTAAATTTTGCAGATTCTTTGAGTTCCGTCGCAGTTGTGGTATTTGAGGTGCATCCGAGGTATTCGAGATGCATTCGAAGTAAAGACCATTAACAGTACTGTCTTTTGTTAGGTTCACAACCTACGGGTCCATTATGTAAAGCGAAAATATCGATGTGTCTTGTTCACAATTACAAATGATGGGGTCGGAAGGTCATCAACTATATGAAAAACGTTCATTGTTCTGTGTTCAATTGTAAACCTCTTCTTATCTCATTGAAGAGAAACACCACGAAATACAAGAAAAGCCTTAATACCTTATAAATCCTCATGTATACCCTAATAGCATTAGTAAACTTTAGAAACTTCTGGCTTGGGATTCAGTACCTACCTGTGCATGTTCTCCCGTTTCCAGTGAAACCACTTTTACAAGAACACGTGAATGATCCTGCCGGTGTATTGGTGCATATGCCGTTCGTCCTGTCGCAGTTGTGTGTATTCGCAGTGCATTCGTTGATATCTGATACACAAGAATGATATACTTCAGATATACTTTCACTGAATAATCTTCTCACAGTAAATTTTGCAGATTCTTTGAGCTCTGTCGCAGTTGTGGTATTTGAGGTGCATCCGAGGTATTCGAGGTGCATTCGAAGTAAAGACCATTAACAGTACTGTCTTTTGTTAGGTTTGCAACCTACGGGTCCATTATGTAAAGCGAAAATATCGATGTGTCTTGTTCACAATTACAAATGATGGGGTTGGAAGGTCATCAAGTATATGAAAAACGTTCATTGTTCTGTGTTCAATTGTAAACCTCTTCTTATCTCATTGAAGACAAACACAACAAAATACAAGAAAAGCCTTAATACCTTATAAATCCTCATGTATACCCTAATAGCATTAGTAAACTTTAGAAACTTCTGGCTTGGGATTCAGTACCTACCTGTGCATGTTCTCCCGTTTCCAGTGAAACCACTTTTACAAGAACATGTGAATGATCCTGCCGGTGTATTGGTGCATATGCCGTTCGTCCTGTCGCAGTTGTGTGTATTCGCAGTGCATTCGTTGATATCTGATAAACAAGAATGATATACTTCAGATATAATTCCGCTGAATAATCTTCTCACAGTAAATTGTGCAGATTCTTTGAGTTCTGTCGCAGTTGTGGTATTTGAGGTGCATCCGAGGTATTCGAGGTGCATTCGAAGTAAAGACCATTAACAGTACTGTCTTTTGTTAGGTTTGCAACCTACGGGTCCATTATGTAAAGCGAAAATATCGATGTGTTTTGTTCACAATTACAAATGATGGGGTCGGAAGGTCATCAACTATATGAAAAACGTTCATTGTTCTGTGTTCAATTGTAAACCTCTTCTTATCTCATTGAAGAGAAACACCACGAAATACAAGAAAAGCCTTAATACCTTATAAATCCTCATGTATACCCTAATAGCATTAGTAAACTTTAGAAACTTCTTGCTTGGGATTCAGTACCTACCTGTGCATGTTCTCCCGTTTCCAGTGAAACCACTTTTACAAGAACACGTGAATGATCCTGCCAGTGTATTGGTGCATATGCCGTTCGTCCTGTCGCAGTTGTGTGTATTCGCAGTGCATTCGTTGATATCTGATACACAAGAATAATATACTTCAGGTATACTTCCACTGATTAATCTTCTCACAGTAAATTTTGCAGATTCTTTGAGTTCTGTCGCAGTTGTGGTATTTGAGGTGCATCCGAGGTATTCGAGGTGCATTCGAAGTAAAGACCATTAACAGTACTGTCTTTTGTTAGGTTTGCAACCTACGGGTCCATTATGTAAAGCGAAAATATCGATGTGTCTTGTTCACAATTACAAATGATGGGGTTGGAAGGTCATCAACTATATGAAAAACGTTCATTGTTCTGTGTTCAATTGTAAACCTCTTCTTATCTCATTGAAGACAAACACAACAAAATACAAGAAAAGCCTTGATACCTTATAAATCCTCATGTATACCCTAATAGCATTAGTAAACTTTAGAAACTTCTGGCTTGGGATTCAGTACCTACCTGTGCATGTTCTCCCGTTTCCAGTGAAACCACTTTTACAAGAACATATGAATGATCCTGCCGGTGTATTGGTGCATATGCCGTTCGTCCTGTCGCAGTTGTGTGTATTCGCAGTGCATTCGTTGATATCTGATAAACAAGAATGATATACTTCAGATATACTTCCGCTGAATAATCTTCTCACAGTAAATTGTGCAGATTCTTTGAGTTCTGTCGCAGTTGTGGTATTTGAGGTGCATCCGAGGTATTCGAGGTGCATTCGAAGTAAAGACCATTAACAGTACTGTCTTTTGTTAGGTTTGCAACCTACGGGTCCATTATGTAAAGCGAAAATATCGATGTGTTTTGTTCACAATTATAAATGATGGGGTCGGAAGGTCATCAACTATATGAAAAACGTTCATTGTTCTGTGTTCAATTGTAAACCTCTTCTTATCTCATTGAAGAGAAACACCACGAAATACAAGAAAAGCATTAATACCTTATAAATCCTCATGTATACCCAAATAGCATTAGTAAACTTTAGAAACTTCTGGTTTGGGATTCAGTACCTACCTGTGCATGTTATCCCGTTTCCGGTGAATCCCGTTTTACAGGCACAGGTGAAGGAACCGACTGTATTGCTACATATAGCGTTTGTCCTGTCGCAGTTGTGTGTATTCGCAGTACATTCGTTGATATCTGAAGAGATCACCAATATTAATTGAAAAACACAGTTTAGAATGAGTAAGAGATAAAGAAATTTGTCATAGACTTGTACCAATGACAAATGTTCATAGAGGCATGAGATATGTAACGATTAAGTACGAGCTTCCACAGGACAGCTGCTGTAATCGAAACTCTAGAACAGTAGAGGTTCCATCATTCTGTCTTACCTGTGCAAGTCCTTCCATTGCCTGCAAAGCCATTCTTGCACGAACAGAAAAATGATGTCGGAGTATCAGTACAGATCCCGTTTGTCCTGTCACAATTGTCTGTTTTCAATGTGCATTCGTCTACAGCTGAAAACACCGAAGGTGGTCAATGAGTGTTTTATGATGTGGGCCGCCATACTCGCACACAGGGTATTATAGTACTGCTTATTTTATTGACAGACTGGGCGTGGCGATTTGATAAAAATCCCTCCCTCGCCATACATGTTACCCTCTTCTTACCCGATCGTCAGACTAGACGTACACAAGTTATAAATGCCCCCTCCTTCTCCATACATACTCCAGTCTGGTTACCTAACTAAAAGGTGAGACATGCACACCTAATATAAGAGCCCTACATCCTCTATAAATGTACCTTTACTCAACTCACAATTGGTGAAAGTATCGGAATTACAAAAACTGTAAATGATCTTACCTGTTGCACTGCATGTCACCCCGTTTCCAGTAAAGCCAGGTTTACAAGCGCATGTGAATGATCCTTGAGTGTTGGTGCATATACCATTGGTTCTGTCACAGTTCTGGGTGTTCGCAGTGCACTCGTTTATGTCTAAATGTGAAAGCAATAACATTGGAATATGATTTTGACAAATTGAGCCTCGATTTTATCGGGTTACCCAAACCATTTCATTGTTTAATAAAGAGTGAGGAACTGTTAACTCTCAAACTATTCCAAGTTCCCTCATACTGGTGAATGATATATTGGTTTCGGTGTGGTGACCTCTTTAATTTACCTGTGCATGTCTTCCCGTCTCTAGTGAAGCCAGATTGACAGTTTCAGGTAAAAAAAACAACGGTATGCTGACAAAGTTTATTTGCACCACCCACCCACCCTTTCCTTTTCAACGAACTGCTCCATACACGCTCCCCTTTATAACTAACCTGTGCATATTATCCCGTTTCCAGTGAAACCATTTTTACAAGAACATGTGAATGATCCTGCCGGTGTATTGGTGCATATGCCGTTCGTCCTGTCGCAGTTGTGTGTATTCGCAGTGCATTCGTTGATATCTGATAAACAAGAATGATATACTTCAGATATACTTCCGCTGAATAATCTTCTCACAGTAAATTGTGCAGATTCTTTGAGTTCTGTCGCAGTTGTGGTATTTGAGGTGCATCCGAGGTATTCGAGGTGCATTCGAAGTAAAGACCATTACAGTACTGTCTTTTGTTAGGTTTGCAACCTACGGGTCCATTATGTAAAGCGAAAATATCGATGTGTCTTGTTCCCTACAAATGATGGGGTCGGAAGGTCATCAACTATATGAAAAACGTTCATTGTTCTGTGTTCAATTGTAAACCTCTTCTTATCTCATCGAAGACAAACACAACAAAATACAAGAAAAGCCTTAATACCGTATAAATCCTCATGTATACCCTAATAGCATTAGTAAACTTTAGAAACTTCTGGCTTGGGATTCAGTACCTACCTGTGCATGTTCTCCCGTTTCCAGTGAAACCACTTTTACAAGAACATGTGAATGATCCTGCCGGTGTATTGGTGCATATGCCGTTCGTCCTGTCGCAGTTGTGTGTATTCGCAGTGCATTCGTTGGTATCTGATAAACAAGAATGATATACTTCAGATATATTTCCGCTGAATAATCTTCTCACAGTAAATTGTGCAGATTCTTTGAGTTCCGTCGCAGTTGTGGTATTTGAGGTGCATCCGAGGTATTCGAGGTGCATTCGAAGTAAAGACCATTAACAGTACTGTCTTTTGTTAGGTTTACAACCTACGGGTCTATTATGTAAAGCGAAATATCGATGTGTCTTGTTCACAATTACAAATGATGGGGTCGGAAGGTCATCAACTATATGAAAAACGTTCATTGTTCTGTGTTCAATTGTAAACCTCTTCTTATCTCATTGAAGAGAAACACCACGAAATACAAGAAAAGCCTTAATACCTTATAAATCCTCATGTATACCCTAATAGCATTGGTAAACTTTAGAAACTTCTGGCTTGGGATTCAGTACCTACCTGTGCATGTTCTCCCGTTTCCAGTGAAACCACTTTTACAAGAACAGGTGAATGATCCTGCCGGTGTATTGGTGCATATGCCGTTCGTCCTGTCGCAGTTGTGTGTATTCGCAGTGCATTCGTTGATATCTGATACACAAGAATGATATACTTCAGATATACTTCCGCTGAATAATCTTCTCACAGTAAATTGTGCAGATTCTTTGAGTTCTGTCGCAGTTGTGGTATTTGAGGTGCATCCGAGGTATTCGAGGTGCATTCGAAGTAAAGACCATTAACAGTACTGTCTTTTGTTAGGTTTGCAACCTAGGGTCCATTATGTAAAGCGAAAATATCGATGTGTTTTGTTCACAATTACAAATGATGGGGTCGGAAGGTCATCAACTATATGAAAAACGTTCATTGTTCTGTGTTCAATTGTAAACCTCTTCTTATCTCATTGAAGACAAACACAACAAAATACAAGAAAAGCCTTAATACCTTATAAATCCTCATGTATACCCTAATAGCATTAGTAAACTTTAGAAACTTCTGGCTTGGGATTCAGTACCTACCTGTGCATGTTCTCCCGTTTCCAGTGAAACCACTTTTACAAGAACATATGAATGATCCTGCCGGTGTATTGGTGCATATGCCGTTCGTCCTGTCGCAGTTGTGTGTATTCGCAGTGCATTCGTTGATATCTGATAAACAAGAATGATATACTTCAGATATACTTCCGCTGAATAATCTTCTCACAGTAAATTGTGCAGATTCTTTGAGTTCTGTCGCAGTTGTGGTATTTGAGGTGCATCCGAGGTATTCGAGGTGCATTCGAAGTAAAGACCATTAACAGTACTGTCTTTTGTTAGGTTTGCAACCTACGGGTCCATTATGTAAAGCGAAAATATCGATGTGTCTTGTTCCCTACAAATGATGGGGTCGGAAGGTCATCAACTATATGAAAAACGTTCATTGTTCTGTGTTCAATTGTAAACCTCTTCTTATCTCATCGAAGACAAACACAACAAAATACAAGAAAAGCATTAATACCTTATAAATCCTCATGTATACCCAAATAGCATTAGTAAACTTTAGAAACTTCTGGTTTGGGATTCAGTACCTACCTGTGCATGTTATCCCGTTTCCGGTGAATCCCGTTTTACAGGCACAGGTGAAGGAACCGACTGTATTGCTACATATAGCGTTTGTCCTGTCGCAGTTGTGTGTATTCGCAGTACATTCGTTGATATCTGAAGAGATCACCAATATTAATTGAAAAACACAGTTTAGAATGAGTAAGAGATAAAGAAATTTGTCATAGACTTGTACCAATGACAAATGTTCATAGAGGCATGAGATATGTAACGATTAAGTACGAGCTTCCACAGGACAGCTGCTGTAATCGAAACTCTAGAACAGTAGAGGTTCCATCATTCTGTCTTACCTGTGCAAGTCCTTCCATTGCCTGCAAAGCCATTCTTGCACGAACAGAAAAATGATGTCGGAGTATCAGTACAGATCCCGTTTGTCCTGTCACAATTGTCTGTTTTCAATGTGCATTCGTCTACAGCTGAAAACACCGAAGGTGGTCAATGAGTGTTTTATGATGTGGGCCGCCATACTCGCACACAGGGTATTATAGTACTGCTTATTTTATTGACAGACTGGGCGTGGCGATTTGATAAAAATCCCTCCCTCGCCATACATGTTACCCTCTTCTTACCCGATCGTCAGACTAGACGTACACAAGTTATAAATGCCCCCTCCTTCTCCATACATACTCCAGTCTGGTTACCTAACTAAAAGGTGAGACATGCACACCTAATATAAGAGCCCTACATCCTCTATAAATGTACCTTTACTTAACTCACAATTGGTGAAAGTATCGGAATTACAAAAACTGTAAATGATCTTACCTGTTGCACTGCATGTCACCCCGTTTCCAGTAAAGCCAGGTTTACAAGCGCATGTGAATGATCCTTGAGTGTTGGTGCATATACCATTGGTTCTGTCACAGTTCTGGGTGTTCGCAGTGCACTCGTTTATGTCTAAATGTGAAAGCAATAACATTGGAATATGATTTTGACAAATTGAGCCTCGATTTTATCGGGTTACCCAAACCATTTCATTGTTTAATAAAGAGTGAGGAACTGTTAACTCTCAAACTATTCCAAGTTCCCTCATACTGGTGAATGATATATTGGTTTCGGTGTGGTGACCTCTTTAATTTACCTGTGCATGTCTTCCCGTCTCTAGTGAAGCCAGATTGACAGTTTCAGGTAAAAAAAACAACGGTATGCTGACAAAGTTTATTTGCACCACCCACCCACCCTTTCCTTTTCAACGAACTGCTCCATACACGCTCCCCTTTATAACTAACCTGTGCATATTATCCCGTTTCCAGTGAAACCATTTTTACAAGAACATGTGAATGATCCTGCCGGTGTATTGGTGCATATGCCGTTCGTCCTGTCGCAGTTGTGTGTATTCGCAGTGCATTCGTTGATATCTGATAAACAAGAATGATATACTTCAGATATACATCCGCTGAATAATCTTCTCACAGTAAATTGTGCAGATTCTTTGAGTTCTGTCGCAGTTGTGGTATTTGAGGTGCATCCGAGGTATTCGAGGTGCATTCGAAGTAAAGACCATTAACAGTACTGTCTTTTGTTAGGTTTGCAACCTACGGGTCCATTATGTGAAGCGAAAATATCGATGTGTCTTGTTCCCTACAAATGATGGGGTCGGAAGGTCATCAACTATATGAAAAACGTTCATTGTTCTGTGTTCAATTGTAAACCTCTTCTTATCTCATCGAAGACAAACACAACAAAATACAAGAAAAGCCTTAATACCGTATAAATCCTCATGTATACCCTAATAGCATTAGTAAACTTTAGAAACTTCTGGCTTGGGATTCAGTACCTACCTGTGCATGTTCTCCCGTTTCCAGTGAAACCACTTTTACAAGAACATGTGAATGATCCTGCCGGTGTATTGGTGCATATGCCGTTCGTCCTGTCGCAGTTGTGTGTATTCGCAGTGCATTCGTTGGTATCTGATAAACAAGAATGATATACTTCAGATATATTTCCGCTGAATAATCTTCTCACAGTAAATTGTGCAGATTCTTTGAGTTCCGTCGCAGTTGTGGTATTTGAGGTGCATCCGAGGTATTCGAGGTGCATTCGAAGTAAAGACCATTAACAGTACTGTCTTTTGTTAGGTTTGCAACCTACGGGTCCATTCTGTAAAGCGAAAATATCGATGTGTCTTGTTCACTACAAATGATGGGGTCGGAAGGTCATCAACTATATGAAAAACGTTCATTGTTCTGTGTTCAATTGTAAACCTCTTCTTATCTCATTGAAGACAAACACAACAAAATACAAGAAAAGCCTTAATACCTTATAAATCCTCATGTATACCCTAATAGCATTAGTAAACTTTAGAAACTTCTGGCTTGGGATTCAGTACCTACCTGTGCATGTTCTCCCGTTTCCAGTGAAACCACTTTTACAAGAACATGTGAATGATCCTGCCGGTGTATTGGTGCATATGCCGTTCGTCCTGTCGCAGTTGTGTGTATTCGCAGTGCATTCGTTGATATCTGATAAACAAGAATGATATACTTCAGATATATTTCCGCTGAATAATCTTCTCACAGTAAATTGTGCAGATTCTTTGAGTTCTGTCGCAGTTGTGGTATTTGAGGTGCATCCGAGGTATTCGAGGTGCATTCGAAGTAAAGACCATTAACAGTACTGTCTTTTGTTAGGTTTGCAACCTACGGGTCCATTATGTAAAGCGAAAATATCGATGTGTTTTGTTCACAATTACAAATGATGGGGTCGGAAGGTCATCAACTATATGAAAAACGTTCATTGTTCTGTGTTCAATTGTAAACCTCTTCTTATCTTATTGAAGACAAACACAACAAAATACAAGAAAAGCCTTAATACCTTATAAATCCTCATGTATACCCTAATAGCATTAGTAAACTTTAGAAACTTCTGGCTAGGGATTCAATACCTACCTGTGCATGTTCTCCCGTTTCCAGTGAAACCACTTTTACAAGAACATGTGAATGATCCTGCCGGTGTATTGGTGCATATGCCGTTCGTCCTGTCGCAGTTGTGTGTATTCGCAGTGCATTCGTTGATATCTGATAAACAAGAATGATATACTTCAGATATACTTCCACTGAATAATCTTCTCACAGTAAATTTTGCAGATTCTTTGAGTTCCGTCGCAGTTGTGGTATTTGAGGTGCATCCGAGGTATTCGAGATGCATTCGAAGTAAAGACCATTAACAGTACTGTCTTTTGTTAGGTTTGCAACCTACGGGTCCATTATGTAAAGCGAAAATATCGATGTGTTTTGTTCACAATTACAAATGATGGGGTCGGAAGGTCATCAACTATATGAAAAACGTTCATTGTTCTGTGTTCAATTGTAAACCTCTTCTTATCTCATTGAAGAGAAACACCACGAAATACAAAAAAAGCCTTTAATACCTTATAAATCCTCATGTATACCCTAATAACATTAGTAAACTTTAGAAACTTCTGGCTAGGGATTCAATACCTACCTGTGCATGTTCTCCCGTTTCCAGTGAAACCACTTTTACAAGAACACGTGAATGATCCTGCCGGTGTATTGGTGCATATGCCGTTCGTCCTGTCGCAGTTGTGTGTATTCGCAGTGCATTCGTTGATATCTGATACACAAGAATGATATACTTCAGATATACTTCCACTGAATAATCTTCTCACAGTAAATTTTGCAGATTCTTTGAGTTCTGTCGCACTTGTGGTAGGTATTTGAGGTGCATCCGAGGTATTCGAGGTGCATTCGAAGTAAAGACCATTAACAGTACTGTCTTTTGTTAGGTTTGCAACCTACGGGTCCATTATGTAAAGCGAAAATATCGATGTGTCTTGTTCCCTACAAATGATGGGGTCGGAAGGTCATCAACTATATGAAAAACGTTCATTGTTCTGTGTTCAATTGTAAACCTCTTCTTATCTCATTGAAGAGAAACACCCCGAAATACAAGAAAAGCATTAATACCTTATAAATCCTCATGTATACCCTAATAGCATTAGTAAACTTTAGAAACTTCTGGCTTGGGATTCAGTACCTACCTGTGCATGTTATCCCGTTTCCGGTGAATCCCGTTTTACAGGCACAGGTGAAGGAACCGACTTTATTGCTACATATAGCGTTTGTCCTGTCGCAGTTGTGTGTATTCGCAGTACATTCGTTGATATCTGAAGAGATCACCAATATTAATTGAAAAACACAGTTTAGAATGAGTAAGAGATAAAGAAATTTGTCATAGACTTGTACCAATGACAAATGTTCATAGAGGCATGAGATATGTAACGATTAAGTACGAGCTTCCACAGGACAGCTGCTGTAATCGAAACTCTAGAACAGTAGAGGTTCCATCATTCTGTCTTACCTGTGCAAGTCCTTCCATTGCCTGCAAAGCCATTCTTGCACGAACAGACAAATGATGTCGGAGTATCAGTACAGATCCCGTTTGTCCTGTCACAATTGTCTGTTTTCAATGTGCATTCGTCTACAGCTGAAAACACCGAAGGTGGTCAATGAGTGTTTTATGATGTGGGCCGCCATACTCGCACACAGGGTATTATAGTACTGCTTATTCTATTGACAGACTGGGCGTGGCGATTTGATAAAAATCCCTCCCTCGCCATACATGTTACCCTCTTCTTACCCGATCGTCAGACTAGACGTACACAAGTTATAAATGCCCCCTCCTTCTCCATACATACTCCAGTCTGGTTACCTAACTAAAAGGTGAGACATGCACACCTAATATAAGAGCCCTACATCCTCTATAAATGTACCTTTACTTAACTCACAACTGGTGAAAGTATCGGAATTACAAAAACTGTAAATGATCTTACCTGTTGCACTGCATGTCACCCCGTTTCCAGTAAAGCCAGGTTTACAAGCGCATGTGAATGATCCTTGAGTGTTGGTGCATATACCATTGGTTCTGTCACAGTTCTGGGTGTTCGCAGTGCACTCGTTTATGTCTTAATGTGAAAGCAATAACATTGGAATATGATTTTGACAGATTGAGCCTCGATTTTATCGGGTTACCCAAACCATTTCATTGTTTAATAAAGAGTGAGGAACTGTTAACTCTCAAACTATTCCAAGTTCCCTCATACTGGTGAATGATATATTGGTTTCGGTGTGGTGACCTCTTTAATTTACCTGTGCATGTCTTCCCGTCTCTAGTGAAGCCAGATTGACAGTTTCAGGTTAAAAAAAACAACGGTATGCTGATAAAGTTTATTTGCACCACCCACCCACCCTTTCCTTTTCAACGAACTGCTCCATACGCGCTCCCCTTTATAACTAACCTGTGCATATTATCCCGTTTCCAGTGAAACCATTTTTACAAGAACATGTGAATGATCCTGCCGGTGTATTGGTGCATATGCCGTTCGTCCTGTCGCAGTTGTGTGTATTCGCAGTGCATTCGTTGATATCTGATAAACAAGAATGATATACTTCAGATATACTTCCGCTGAATAATCTTCTCACAGTAAATTGTGCGGATTCTTTGAGTTCTGTCGCAGTTGTGGTATTTGAGGTGCATCCGAGGTATGCGAGGTGCATTCGAAGTAAAGACCATTACAGTACTGTCTTTTGTTAGGTTTGCAACCTACGGGTCCATGATGTAAAGCGAAAATATCGATGTGTTTTGTTCACAATTACAAATGATGGGGTGGGAAGGTCATCAACTATATGAAAAACGTTCATTGTTCTGTGTTCAATTGTAAACCTCTTCTTATCTCATTGAAGAGAAACACCACGAAATACAAGAAAAGCCTTAATACCTTATAAATCCTCATGTATACCCTAATAGCATTAGTAAACTTTAGAAACTTCTGGCTTGGGATTCAGTACCTACCTGTGCATGTTCTCCCGTTTCCAGTGAAACCACTTTTACAAGAACACGTGAATGATCCTGCCGGTGTATTGGTGCATATGCCGTTCGTCCTGTCGCAGTTGTGTGTATTCGCAGTGCATTCGTTGATATCTGATACACAAGACTGATATACTTCAGATATACTTCCACTGAATAATCTTCTCACAGTAAATTTTGCAGATTCTTTGAGTTCTGTCGCACTTGTGGTAGGTATTTGAGGTGCATCCGAGGTATTCGAGGTGCATTCGAAGTAAAGACCATTAACAGTACTGTCTTTTGTTAGGTTTGCAACCTACGGGTCCATTATGTAAAGCGAAAATATCGATGTGTCTTGTTCACAATTACAAATGATGGGGTTGGAGGTCATCAACTATATGAAAAACGTTCATTGTTCTGTGTTCAATTGTAAACCTCTTCTTATCTCATTGAAGACAAACACAACAAAATACAAGAAAAGCCTTAATACCTTATAAATCCTCATGTATACCCTAATAGCACTAGTAAACTTTAGAAACTTCTGGCTAGGGATTCAATACCTACCTGTGCATGTTCTCCCGTTTCCAGTGAAACCACTTTTACAAGAACATGTGAATGATCCTGCCGGTGTATTGGTGCATATGCCGTTCGTCCTGTCGCAGTTGTGTGTATTCGCAGTGCATTCGTTGATATCTGATAAACAAGAATGATATACTTCAGATATACTTCCGCTGAATAATCTTCTCACAGTAAATTGTGCAGATTCTTTGAGTTCTGTCACAGTTGTGGTATTTGAGGTGCATCCGAGGTATTCGAGGTGCATTCGAAGTAAAGACCATTAACAGTACTGTCTTTTGTTAGGTTTGCAACCTACGGGTCCATTATGTAAAGCGAAAATATCGATGTGTTTTGTTCACAATTACAAATGATGGGGTCGGAAGGTCATCAACTATATGAAAAACGTTCATTGTTCTGTGTTCAATTGTAAACCTCTTCTTATCTCATTGAAGAGAAACACCACGAAATACAAAAAAAGCCTTTAATACCTTATAAATCCTCATGTATACCCTAATAACATTAGTAAACTTTAGAAACTTCTGGCTAGGGATTCAATACCTACCTGTGCATGTTCTCCCGTTTCCAGTGAAACCACTTTTACAAGAACACGTGAATGATCCTGCCGGTGTATTGGTGCATATGCCGTTCGTCCTGTCGCAGTTGTGTGTATTCGCAGTGCATTCGTTGATATCTGATACACAAGAATGATATACTTCAGATATACTTCCACTGAATAATCTTCTCACAGTAAATTTTGCAGATTCTTTGAGTTCTGTCGCACTTGTGGTAGGTATTTGAGGTGCATCCGAGGTATTCGAGGTGCATTCGAAGTAAAGACCATTAACAGTACTGTCTTTTGTTAGGTTTGCAACCTACGGGTCCATTATGTAAAGCGAAAATATCGATGTGTCTTGTTCACAATTACAAATGATGGGGTCGGAAGGTCATCAACTATATGAAAAACGTTCATTGTTCTGTGTTCAATTGTAAACCTCTTCTTATCTCATTGAAGAGAAACACCACGAAATACAAGAAAAGCATTAATACCTTATAAATCCTCATGTATACCCTAATAGCATTAGTAAACTTTAGAAACTTCTGGCTTGGGATTCAGTACCTACCTGTGCATGTTATCCCGTTTCCGGTGAATCCCGTTTTACAGGCACAGGTGAAGGAACCGACTTTATTGCTACATATAGCGTTTGTCCTGTCGCAGTTGTGTGTATTCGCAGTACATTCGTTGATATCTGAAGAGATCACCAATATTAATTGAAAAACACAGTTTAGAATGAGTAAGAGATAAAGAAATTTGTCATAGACTTGTACCAATGACAAATGTTCATAGAGGCATGAGATATGTAACGATTAAGTACGAGCTTCCACAGGACAGCTGCTGTAATCGAAACTCTAGAACAGTAGAGGTTCCATCATTCTGTCTTACCTGTGCAAGTCCTTCCATTGCCTGCAAAGCCATTCTTGCACGAACAGACAAATGATGTCGGAGTATCAGTACAGATCCCGTTTGTCCTGTCACAATTGTCTGTTTTCAATGTGCATTCGTCTACAGCTGAAAACACCGAAGGTGGTCAATGAGTGTTTTATGATGTGGGCCGCCATACTCGCACACAGGGTATTATAGTACTGCTTATTCTATTGACAGACTGGGCGTGGCGATTTGATAAAAATCCCTCCCTCGCCATACATGTTACCCTCTTCTTACCCGATCGTCAGACTAGACGTACACAAGTTATAAATGCCCCCTCCTTCTCCATACATACTCCAGTCTGGTTACCTAACTAAAAGGTGAGACATGCACACCTAATATAAGAGCCCTACATCCTCTATAAATGTACCTTTACTTAACTCACAACTGGTGAAAGTATCGGAATTACAAAAACTGTAAATGATCTTACCTGTTGCACTGCATGTCACCCCGTTTCCAGTAAAGCCAGGTTTACAAGCGCATGTGAATGATCCTTGAGTGTTGGTGCATATACCATTGGTTCTGTCACAGTTCTGGGTGTTCGCAGTGCACTCGTTTATGTCTAAATGTGAAAGCAATAACATTGGAATATGATTTTGACAGATTGAGCCTCGATTTTATCGGGTTACCCAAACCATTTCATTGTTTAATAAAGAGTGAGGAACTGTTAACTCTCAAACTATTCCAAGTTCCCTCATACTGGTGAATGATATATTGGTTTCGGTGTGGTGACCTCTTTAATTTACCTGTGCATGTCTTCCCGTCTCTAGTGAAGCCAGATTGACAGTTTCAGGTAAAAAAAAACAACGGTATGCTGATAAAGTTTATTTGCACCACCCACCCACCCTTTCCTTTTCAACGAACTGCTCCATACGCGCTCCCCTTTATAACTAACCTGTGCATATTATCCCGTTTCCAGTGAAACCATTTTTACAAGAACATGTGAATGATCCTGCCGGTGTATTGGTGCATATGCCGTTCGTCCTGTCGCAGTTGTGTGTATTCGCAGTGCATTCGTTGATATCTGATAAACAAGAATGATATACTTCAGATATACTTCCGCTGAATAATCTTCTCACAGTAAATTGTGCGGATTCTTTGAGTTCTGTCGCAGTTGTGGTATTTGAGGTGCATCCGAGGTATGCGAGGTGCATTCGAAGTAAAGACCATTACAGTACTGTCTTTTGTTAGGTTTGCAACCTACGGGTCCATGATGTAAAGCGAAAATATCGATGTGTTTTGTTCACAATTACAAATGATGGGGTGGGAAGGTCATCAACTATATGAAAAACGTTCATTGTTCTGTGTTCAATTGTAAACCTCTTCTTATCTCATTGAAGAGAAACACCACGAAATACAAGAAAAGCCTTAATACCTTATAAATCCTCATGTATACCCTAATAGCATTAGTAAACTTTAGAAACTTCTGGCTTGGGATTCAGTACCTACCTGTGCATGTTCTCCCGTTTCCAGTGAAACCACTTTTACAAGAACACGTGAATGATCCTGCCGGTGTATTGGTGCATATGCCGTTCGTCCTGTCGCAGTTGTGTGTATTCGCAGTGCATTCGTTGATATCTGATACACAAGACTGATATACTTCAGATATACTTCCACTGAATAATCTTCTCACAGTAAATTTTGCAGATTCTTTGAGTTCTGTCGCACTTGTGGAAGGTATTTGAGGTGCATCCGAGGTATTCGAGGTGCATTCGAAGTAAAGACCATTAACAGTACTGTCTTTTGTTAGGTTTGCAACCTACGGGTCCATTATGTAAAGCGAAAATATCGATGTGTCTTGTTCACAATTACAAATGATGGGGTTGGAGGTCATCAACTATATGAAAAACGTTCATTGTTCTGTGTTCAATTGTAAACCTCTTCTTATCTCATTGAAGACAAACACAACAAAATACAAGAAAAGCCTTAATACCTTATAAATCCTCATGTATACCCTAATAGCACTAGTAAACTTTAGAAACTTCTGGCTAGGGATTCAATACCTACCTGTGCATGTTCTCCCGTTTCCAGTGAAACCACTTTTACAAGAACATGTGAATGATCCTGCCGGTGTATTGGTGCATATGCCGTTCGTCCTGTCGCAGTTGTGTGTATTCGCAGTGCATTCGTTGATATCTGATAAACAAGAATGATATACTTCAGATATACTTCCGCTGAATAATCTTCTCACAGTAAATTGTGCAGATTCTTTGAGTTCTGTCACAGTTGTGGTATTTGAGGTGCATCCGAGGTATTCGAGGTGCATTCGAAGTAAAGACCATTAACAGTACTGTCTTTTGTTAGGTTTGCAACCTACGGGTCCATTATGTAAAGCGAAAATATCGATGTGTTTTGTTCACAATTACAAATGATGGGGTCGGAAGGTCATCAACTATATGAAAAACGTTCATTGTTCTGTGTTCAATTGTAAACCTCTTCTTATCTCATTGAAGAGAAACACCACGAAATACAAGAAAAGCCTTAATACCTTATAAATCCTCATGTATACCCTAATAACATTAGTAAACTTTAGAAACTTCTGGCTAGGGATTCAATACCTACCTGTGCATGTTCTCCCGTTTCCAGTGAAACCACTTTTACAAGAACACGTGAATGATCCTGCCGGTGTATTGGTGCATATGCCGTTCGTCCTGTCGCAGTTGTGTGTATTCGCAGTGCATTCGTTGATATCTGATACACAAGAATGATATACTTCAGATATACTTCCACTGAATAATCTTCTCACAGTAAATTTTGCAGATTCTTTGAGTTCTGTCGCACTTGTGGTAGGTATTTGAGGTGCATCCGAGGTATTCGAGGTGCATTCGAAGTAAAGACCATTAACAGTACTGTCTTTTGTTAGGTTTGCAACCTACGGGTCCATTATATAAAGCGAAAATATCGATGTGTCTTGTTCACAATTACAAATGATGGGGTTGGAAGGTCATCAACTATATGAAAAACGTTCATTGTTCTGTGTTCAATTGTAAACCTCTTCTTATCTCATTGAAGACAAACACAACAAAATACAAGAAAAGCCTTAATACTTTATCAGTCCTCATGTATACCCTAATAGCATTAGTAAACTTTAGAAACTTCTGGCTTGGGATTCAGTACCTACCTGTGCATGTTCTCCCGTTTCCAGTGAAACCACTTTTACAAGAACACGTGAATGATCCTGCCGGTGTATTGGTGCATATGCCGTTCGTCCTGTCGCAGTTGTGTGTATTCGCAGTGCATTCGTTGATATCTGAAGAGATCACCAATATTAATTGAAAAACACAGTTTAGAATGAGTAAATCTCGAATTGTTCGAAGGTCCTGTCACAGTTGTCGTTACGAGCCGTACACTCATCGATATCTGGAAAAGAGCAAGAACACATTTCTTTCTTTGATTATATGTGATCTTTGATACAGCAATCCCTTTCATCATTCAAATATCTTCAATGGTGCTTACCACGAACTCAGAAGCTAATGAATCATAAGCAACAGTTTGATATCTCTGTACAGTAGGTCTTTAGCTAAGACGAAGCGAATCGAGTTTCACATGCATTTCTAAAAGAGAGAGAAAGCCATGTTCATTAAAATTTCTACCTGAAGCCGGCCATGAGCGATTAAGCTCTAAAGACATTTCAAAATAAGACAGTAGAGCAGTATGGTCTGCGATCATCCTGAAATTAATAAACGTTTCCTAGAAAGAAATCAGGGTATTGACAGATGTTTGCGCAACATTATCGATATCAAAATGGTAGGTGCCACTTTCCAGCTGCACATTTGGGAAGTGTAACTACACTACTGCAACGAATACGGATACTGGTGGAATTTCCGTTTACAGACAACAGTGGGAAAACCAAGCTACATTAGCCAATGAAAGGAAGAGACGAACTCACCAATGCCTTCGGCACCCAGCAAATCAACAGACCAAGGAACAAACTCGTGACAACACTGTTATCGAGATCAGGGGAGGACTTGGCAGATTTGTCATGTTGATGCTAGGATTCCATCAACTGTGCCGATAGAGTGGAGACAGAGGAGACCATTTGGAGGATATCAGGTAAAACAGTGCATCAGGTAGGGAATAGGCCAGTATAACTGAGTCACGTACCAGGCAAATTTGACGGTCCTGTTATTGATGATATGCAAGGCGTGGCTTGATATTGAAATGAAGGAATGCAGCTTATATCACAGAATGTCTTCGACCATAGGGGCCCTAAAAACCATCAATTTAACCATCATTGGCGGGTAATGCAGGAAACTATTAAGCATACTGTTTTGCACATCAATGCAGAGTTGATTTATGATTAGGAACTGGTTGGTGCAGTATTAGTATTTCCTATTAGTTAATCGATTTGATACTAAACGTTGTGCTTTCTGAGGCTTACTTTGACCTCACCCAACGGCTTTAATGATGGTAGTTAGAGGTATCATCTGCTATATAAAATAGGTAAAACAACTTACCTTGATGTTCCTGCGAGGAAACAGGAGACGATGTTGTACCTCAGGCCAGCTTACATATAAGTAAATGTGCACGTTCACTGTTGAATTTGATTATGAATCTCTCAGTTTAATTTGGCATCCAACATTTTCGGTGTCTTTAGTGTGTGCATAAGTTGGGATCGAGGGGTTGCAGCCATCACTATTAAGTAATAGTGAGAGTGTTCGAACCTCATCCTAAATGACAAACTTTCCACCTACAAAAACTTCCGATTATACATTATAAAACACTGTTTTATCTACAAAATATATTTTATTCCTTTCTAGCAGATATCAACGCCACATTTTAAAACCCATAATCTCCTGCCAATATTAAACACAATACATTTCTAATCGAATAAGTAATAAATGTTAAGTACCGGTACTATTTACACTACACAGCTCTGTATAAAATGTATGAACATATGTACAGATACGATTTTCAAACCCCGAAGCTATGATACAAAAGTTTTTAAGTACAGTAGAACCTCCCGCAGCTGACACATCTCTAAGGACACTGCTCTCGGTCACGAATTGAGCATTTCCACTGAATTTGACCTCTGTCATCAGGACACCTCTCAGACAGCACTTGTCAGTCCAAAGAGTGTCCTTAATAGAGAGGTGAACTGTAAATATGCAATCAGCAGCAGTTTTTATAGTCCAAATATCCGGATACACACAAAATATTTGTTGACAACATCGTGACGGACGGAACAATATGTGAATATGAGCTGCGGTTGTGTCTGTCTCTGTTCGATACGTTTTTGTCCTCGGTCGTTCTGACTCATCATGGCACAGGTCACAGAGCCAACAATCATTAAACAAATTACAGACGATTTCCTGTGGATAAAACTTGCCTGAGCCTTTGCTGGCAAAAATCTAAAATCAAGAATCTAAAATCCTTTTTTTCATTTTTACAAAAGATCATCAAACTCGAGATTCTGGTGGCATTATTCTGCCATCAGGCATAACAACCTCTCCGCTTGGCAACGTAATAATGTGAGGGGTCTCTGCACCTCCTGGTGCCGGACCGTTATCCAATGACGGCGTTGATATTGGTTCTCCATCCGGTATAAGGGGGTCTAGAGATCCCGTGGGTGATCCCCCAGAAGAATATTCCATTGGTGGCTTCTCCATTCCTGCTGCGGCGGCGTCACCTGCTGGCGCTACCTTCTGGTTCTTACGGTTCTTCCGTCTCACCATGCAGACGACCACTAGGATGATGATGAAGATTACCACCAGGATGATAAGGACGATAAGGATCGGGATAACTGAAAACAAATATAAAACAAATATGGTGGCTGTTGACCTTTATTTCCTTACCTAAATTAACTAAATGTAACAATGTACGTCTTGCTCCTTCTGTTCAAATGATGGTGTTACTTAGGATAAAATGCACTATGTTTAGATCTGTGTTGACTTCGTTTGACATCTCATGGCATCTGGATTGGCAGTGCGGTCGAAAATTTAAAGATATCAGGATCGCGCTCTGAAGTAGTGTGGGTGGTGATTCAAAAAAAAAGAATTACCGGTAGACTTAAGGTTGAGGTCAATCTGGGATTTCTTAACCAATCTGAATGGAATGCTCAGGTAATACGTAATGATAATCATAATATTAAGTATAAATGAAAAATATTCGGAAACAAAATATGGCCTATCTGGGGACCCCAAAATGACTATCGGGCCCCACAGAAGGATTGTTTTTAATTTCTGCATTGACATTGCTGAACACTAGAGATCAGTAAAAACCAAACTATTTATAATGAATACTTGGAATAAGGATTATACGTTGTAGAGATAAGAGGATCTGTTTAACAGAAAGCAACCTCCCATTTATGATGTAAAAAACAAGTAAAATGAAGTGAAAGATGGTGGGTGATGGTGCTACAAGATGGTGAAGAACAGAACTTTGTTTTGTGGACTATAATTCAACCATATCTTGAATTAAACCACACCAAAGAAGAAAGGAAACTTGGAAACTCATTAACATTGCTACCACCGGAGGAGTTGACATTCAGATATCATTTAGAAATGTTCTACCTTATACAACAGTAATCAGACAGCAACGAAGACGGCTGCCATGATCACTATTACTATACTGATGGCTACAAGACTGGTTAACGTTATAACAACGGGCCAAACTGAAAGAAACGAGATTGTATCGATTGTAGTTCCTTGTATTGCTTTATGCAAATTTTTCATAAAAGGCAGATGAAATACATTTACTTGGTCGAGAAGCTTGCAGCATGTTCGGATGTGTTTCTGATATTTGAGTACAAGCTTTTGACTTACGAAAGTACCGTAATATTTTTTCATTAATCATTTATGTATACCTGAAAATAACCAGCCTACTTAAAACCTTGATTTGAAATGCAGCACTTTGAGTAGAAAAATATGAAAGCTTGTGATAATATTAGACGAGTTATTAGAATAGAATAGGTGTAGGAACTTTGCAGTACATGTAACCTACCTATCTTGTAGATTACGTCATCGGATTTGTTCTCGCAGTTAAGTTCGTCGTAGCCATTTACGCAGTCTTGCTTCCCGTCACAAACATACGATTCAGCTACACAGGTTTGATCCGTTCGACACCAGAAGTAACCAGCATTTGGGCAGACGTAAGCTGTGGATTACAGAAAAGGCAATGTGAACAAAGCTATAAAGATAAAGCTACTTGTCAGACGAAAAATATTCTTTTCTAAATTCAATTCGCTGTCAACTTTCACATAGTGAAATATAATATCATTTATTTCTGATTTTTATATATTCTTGCCTCACTTACATGGAGCGTCGAATTAGTGTAAATAATAATGAAAGCATTATTTGAGTAATAAGCTGTTAAAGAAACCGGAGAAAGTCGGAAAAACCTCCAACTAGTGTGAATGAATTGACTTCTAAATGTCTTTCTAAGAAGCTCTAGAATATTATTCAAGCCATTGGAAATGCAAATTGATTAAGATAAATTTTACTTCTTCACTGACTCAACATGCAAAACATATAGAAAAAACAATGAGACGAAAAAAAAACACAAAAAACAACAAAAACATTCGGGGAGGTTATGACTGGTATTATACCTCCACCCGGGATCGTCGTTGGGTAGATAGCCGATGTGGTCGGTCCAGTCTTTAGCGTACTTGTCAGCACAACAGTCGGTGGTGTAGCACGTTCTGATGAATTTGGAACTATTGCAGCTGACGACTCAGAAAGTTTATTCGTTGATGAATCAGTTGAAGTTGATTTGCCAATGCTTGTCTCAGAGGTTTTGCGAGTTATGGGTACACTCCTTTCCGGATAGGATGTTGTTCCAGATGGTGTTATTGGTACACTTCTTTCCGAGTAGGATGTTGTTCCAGATGGTGTTATTGGTACACTTCTTTCCGAGTAGGATGTTGTTCCAGATGGTGTTATTGGTACACTTCTTTCCGAGTAGAATGTTGTTCCAGATGGTGGTGTTGGTATAATTTCTTCCGAATACGATGTTATTCCAGATGGTGTTGTTGGTTTACTTGTTTCTGGATAGGATGTCGTTCCATATTGTGTTATTGGTACACTTCTTTCCGAGTATGATTTTGTTCCAGATGGTGTTGTTGGTACACCTGTTTCAGGATAGGATGTCGTTCCTGACGATGTTGTTGGTACACTAGTTTCCGGAAAGAATGTCGTTCCAGATGGTGTCATTGGTACACTTGTTTCCAGATAAAATGTCGTTCCAGGTGGTGTTATTTGTACACTTCCTTCCGAGTACGATGTCGTTCCAGATGGTGATGTTGGTACACTTCTTTCCGAGTATGATGTTGTTCCAGATGGTGATGTTGGTATACCTGGTTCTGGATAGGATGTCGTTTCAGATGGTGTTATTTCAGATGTCGTTACAATCTTAGTCACTCCAAGAGAAATTAGGTTACCAGTTGTTGAAGTTGATGTCGTTAGCATAGTAGTTTGAATATATGTTTTTGCCACAGTTGATGTTGGCTGAATGCTAGTTTTAGTACCAAACACTGTAGAATTAGATGCAGTTGATGTACTTGTTTGAGTGCTAGATGTTGCAGCAGTAAACGTTGCTAAAATAGTTGTTTGAACAGCAGATATTGCCGTCATTAGTGTTGTTGGTATACTCGTTTGAGTCGTCACTTGAGTGGCAGATATTGCAGAAGTTGGTGTCATTAGTACAATGGATTGAGTCAATATGCTTTTAGTATTAACTGATGATGTTGTCACACTCGTTTGAAAGGTCGTTTCATATCTAGATGTTACAACAGTTGTCTGAATGCCAGATAGGTCATTCTGTGAAGATGGTACACTCGTTTGAATGCGAGGAGTTGTAGCAGTTGGTGCTGTAAGTAAACTGGTTTGAAAACCAGACGTTACAGCAGTAGGAGATGTTAGTATGCTTATTTGAATACCAGATGTTTGCCCAGTTAGTGTAATTTGTGTATCAGTGTAAACACCAGATTTTGTACCAGTTTGCGATGTTGGTGTAGGCCTACTGGTTTGAATACCAAGTGTTGTAGCAGTTGACGTTGTAGGTAAACTGGTTTGAATACCAGGGGTAACTGCGGCAGGTGATGTTTTTATGCTTGTAACAGCTTCTGTGCGACCTTTTGAGTGGATACTATATCCTATGAACATGGTTCTTGGCCCAGTTGTTGTGGCATCACTAAGAGCAACTTCAGTGGTGGTAATGTTTCGTTTAGCAGTGGCGCTGATTGCTATTGTTGTAACAATTCCAGAACCAGCTGCCGGGGTGGTACTAGGTATCATCGCATAGGTACTGATTTCTGTTGTTGCAATATCTCCAGTACTTGTTGTTGCTGTAGTTGTTGTTGTTATTTGGCAAGTAGTTGATTTCACTGTTCTACCTGAAAAACAAGCCAGGCCGCAGAGAGATAAAAGCAGATGTAAGCAGACTGAATAGTGAATCAAAAACACCTACACTCCACCACCAATCACAGTGTTAGCTAAGATAGGATCAGACACCTAGCCAATGTGCAAGCTACCACCTCCTATGTCAAGCCGTACAGAAGCAAAATCCCACTACCAGTTGAAATTGACTACCTCTGCTAAATGAGATTCGTGCTCGTTGTCGGGCAGTTACAAACCAAAGTGAAACGTCACCATCATCAACATTCAACAAAAGCTAATTTGATAATCATTTCCTGGACAAATTCTTCATTGTTAGCAGAAACTCTCATCGCAGAGGCAGTTGGCTACCTTAACTGTCAGTTTGTAAACCAAATTAATCGTAAACAAGTACCCGTTGGGCAAACTGCACTGATACACGCCTTCGTTTCTTTACTATCTCCCACACAATTTGCCCCAAGGCCAGTCGGCGCTGGGTTGTCACATGCTCTCGTACGTGACTGAGATCCATTTCCACACGTTACAGAGCATGCCCCATAGGAACCCCATTGACCCCAGGCGCCATTGAGATCTGAAATGAATCAATCCAACGAATAGTGAGATAGATGTGTGGGCATTCAAATGTTCATTTACTTCAAAGCGATTGATTTTGACCAGACGACCTCAAGAATAACTGTTATTCCTCTTTTGATGTAACGACTTCATTTAATCATGATAACTTTCGTGTGTTCCTCAACGCACATTGATATAGGCCAACCAACTGGAAAGGAATACTACACATTGCCGGCTAGTTTTAATGATATATGTGATACATTTTGTCTAAAGAGCATATCCTGCAGCATAACTGAGATGGTACCGTTGGCATATATATATACACTGCATAGTAACAATGTTAACCACGAAGAATTTGCTGTGAGACAGGAGTTGAAGATGTAGAAATGGTACAAAAGAATTACGAAATCACCAGTAGGCGAGAACCCTGATATGTTATGTTAGTTCCAACCTGAACGAACCTTTCATGCACGTTTTCCCATCACCATTATAGCCATTTTCACATCTGCAGGTGTAGGAACCTTGTGTGTTGGTGCATACGCCATTCGCTTTGTCACAAGCGTTGCTGCCTCCAGTCGCACACTCATCCACATCTGAAGAAAGAAACATAATACCCACATGAAAACGGCTCACAGGCTAACGGATGAAATATGCGTACAGTGTTCTGAATAATGCACTGAATTTTGAATTCCTTTCTATATTTGCTCATTTTGGTGGTTAATTAGTAATTGTATAACACTCAACCTCTATATCTATTTCAAAAATGATAAACAAAATAAACTGGCTCAAAAATGACTGAAGGATTTTATGCTTTTTCCAACTTCATTGAAAAATATACGCATATAATTTAATTTAAATATGATTTTTGTGCTGTACATACATTAGTGATAATGATGAGAGTGAGCGTGATCATGTTTTGTTGGTGTAAATGATTATTTTATATACAGTATATTTACAGTACGCATTCTATTAGCTTTGTCTGCACAGACAGTTATTCCGATACTATCTGAAAGAGTAGTTGAATACATATCAACTAAATATTCTACTAAGTTGCAAAATACATATCATCTGAACATTCTACTGAGTACGATGCAGTTTCGTGATGTGTACCAAGCTGAGAAACTGTACATGTACATAAAAGCGTGGTCTGTGGAATTTCTAATTCTAGGAGCAAAGTACGGGGGAAATTCAAGCAATGACATTGATGGAAACTCAAAGTTCTGAGGGAAAATCAGCAAAGAGAGCAACATTCAGTCAGAAAAAGTGAGGGCAATGAGAATGGGAAATGGGAAATCCTCACATTGCAGGGGGAGATCATCACAATCTGAGAAACAGAATAAGCCAAGGAACCTAATGATAAAGCACAAGGGGGGGGGGGGGGTGATTCTGAAATAGCATATCCAGGATTCGAACGGAAACTCAATATCGGCCCAATGTTTAAGACCAATGTCACCAACCTGAAAATCATAGACATGTTTTAGTTCGTTTTAATATCATTGAGGGTTATTTTTTCAAATTGTACCTTCTACAAAAAAAAATAAACAATGTCATGTTTACACAGAAAAATGTAATATATCATACACGATTTTCAATAGATTTTAGTATTATGTTTTAGTAGTTTAATGATTATACTAAAATTGTCCGATGGCATTCTGTGAATTTGCCAGGCAATTTTTAACACCACCTTGAAGAGAGAAAAAATACTAGTCAGATTCTTGACATTCTTCATGGACAAGTCTGTAGAAATATTAAACAGGTGTCAAGAATATAATGAAGATATCCATGAACATTATATGAATGAAGAGCTTGGAGAGGAGAACATATTCCACAATCTAGCTAACTCAAGAGGTGCAAGCGATGACATTGCAGCAAAATGCCCACACATTGGGAAGATGACAATACTTAAAGACATCTAGCGCCCTGACAAGCTTACTTGAAGAGTGAACCACCTACACCTTACATCACAAAAACTGAAATGGAATGTAGTAAAAACGAATCTGCCTACCTCTGCAAGTCTTCCCATCTCCAACAAATCCACTTTTACAAGAACATGTGAATGATCCTGCCGGTGTATTGGTGCAGATACCGTTGGTCTTGTCACAGTTGTCGCTACCAATTGCACACTCGTCAATATCTGGAAAAGAGCGACAACAAAATATAAAGTTCTCGTTATCTACTTTCGTCTCCTCCTCAAATCTAATGTTTTAAACAAGAAACCAAGACAAGGGGTTTACATTTCGATTTGCATTTTTAAGCTGTTATACCGAACCTACCTGCGACTGTCGCAGCATAGTTGCCAACTGACAGTCGCTCGAGTAATCATATTTGATGGTAATCAATTCAATTACACAGCATATTTTGTCTTCTCTGAACTTTTGTCGTGATAAAAGAGCTGTGCAAGTCACCGCATTTCGAATGAAAGCGGTTTTACAAGAACAAAAGCATAATGCTGTTATCTATGAATTAGAGCAGTAATATATCTAACCTGTGCAAGTCCTTCCATTCCCTGCGAAGCCTGTCTTGCATGAACATGTGAATGATCCTGCCGGTGTATTGGTGCAGATACCGTTGGTCTTGTCACAGTTGTCGCTACCAATTGCACACTCGTCAATATCTGGAAAAGAGCGACAACAAAATATAAAGTTCTCGTTATCTACTTTCGTCTCCTCTTCAAATCTAATGTTTTAAACAAGAAACCAAGACAAGGGGTTATATTTCGATTCGCTTTTTTAAGCTGTTATACCGAACCTACCTGCGACTGTCGCAGCATAGTTGCCAACTGACAGTCGCTCGGGGTAATCATATTTGATGGTAGTCAATTCAATTACACAGCATATTTTGTCTTCTCTGAACTGTTGTCGCGATAAAAGAGCTGTGCAAGTCACCGCATTTCGAATGAAAGCGGTTTTACAAGAACAAAAGCATAATGCTGTTATCTGTGAATTAGAGCAGTAATATATCTAACCTGTGCATGTCACACCGTTTCCTGCAAAACCACTTTTACAAGAACATGTGAATGATCCTGTCGGTGTATTGGTGCAGATACCGTTAGTCTTGTCACAGTTGTTGGTATCAATTGCACACTCATCAATATCTGGAAATAATACAAAGTTACCATTGCTAAAAAACAGAATACGTCATAATGCTAACGAGTGCCAAACGACTTCCTTTTAGCCAGTTTCACAGGAACAACACAGGAACATGTGAATGATCCTGCCGGTCTATCGGTTCATATGCCGTTCGTCTTGTCACAGATGTTGGTTCAAGTTGTACACTCATCAATATCTGGAAATTAGAATTTGCGCCTTTTTCTATTATTTTTGATTTGCCTGAATGATATACCGTCTAACTTGGAGTTGTCGTTTGTTGTATATTCCTATCATATCTTGCACGTACAGAATTCTTCTAAATTCAGCAGAAATTAATGACTGATTTCTGTATAGCTTGTGAAAATAAGAGAAGTTCGTCATTAAAGCTTATCGGTCACAGCACTTACCAGTACAAGTTCTTCCGTCGCCTGTGAAGCCAGATTTACATTTGCAGGTGTAACTTGTTGCTGTATCCGTGCAGTCAGCATTTGCACTGCAGGTGTGGCTGCCCAATGCGCATTCGTCTCTGGCTGAAGCTAAGAAAAAAAGGATAAAATATGAGTACAGTGTTCTGAATAATGTACTGAATTTTGAATTCCTTTCTATATTTGCTCATTTTGGTGGTTACTTAGTAATTGTATAACACTCAACATCTTTATCTATTTCAAAAATGACCAACAAAATAAACTGGCTCAAAAATAACAGAAGGATTTTATGCTTTTTCCAACTTCATTGAAAAATATACGCATATAATTTAATTTAAATATGATTTTTGTACTGTACATACATTAGTGATAATGATGATAGTGAGTGTGATCATATTTTTATGGTGATCATGATTATTTTATATGCAGTACGTACTTACATTGTATAACTAAAATGGAAGGTAGTAAAAACGAATCTGCCTACCTCTGCAAGTCTTCCCATCTCCAACAAATCCACTTTTACAAGAACATGTGAATGATCCTGCTGGTGTGTTGGTACAGATACCGTTGGTCTTGTCACAGTTGTTAGCATTGCTTGTACATTCATCGAAATCTAGAAAAGCAGCCCGAAAACATCATTGGTTTCAAATCATCAAGAACAAAACTCGATACCGGTACAAAGAAGAGGAATAGAAATCATCGACATCTTTCATGCTTCCATTTTTCAGTCTTGACCAAGACACATATACATGTACAGTTACACATGGAATAACCACTAATGTCAGAAGGGCAGATGAAAAATAATTGTTGATCGGGGTTTTTTTCTTAAAAATCTTTGATAAGTCGGGTGTTGCTTATTTTTATTTTCTATTCTCACATTGGTTTGATAATTAGGATTGCTGATTCAGGTATTTTCATATTTTTCAGGTGATTTCATACAGTTTTGATGTTCGTTGTGAATATTACCATTACATGTCCTCCCATCTCCGGTGAACCCCAAATTACAGGAACAGGAGTATGAACCAGGTGAGTTGGCTCGTTTTGCCACAGTTGTCGGTACCAGCAGTACATTCATCAATCAGGTTGTAGGTACACAGGATATGATTTCTTTAAATGCTGTGATAAAAGTCTTACCTGTGCATGTCACCCCGTTTCCTGTAAAACCACTTTTACAAGAACATGTGAATGATCCTGCCGGTGTATTGTTGCAGATACCGTTGGTCTTGTCACAGTTGTCACTACCAATTGCACACTCGTCAATATCTGGAAAAGAGCGACAACAAAATATAAAGTTCTCGTTATCTACTTTCGTCTCCTCTTCAAATCTTATGTTTTAAACAAGAAACCAAGACTAGGGGTTACATTTCGATTCGCATTTTTAAGCTGTTATACCGAACCTACCTGCGACTGTCGCAGCATAGTTGCCAACTGACAGTCGCTCGGGGTAATCATATTTGATGGTAATCAATTCAATTACACAGCATATTTTGTCTTCTCTGAACAGTTGTCGTGATATAGAGCTGTGCAAGTCACCGCATTTCGAATGAAAACAGTTTTACAAGAACAAAAGCATAATGCTGTTATCTATGAATTAGAGCAGTAATATATCTAACCTGTGCAAGTCCTTCCATTTCCTGCGAAGCCTGTCTTGCATGAACATGTGAATGATCCTGCCGGTGTATTGGTGCAGATACCGTTGGTCTTGTCACAGTTGTCGCTACCAATTGCACACTCGTCAATATCTGGAAAAGAGCGACAACAAAATATAAAGTTCTCGTTATCTTCTTTCGTCTGCTCCTCAAATCTAATGTTCTAAACAAGAAACCAAGACAAGGGGTTTACATTTCGATTCGCATTTTTAAGCTGTTATACCGAACCTACCTGCGACTGTCGCAGCATAGTTGCCAACTGACAGTCGCTCGGGGTAATCATATTTGATGGTAGTCAATTCAATTACACAGCATATTTTGTCTTCTCTGAACTTTTGTCGTGATAAAAGAGCTGTGCAAGTCACCGCATTTCGAATGAAAGCGGTTTTACAAGAACAAAAGCATAATGCTGTCATCTATGAATTAGAGCAGTAATATATCTAACCTGTGCAAGTCCTTCCATTCCCTGCGAAGCCTGTCTTGCATGAACATGTGAATGATCCTGCCGGTGTATTGGTGCAGATACCGTTGGTCTTGTCACAGTTGTCGCTACCAATTGCACACTCGTCAATATCTGGAAAAGAGCGACAACAAAATATAAAGTTCTCGTTATCTACTTTCGTCTCCTCTTCAAATCTAATGTTTTAAACAAGAAACCAAGACAAGGGGTTTACATTTCGATTTGCATTTTTAAGCTGTTATACCGAACCTACCTGCGACTGTCGCAGCATAGTTGCCAACTGACAGTCGCTCGGGGTAATCATATTTGATGGTAGTCAATTCAATTACACAGCATATTTTGTCTTCTCTGAACTGTTGTCGTGATATAGAGCTGTGCAAGTCACCGCATTTCGAATGAAAGCGGTTTTACAAGAACAAACACATAATGCTGTTATCTATGAGTTAGAGCAGTAATATATCTAACCTGTGCAAGTCCTTCCATTCCCTGCGAAGCCTGTCTTGCATGAACATGTGAATGATCCTGCCGGCGTATTGGTGCAGATACCGTTGGTCTTGTCACAGTTGTCGCTACCAATTGCACACTCGTCAATATCTGGAAAAGAGCGACAACAAAATATAAAGTTCTCGTTATCTACTTTCGTCTCCTCCTCAAATCTAATGTTTTAAACAAGAAACCAAGACAAGGGGTTTACATTTCGATTCGCATTTTTAAGCTGTTATACCGAACCTACCTGCGACTGTCGCAGCATTGTTGCCAACTGACAGTCGCTCGGGGTAATCATATTTGATGGTAATCAATTCAATTACACAGCATATTTTGTCTTCTCTGAACTTTTGTCGTGATAAAAGAGCTGTGCAAGTCACCGCATTTTGAATGAAAGCGGTTTTACAAGAACAAAAGCATAATGCTGTTATCTATGAATTAGAGCAGTAATATATCTAACCTGTGCAAGTCCTTCCATTTCCTGCGAAGCCTGTCTTGCATGAACATGTGAATGATCCTGCCGGCGTATTGGTGCAGATACCGTTGGTCTTGTCACAGTTGTCGCTACCAATTGCACACTCGTCAATATCTGGAAAAGAGCGACAACAAAATATAAAGTTCTCGTTATCTACTTTCGTCTCCTCTTCAAATCTAATGTTTTAAACAAGAAACCAAGACAAGGGGTTATATTTCGATTCGCTTTTTTAAGCTGTTATACCGAACCTACCTGCGACTGTCGCAGCATAGTTGCCAACTGACAGTCGCTCGGGGTAATCATATTTGATGGTAGTCAATTCAATTACACAGCATATTTTGTCTTCTCTGAACTGTTGTCGCGATAAAAGAGCTGTGCAAGTCACCGCATTTCGAATGAAAGCGGTTTTACAAGAACAAAAGCATAATGCTGTTATCTGTGAATTAGAGCAATAATATATCTAACCTGTGCATGTCACACCGTTTCCTGCAAAACCACTTTTACAAGAACATGTGAATGATCCTGTCGGTGTATTGGTGCAGATACCGTTGGTCTTGTCACAGTTGTTGGTATCAATTGCACACTCATCAATATCTGGAAATAATACAAAGTTACCATTGCTAAAAAACAGAATACGTCATAATGCTAACGAGTGCCAAACGACTTCCTTTTAGCCAGTTTCACAGGAACAACACAGGAACATGTGAATGATCCTGCCGGTCTATCGGTTCATATGCCGTTCGTCTTGTCACAGATGTTGGTTCAAGTTGTACACTCATCAATATCTGGAAATTAGAATTTGCGCCTTTTTCTATTATTTTTGATTTGCCTGAATGATATACCGTCTAACTTGGAGTTGTCGTTTGTTGTATATTCCTATCATATCTTGCACGTACAGAATTCTTCTAAATTCAGCAGAAATTAATGACTGATTTCTGTATAGCTTGTGAAAATAAGAGAAGTTCGTCATTAAAGCTTATCGGTCACAGCACTTACCAGTACAAGTTCTTCCGTCGCCTGTGAAGCCAGATTTACATTTGCAGGTGTAACTTGTTGCTGTATCCGTGCAGTCAGCATTTGCACTGCAGGTGTGGCTGCCCAATGCGCATTCGTCTCTGGCTGAAGCTAAGAAAAAAAGGATAAAATATGAGTACAGTGTTCTGAATAATGTACTGAATTTTGAATTCCTTTCTATATTTGCTCATTTTGGTGGTTACTTAGTAATTGTATAACACTCAACATCTTTATCTATTTCAAAAATGACCAACAAAATAAACTGGCTCAAAAATAACAGAAGGATTTTATGCTTTTTCCAACTTCATTGAAAAATATACGCATATAATTTAATTTAAATATGATTTTTGTACTGTACATACATTAGTGATAATGATGATAGTGAGTGTGATCATATTTTTATGGTGATCATGATTATTTTATATGCAGTACGTACTTACATTGTATAACTAAAATGGAAGGTAGTAAAAACGAATCTGCCTACCTCTGCAAGTCTTCCCATCTCCAACAAATCCACTTTTACAAGAACATGTGAATGATCCTGCTGGTGTGTTGGTACAGATACCGTTGGTCTTGTCACAGTTGTTAGCATTGCTTGTACATTCATCGAAATCTAGAAAAGCAGCCCGAAAACATCATTGGTTTCAAATCATCAAGAACAAAACTCGATACCGGTACAAAGAAGAGGAATAGAAATCATCGACATCTTTCATGCTTCCATTTTTCAGTCTTGACCAAGACACATATACATGTACAGTTACACATGGAATAACCACTAATGTCAGAAGGGCAGATGAAAAATAATTGTTGATCGGGGTTTTTTTCTTAAAAATCTTTTATAAGTCGGGTGTTGCTTATTTTTATTTTCTATTCTCACATTGGTTTGATAATTAGGATTGCTGATTCAGGTATATTCATATTTTTCAGGTGATTTCATACAGTTTTGATGTTCGTTGTGAATCTTACCAGTACATGTCCTCCCATCTCCGGTGAACCCCGATTTACAGGCACAGGAGTATGAACCAGGCGAGTTGGTGCAGACACCATTCGTTTTGTCACAGTTGTCGGTACCAACAATACACTCATCAATATCTGCAGAAAAAATACACACTGCATATCCCAATACATTGCTGAATGTAAACAAATGGATGATAAATCAACAACATTCCTAAGGAATTCGCCTGTATCTCTGTGCTTGAAATTTTGTCGGAAAGGTAATTTTACTACTTCATTAGCTCTTTAAAGATCACCAGTGAGAAAAGGGTAGTCCTGAATCTCGGGAAGTTCTTATTGTAAACTGTGGACAACAGATTCAGCATATGGCCAAAATGTGTGAAGCTTCCAAGTGAAGAGATTCTTACGGATTCGAATGATTTGGATCTATGTTCTGCATTACCTACCTTTGCAGTTCCTCCCATCTCCAGATTGGCTTGCAAAGCCAGACTTACAAACACATGTGAACGAGCCTGCTGGAGTGTTGATACAGAAACCGTTGGTCTTGTCACAGTTGTCTGTGCTAATTGCACACTCGTCAGTATCTTAAAGGCAAGGAACAAGATTCAGACAAATGTCCTATGTTAGTGACCAGTCCTGCCTCATTGGACTTTCCACTGCTCTGACAAGATGGATACGGCCTCGTAATTAGGCGACATCAGCACAGGAGTCTGATACTGACGTTGTCTAACTTGTTAACAAATTTCCACAATCTTTAATCGTACCTAAAAGAGAATTTGGATGAATTTAGACGATTGAAGAATCGTCTACATGGCGTCACCTACCTGTACACGTCTTCCCATTGCCTGTGAAGCCACTCTTACATGCGCAGGTAAACGCCCCGATAGTATTCGTGCATTTGGCATTTTTGTCACAATTGGCCGTACCCAATATACACTCATCTACATCTGAAAACGCATACAATTTATATCAGAATTTAGCTGCCGGTTTTCTCAGAACTACAAGAGGAGAAACCAACTAAGTGAATGATACAAATAATACAAAATTTAAATGACCAACCAACTAACTAACCGACATTTTTGTTCATATCTATGCATAAATGACATTGAAATTTTGAAATTTTAGGGGTGTATTCTGTATTCTTTCAATTTCAAATTCATTCGGAATACCTATTTTTGACAAGTTTAATTTTAAACACTCCCAGTGCAATTTGCAACCAAAAGTATTCATATACACAGAAAGGATAAAGCATACTTTCATGTATATTAGTAGATGGCCTTTCCGACTTTTAAACGAATTTCTAATTTTTTCCTGATTTTCCGAGAAAAGTCTGACATCAATCAGTCTGACACAATTCGAGTTTTCTCACATAAAATGTTTTGTGAGCCTTGGATATGTTCACAGCTTCCCCCACTAAGAGATCAACAGGGAAAAACCAGGAAAAACTAAGAGAAACTGTTTAGAAGAGGGAAAAAAACTTCTTGCAGTGTCATTGGCAACTACAAACTCATAAAAGTGGCTATACCTTTAAAAGAATAAGCATTCCGAAACATAAGAGGTGACATTCCTATGCTACGTTAATATCTACAGTTCATCTATTTCAAAACATGCGAGAGTTAACTACTGTGTTGTTACTAACTGGTGAATACAGCAGTGAACCTTGTCTTAAACACAATTTAGAATTTATTTATAAGAGAAACCAAGCATTGATAAAGAATTCTTGATGAAACCTATAGTTCATAAATGAAAGAAAAGAAGTACAGGAATCAATGAAAGAAAGAGAATAAACATAAGTAACAGTGAAGAAAATATATTCAAAAACAAAAACAGGAAAAAGTAAAATATATAGTTCAACATTATTAGCCTGACCTGTGCAAGCTGTTCCATCTCCGCTATATCCCACATTGCATGTGCAAGTGAAACCATCTTGCTTGTCTGCACACTTAGCATTTGTGTCACAGTTATGTTTTCCTGTCGTGCACTCGTCCACAGCTGAAAATATTGCAATTACATATGTACTTGATATGTCAGAGTGGAACATATCAAAACAAAGATGACAGTAGCTGCAGGAATCTGTTGTGTCAGTTATTGTAGGTAAGACTGTTTTATCACCATATGCAAACACAGTTATCAACATATGTTATGTGTCTCTAAAGCACATCACGTATTCCCTTAAAGAAAGTAATAAATTAATGTCAATATCTAACTCATGTTTATTGTTTTTGACAGAATGAAGTGGATAGATGTTTGAAATAAGATAAAAACACAAATTAATATCATGTCAGAAAACTTCGGAAGTGTCGTAATGCATAGCAATAATCTAACGTGTATAATAAGACACTCCATCGATGGGAAAAACATTGAATGAGATCGCACAGAGACCTATCAGTGGACGAACAAGAGGTGCAATTGTCCTCTTGAAGCAGAAAGCGTTCCTCTGACTAACAAAGAATCTTGAAATACAGTGAGTACTTAGTTAACTGGTGCTGGTCTAAAATTTTCTAAGTCCATAATAGGTCATTATAATATGCATTTTAGGCCCAGATGGGTTGTGCAGGGCCTACATTCCTTTTGAGAAGCATGAATGGGCTAATAATGACAACTTGAGCCTACTGCACATGTCGGCATTGATACCTATTGACTATGATCACTTTCATCAAGTACTCAGAAAGTTTTAATAGCTTGAAATCCGACATGCAGAAAGTCCATCCAAGACTACGATCACTGGCCAGTGCTTTTCATGGAAAATGAATGTCGTTACAAGCTTTTTACAGGGTAAACCCTAAAAAAAGTGGCATTTGAATCAGGGAGGGGATGTGAGATTTTTGCCCAAAAGTTTAACTTGGGGGGTAAAGTAACTAACACTTACATAACCGATGCCATTAACAACATTTACTTATTCACTACTTTGCACTACAACTGTTTTACAATTCCAAGTTGTCGTCAAAATTTAAGTTATCATCATCATTATCGGAGTCTGACAATTCGTTTTCACCAAGCAACAAATCATCTGCAACATCATCACGATAATGACCATCTGGTTGAGGTGTTAAGCCAGCCACTTGAAATGACTTAGCCGCAGACTCAGGAGCTACATCATTCCATGCTCTACTTATAATGCCGAGTACATCCTGTAATGTAATTTTGCGGCAATTTCCGTCAGCCTCAGTTGCATCACATTTCCATAACTTCCAATACTTTCGCATTATAGCTTTAAATCCCCTCATAATAGTGAGATCTAACGGCTGAGCCAGCGATGTACATCTAGCAGGAATATTGTCTAACAGTATGCCTGCTTCAACCATTGGGTAACAGAAATCCTCTGCTTGATGCGGTCGGAATCTGTCCAAAAGCAGAAGGATGTCATTAAAGTCAAAATCGCCAATGTAAGGGAAAAGAACATTGTCCAACCAATGTTGCAGTGTCTCTCCATTCTCCCAACCAGACCTCGAGGATGTGACCCGTACGTTATCTGGAATGTTGTTCAAATCTCTAATCTGACGCACGAAGCCCGGCTGCCTGAAAACAACATGAGCAGGCGGTTTTTCTCCGTTGGAGCCAACTGTCAATCCAACGGTGCACCCGAGTTTGGCATTTCCTCGCGATGTTTTCACATTTACATCTACTGTACCTCTGGTCTCGGCTGTATACATCGGAGGGAAGTCCAACTGAGCAAACGTTTCGTTAAAGTTCAAGAGCGTGTGGACATGGTTGTCAGCTACAGTTTGCCTAACGCCAGTCTGAAATTCTCTCACTCTCTGTGGTGCATCAGCCGGTACAGTGGTGGAATCTTTCGTTTTACGGCGGAAAACAATCTTTTTCCGTTTCATAAAATTTGTAACCCAACCCACTGATGCAGAAAACTGGGACCTTTCGGGGCGACGTGCTGCAATGTCCTCAAGTTCATTGTGTGGGAGTTGGCCCCACCAGTTCTGAAATTCAATCGTTGCATCATTAACAATGTCCGACCGAGAAACGGGCAGGGCAATATTCCTCCGTTCTTGAAAATGCTGGTGCACGATATTCTCAACTTCCGGCCAACAACCATCATGGTCGGTTCTGACTCGCCGGCGTTCTGCATTTTCCTCCACTTGATCCGTCATTTCATCGATGTTCTGTATCCATCTCCTGAGCGTTGTTGGGGATAGTCGATAGCGCCTAGCATACTCATTGACATTTAGAATGCGGCCATGTTCAATTGCTGTTTGGCAATCCAAGGCATGTCGCAGCCTGGCTTCAACAGTGTAACTGTTACATCGTCGAGGGAGACCAACTGCTGCAGCACCATTCTGCTGATCGGCATCATCATCATCATCATCGTCATCATTGCCAGCATCCATCATTGACTGACACATGACAAAGAGCGAAAGCATCAGCAGTAACAACAACGTTGTGTTCCTCATGATTTGAACTTTCAACAGGAATGACCAATATGATTGTTAGGGTAAAGGGCCTAGGAAATTACACAACTGCAATTGCCTTTCATACCAACCATTGATTGATAAAATTGGCCACAGAAGACCAGATCAAGAAATGAACATGTAATCAAAACTCTGTCATTTTCTTCATTGAAATGTGATTAGTATAGGCCCTACATGGTCGTAAATCGACATTATCCCATTCTGGGCCTCTATTAGTGACTTAGAAAATTTTAGACCAAGCACCAGTTAACTAAGTAGTCACTGTATATCTGAGGAACACATTACTGTACACTACCACGGCAGCAGCAGCCGATTGTTGCCGTAATGTAGTGGCTAACAAATACATGCCCTACGATATGACAGTTCGATGTCAAATGAAACGAAAGTCAAGTGACTTTAAAGAAGAAACCAAATCAAAGAACAATGTGAAATAGAATCAGATGCATACAAAAATGTCACAACAGGAAAACGTAAGGAACAGACAAAACCAAGCAGTAGAAAATCGAATAAACATCGGAATACACCGATATGTATCATGAATAGGGCGGTGCAACGTTTCTTAATAATACCTCCATGATAATATTCAACATTTCTTACAAGAATAGTGGCATCTTATTGAGAGATCCTTGCTATCTGGCTACGACTGCCTATGCGTTCTCCTGGTTGATTTGAATTTGATAACAACAGTTACTGCAATCGCTTCAGCCCAGTTTCGTCAGCTGGTGTTGACAATTTTGCGATTGTGTTTTTTATATCACTTACGACCAGCATTGCAATATTTCAGTTATTTTGACACTGTGCAGTGCAGACAACATTAAGAATAAAGAGTAATGGTCCTACCAGGTCGGCAGTCCTGTGTATTACATAACTGCTGCTGACTAGGCAACCCGGCACATTGCCGTCCGCTCCCAGACTTCGGTGGACTGTCACACTTCCGTTCCCGTGTTTGCACCCCTTTCCCACAGGTAACTGGGCAGAGTGTCCACGCACCCCAGTTGCCCCAGTTACCATCAACTGAAAGAGTAGGATGTGGGTACGTAAACGGGCAGGTTCGAATGGGATGAGGAGTGTTAACTCATTGCATTTGTACTGGTACTTGAATTCTATCTTCACCACATGTGACAATACCACGAAGCGAGAACAGATTAATTTCTTCATTTCATTTCATGTCCTGTGGTGTTAAAGGGACAATATAGGCAGCAGCTGGGCAGGCAAGATATAGTTACACAAAGTTGTCTCTCATATCTCTCAGTAAGTCGAAATGATTCACGCCTGTATGAGGAATATATTCATATTGAGTGCGGAATATGACATGACCCTTGGCCCTTACAGTGTGTATAAGTCACCTGAAGATGGCCAAATTAGCCCCTCTGCTCCTGCCTATAGTCCCCCTTTAAGGTGTGTTGGCAGAGAAAGAGCGTGTATACCGTAATGCCTTTTGTAGATAAGATTTATTTCAAACTTTCCGTTTGACAAAAATGACACTGCACTGAGAATAGCAAACTTTGTTGACTAGAAACTACAAGAAACCTATTTTATCCAATGCAGCCAGAAAAATCTCTCACACAAAGAGCTAGAACCCCAGCAACATAAAAAATATCAACAGCATACTTGAGATTTGCCCTACCAGAACAATCTTGAGTTAGAGTAATACATAACTACCCCAGTCAGCCCAGTTACCATCAACTGAAAAAGGATGTCGTTGGTAACGTAACGTACAGGTTCACATGTGTTGCTGAGTTTCGTCTCTATAAAATCTATCAAAAATAGATTAGGACGTCATCCATTTTGGAATTTATGTTAAAGCTAGTGACAGTTCGTTTCACCTATTTGGCAATTTCTGTGGCTTAAGAATATTCAAGTCATCTTGTAATGCTTATGGGTGTGTGTATATTTAAGCAAAGAAAGATGTTCCCATTAAAACAAAATGATAGCATTGAATATAAGATTGATTTCACTGCCAGTTTGATTGTTCTTAGCTATTGTCATCCATGGGAACTACACCTCCTTCTTTCACGTCCTCATTCTCGTATACCAAATCTTTCCGAGACCAACAAGCGTGACATCAAGAAGTCCCAGTGAACGACTTCTCCAACTCATGCATCCAGAAATTGCAGACAAACAGACAAACAAGGCAAAAACCTTAAATACACCAACAACAATTAGCATGCTATGTGAATTGATTTCACTGCCAGTTTGATTGTTCTTAGCTATTGGCATCCATGGGAACTACACCTCCTTCTTTCACGTCCTCATTCTCGTATACCAAAACCTTTCCGAGACCAACAAGCTTGACGTAAAGAAGTACCAGTGAACCTCTCCAACTCATGCAACCAGCAATTGCAGACAAACAGACTAACAAGTCAAAAACCTTAGATACACCAACAATAATTAGCATGCTTTGAATTGTCTCCTACCAGAGCAATCTTGAATATTACATAACTGCTGCTGACTAGGCAGCCCGGCACATTGCCGTCCGCTCCCAGACTTCGGTGGACTGTCACACTTCCGTTCTCGTGTTTGCACCCCTTTCCCACAGGTAACTGGGCAGGAAGTCCACGGACCCCAGTCGCCCCAGTTACCATCAACTGAAAGAGGATGATGTTGGTACGTTATCGGTCTGGTTCGAATGGGATGAGGAGTGTTAACTTAAAGCATTATTTGTACTGGTACTTGAATTCTATCTTCCTCTTCCTTTCACTTCAGGTGACAATTCCAAAAAGCGAGAACAGATTAATGTCTTCATTTCATTTCATGTGGTGTGGAGTTTCCGTTTATCAATCATCCATCACTCCATAAGACTATAAATGTCATTGCACTGAGAATAGCAAACTTTGTCGCCCAGAAACTACAAGAATCCTATTATCCAATGTAGCAAGAAAAACCCCTCACAAAAAGACAACACCAGCAACATCAAATACATCAACAACATGCTTGAGATTTCCCCTACCAGAACAATCATGAGCTAGTGTAATACATAACTACCCCAGTCAGCCCAGTTACCATCAACTGAAAAGGGATGTCGTGGGTAACGTAACGAACATGTTCACATGAGCTGCTGAGTTTAGTCTCTAAGTCTTTATAAAATCTATCAAAAATAGATTAGGACGTCATCCATTTTGGAATTTATGTTAAAGTTAGTGACAGTTCGTTTCAGCTATTTGGCAGTTTCCATGGCTTAAGAATATATTCAAGTAATCTTGTAATGCTTATGGGCTTGTGTATATTCAAGCAAAGAAAGATGTTTCCATTAAAACAAAATGATAGCATTGAATATAAGATTGATTTCACTGCCAGTTTATGTTAAAGTTAGTGACAGTTCGTTTCGCCTATTTGGCAGTTTCTGTGGCTTAAGAATATATAAGTAATCTTGTACTGTTTATGGGGTTGTCAATATTAGGTAGAGGAAGACGTTTCCATTAACTAATATGAAAGCATTGAATATAAGATTGATTTCACTGCAAGTTTGATTGCTCTTAGCTATTCGCATCTGTGGGAACTACACCTCCTTCTTTCACGTCCTCATTCTCGTATACCAAAACCTTTCCGAGACCAACAAGCTTGATGTAAAGAAGTACCAGTGAACCTCTCCAACTCATGCAACCAGCAATTGCAGACAAACAGACTCACAAGTCAAAAACCTTAGATACACCAACAATAATTAGCATGCTTTGAATTGTCTCCTACCAGAGCAATCTTGAATATTACATAACTGCTGCTGACTAGGCAGCCCGGCACATTGCCGTCCGCTCCCAGACTTCGGTGGACTGTCACACTTCCGTTCCCGTGTTTGCACCCCTTTCCCACAGGTAACTGGGCAGAGTGTCCACGCACCCCAGTTGCCCCAGTTACCATCAACTGAAAGAGGATGACGTGGGTATGTAAGTGTCTGGCTCGAATGAGTTGAGGAGTGATAATCTTCCTTTGTCTTCCATAACATGTGATCAGCGAGAACAGATTCGAGTCTACATTTCATTATCTCATTTTAATGTTGCGTGGTGAAGGTAGTGCGTGGCAGGGAAAGAGCTTTCCATAGAGCAAGAGAAGATCTATTTCAGACTTTCCTTTTTTCAATCCATCACTCCCTTAAAATTCCGCAACATGCTTTAGATTAGGGTTGAATTATTTTGCGCTACAGACTACACAGTACAATAGCAATTGCTTCTGCTTAAACCCATACCATTGCAAGGAAAATCGTTACAGAATTGCTGTTGGCTGCCGAGACCTGGACATATTCGACCCCCGCCTGCAGGGGTCGGGTTATCACATGACCGTGCCCGGCTCTGAATCCCTTTTCCACACGTCAGAGAACAGCTTTGCCAGGCATCCCAGTCACCCCAGTTGCCATCGACAGGAACTGAAATTGGTCAAAACTAGTTATTTATAGCGAGTAAGACAGGAGTGGAAGAATTGGATCTCTCCTCTTGAAACAATCACTCCTTTTCATTTGCAAGTTTTCTTTCAACAATTTGAAACGTCAGGCACTGACCAATCAAAAGACACATGTCATGCTTATTTCTTTCTGCCATACATTGTATTCATGATGAGAACAGGGCCTCAGATTTGCCAGTACCTGAGCGGAAATCCAAAATACCTGTTTGGGGAATAGTTGACAAAGTGTGAATGAGTGAGGAGGAGCGGTCCGAAGGCTAGGAGTGTGTAAACTGTTGGCCTAAACCACTACACGCTGTAACATTGAGATCAAGTTTTGTCGTAGAAGAAGAAGTTCCAACTGGAAACAAAACCATCCTCCCACTGATCAATACTTTATTTCTGAAATACAACTAAATGGTAGGGCATCTTTTCGTTTTCTCCACTTTTCACTATTTGGGAGCAGATTTGAATTACAAAGGCTGATTGGAGTACGCTTAAAACAGAGTTCACATATACTGCTAAGCCCTACATCTAAAGTTAAAAGGTGCAGTGTTTTAATATGTCAATCCTACAAAGAGCAAACTTGTTAAAGCAATCATAAAACGATCCACGGAAAGTAAAAAAATCCTCCAACCAGCTGCACATAAAGTAATCTTACCCGCCGGACATGCGTTGGTGGCTGTGCATGGCTGTTGCTGATTAGGCAAACCCGCACAGGAACGCCCGCTACCAGTAGGAGCGGGATTGTCACATATGCGGGTCCTGGATCGAATGCCAGTGCCAGCACATGTCACTGAGCATGAAGTCCAAGCACCCCACAGTCCCCAGTTGCCATCCACTGAAAGAAGCATTGCAATGTGCATCATTTCATAAGTCAAAAATAATATCACCTATTATCAAGTAAGAATCTGTCTTTATCACTCTTGCTATTTTGGAACAATAACTGATGAACTTGATGATAATGATATGGTGAATCGAGATAGGCTATAATGAAGCACTCATATAACATGGTCTATTCACGAAACGAGGATTGGACTCAATGATAACTTGTTTTATTTACAACACGATTATTGATGCATTCAATGATAATATAGTAGTTATGAAACCATGGTTTTGCACGATGATTGATGCACTGCATTGAAATAGGAATTCTTATTAAGGAAAATTTGAATTGCTTGTCAAGGTAGAAATAAAAAACTGCAGCGTTGAGCAAGTGATTTGGGCAAAAAGATTAAAATGCATCACGTTACAGTATTAAAACTGTATATATAAGAGACGGTATGGGACGAACAACAACAGGGAATGTAAACATCGGCAGACAACAAAATGTTCTTTTCATTTTGGATGATGTGGGAAGTTGGATAACAACCCAACATTCATAATGTTGTCTGAAGTCATTTAAAGAATAAACAATTGCGACTGGGAGGGGGGCATTTGGACACAGACGCACACTTATTAGTTCTAACAGCTGAAAAGGATTAGTTCAATCTCACATGATTACTTGCAGGGTTGTCTTGCCAGAAATGATAAAAAGTAAAAAGGGTTACAATCAAACATGCAAAGGATGGCTCGGAGGGTGACATGTATAAATGTATCTGAACATGACATTGAAAAAGGGGATGCTATTCAACACTTAGATAAAACGCCTACCAAGCTGGCAAGGACCATCATTACAAAACCTCTGCTGTGTGTCCAGTCCGGCACAATTCCTGCCTTCACCACTAGGAGTGGGATTGTTGCAATGTCGAGATCGGGTCTGCACGCCCAAGCCACAGTTGGCAGTGCACGTGTTCCAGGGACCCCATATACCCCAGTTTCCGTCCACTGAGACCACGGCACGTTTTATCAAAATTACTTTTCCTAAACACAAGTATGGGTTCGGTTATTGATGGCTCATATGAATGAGGAAAGCTTATATCAATAGTTTTTATATCAAAACCCAATAATCAAGCATTTTGCTCTGTATCTAGAACTGTTTCTGTACAGGCAGACGAAAAAGCTTTTGTATTTTCAGAATTCTTACTACGATCAAGTTGTGAAGTTGAGTGATTGTTATTAGTTTTAAGAAAGTTTGCGGTCCCCTAATTGCTGATGGTATTCAGCATCTTACAGACTCATCTAGAATTCTGATCATACCTACAATCAGTAAGATTACTTCTTATCATGTACAGTTGCACTTGTCTCAAGACTTACTTCTTGTAAATGAAAAGATAGACACATCCGGTACTTACCTGCTGGACAGTTGATTGTTGGTACAGGGCAAGCCTGCGAACTTGCCCCAGCGCAAGTGATCCCACCATTTGATGGTGAAGGGTTACTGCAGGTGCGAGTTCTTGACCCTGCACCACACGTCTGTGTACAGGCTGACCATGTAGACCAGGCACCATTTACTGAAAATGTATTACAAACTCGATGAATTGATGTGCAAATGTGGTATAGATATACAAATGTATTACACCATATCGATGATATTTGTCAACTCAACAAATTAAGTTAGTTGTAAGTTTCAGAACTTAGTTCACAATTATTAGCTTCTTTGCACAATATTCACATCCATGTCAGCCTAAAGTCGATGTAAAGCCCCAGAACTTGGCAAATAACAATTATATTTTGATGGCAATAATTTAAGCTTTTACTACATGTGAAGAATTTCATTGAAAACGAGACATATCTGGCTTAAAGTAGTGGATGATTTTGGACATGGTTTACTGTTTCCTTGGAAGGACTTGAATTTAAGGGCCTGACCAGTCTTTATGGGTTAATATGGTAGATAAAGGAGGTTTGGTATTTTCTTTAAAAAACTTGCGCAAAGCAGAACGGTTGTCAATTGTGATTTGGACTGTATTATTATTAGTGACCTAGGTTCGCCTGAGCTTAAAACATGTGAAAGGTCAAACGTTCGAAGGTCACACAAAACTAGGTCACTAGGCCAATATGTTCTAGAGTCACCCACATACTACTGTGTACCGTGTAAACTATGTAGACTACGGCATCTAAGTAATAACATTTCCCCACAAACAACAACTACTGAGTAACTGACATATACTAGCATGTCTCTAACAACGACATAATTATCTATTAGTAGTTTTTTTCCGCTAAGAACTCTGGTGGAAAATGATTGATGGGTGCTCAAAGCGAAAGCATAGACAAAAATTGTAATTTTATCGAAGAATGATGAGTTAGGCCATGCAGGAAACACTTATGACTTCAAGAGATTGTGAAGTATTTCTAACCCAAGGAGAAGCCTTTCAAGGTTTATACAGAATAAAAACCACTCATGTCATCGCGCAAGTAAAGCAATTACCCTTGCACTGGACAAGGAGCATGCAACAAAACGGATTTAGAATGGAGTATGGATACGTTATATAAATAAGACAGAAAACAACTGGCATGATACAGGTGTAATAGCAATGCGTGAAGCCGTTTAAGACCAAGCTGGACCAGGCCTGCAGTAGATGTGATAAACAAATAAAGGACTTCGAATCTTTAAGGATTGTACATTTTCCTACCAATGTTCGGTAAACAGTTGTCACCCACACATACGCCTGAAAGTGTTGTTAGACCATTTAAAGTCACCATAGAGACCCGGCGTCATCCTCATCAAGTTGGGTTGGTCTACCAAAGAGCACATAGAGTTGTAACCTGGTTAAATGTCGGACATGGATATGTACGTGTGGTTGTTTGAACTTCAAGAAAACCTACCAACCAAGTTTGATTTCTCAAAAGTTTTCAATGTGTATTTCTCCAGCAAGGTTGCCAAAGCATTTGTCTAAGCATTTCTCAAGCTGCGCCAAGTGTTTAAATACATGTACTAGTAGTTGCTACTAAAAATCAGTCAAGGAATAATTTGAAATATTTTACCTCGACCCCGTTGATTTCGCTATACCAGGTTGTTGCAATATAATTAGTACTCCGCCTTTTGATATTTGTTGGAGTTAAGAAAGACCCTGACTCAAACGATGCGTTCAGTTGTGCTCAAGGGATTTTGGTGTAATACACTGATCTACGTGGTTACATTCTGTGAGCAAGCCTCTCAATAGCAGAAGCAGAATGGAGAATAATGCAATAGTATTGTTTTTCTTACCAACATAGGGCGGATGGAGATACTGGCTGCTAACGAGATATTTCAGAACGCATCCACAGCTAACTGTTGTAAGAGGAGTCCTTCCCTGCAGATCTTCCACATCCACCTGGAAATGATATTTTATAAATGTGAAAGAAGTGATCAGTAAAGCGCCCAATGATGCCTTGGTTAAATGGCGATGAAACGCTCTCCAAATCACCAATGTTGGTTTTGGCCTAATTGACTTAGAGAGTGAAAATTTACCTCTCTGTTTTTTAAGTGCATTAGCAGTCTAAGGTCAATATGTATGATGCCACATACAGAATGAAATCATTTTTTCGACGGCTACAATCTTCTTGAGGCACATCTCACATAAGTGAGTTTCACGCACAAGTCCAGTGGCCGTGGGTAACATGGTGTATCAAAAAGGCCTTGTGCGTCTTGTGAAGATAAGCCTATATATATTTGACTAGATAAATATGTGCATATACCTTATTTAGCAACCACTGCTGCCCATCGCTCTGGCCTTGTAAATTAATTCTCATCATTAGCGAGTTGATTCTAGGACCGTAGTCATCTTGGGTGAATATAAACTGGTACTGGCTGAAAGGAGAGATTCTTATCAGTTTCCCGACCGTGTAACTGTTCTTCGGCGACATGCGGGGAAGGAAAAATCACGTAGCAGACTAAAAACGATCAATAACAATGCCCTTAAAATCAGGAAAATTAAACCTTTACCACTACAGTGGAACCATGCAGGTCCTTATACTTACGTATTTGCTGCAAATCTGGTACCACCAGGATTACTTATTCTCTTCGTGTTAGCACCGGACAGAACTTTGATACCAGTTTTTGGATCCGTGTACCCAACACCAACGGTTATATCTCGAATAGTCCCTATTGTGCCCGTGTATATCGTCAGTCTGAGTCCTTGGCTCAAACCTATAAGAGCAATAAAAGAAATATTAAAAGACAAATACGGCTTTCGCTTTTGTAGCACCAACAGTGCTGTTAACAGTTCCAATCATATCCCTTAATTAAAACGCCACCGTGACGGACGAAAACGATAATAGAACTTAAAGTTTCGATAATTTTCTTACTAAAATTTGCAAAACTTACACTGCCAGCCAAAAAATTGTGCATGTAGCTCTTTTTTTAACAATCAAAGAGTGTCATCGACATAAGATTGTTGAAGAACTGTTCTGTTTGTAAAGTATCATTACTTAGTGGAGGAATTTATGGTATATACATGTATATATATATAGTTGTCTTACCTCTGCCTAATACCATAAATAATAGCACCAACGTGATAAGAAGAGTCCTCGTGAACGCTGCCATTGTGATGGAGAAGTCTCTGTTTATAAACGTTATATTTGATAACATGTAAGTTTCAATTCATGGAAATCTCGTTCCAAACGATGATGTCTTTTCTTTACCATTATGCATAACCTAAAACGAAAGCAAGCAGGGAAATTGTGACCCATTGGAAACACATTGCCTCGCCAGTCATCGCTGAAAGCAGCAACGTCGACTAGAACTAACTTGACGGTTCCTGGACCAACTTCGACAAGACTGCGCAGTGCATGTGGAAACACATTGACGATCGATTATTGAAATAAGGACGATGGACACGATCATGACGAATGACGATGCAGATGACGATGATGAAAACATGATATGACATTCGAACCTTTTCCACTCCATCAAGTTGGGGCTTGAGCCCGGGCTTTATACATTGTAGTTGAGTGTCCCCATACAGTGTGGAACCTTGTGATATTGATGACGATGTAACGACGACGATGATGACGATGACGACGATTGACGGAGACAAAGACAATGATGATGACAAGACGATGCCCGGACGATGATGTGGCGACGACGAGCCGGTTTCGATCGTGATAAATATCACCGATGATAACGGAGGGGAAAGCTGAGAAACACCATTATAAGCAAAGCATGTGGGTTAACCAACAGAAATGCAGCAGATGTGTTTATACTTTTTTATGTCTTTCTTTCATTTGTATTCCCTACTGAATTCAGTAAAATAGGAAACACATTCATGTACAGCACTCTCCCACCCGTCATGGCTGTTGCCATGTTCCAATGGAGGCATTATTTACAGCAAGGGCGGCTGTGATCCATATGATAATGTGATATATTGTTCGGATTTATCAAAATGAAAATTGGGTTAATCGTCTGTTGAGTCGTGCTACTCAATATTATTCAAAACACGGCAATACATGACAATTTATTGAATTTAGCTTGAAGGCGAAGCCATCTTTTTATCCTTTCAATATGTTTCGTGAGGAGAACGGCGTGCAGGCTGGGTTGTTCAAATCACCTTAGCTTTACTATGATGGGAGCGGTTAAGTCCCTGCGCTACTTAATAACGTAATCGTTTGGGATAACGTGCATCTTGTGCTTTTGGACAACTGGGCCCACATAAAAGGCTGTATACACAAGTTATTATGTGTACAGTATACTTATAGACTGTAGATGTTTAATAATGAATTATTAAAGAACACTTGGTTTAAATGAGTGTCGAACAGCTAAAGGCTGTAACTATGGGCATGTGACTGTATGGCATATCTCATACCTGATTATCATCCTGTCATGAGTCACGAGATCCTCAAGGCTATCCACCTTAAAATTGTTGAACACTACACCGAATCACAGCCCAGGAAGCCAACTCCGAAATATTATGAAATTCGGTCCACAGGCATTTGTTCTATCCGTATGAATATACCTGATGCTCAAATATGCGTATTATGCAGTATATCGGGTTAGTCATTGTGTTTCGTTCACTGTAAACATAACTGATCAGCACTGAATGCTGTCCATGAGGCACTAACTGGTGATACGTAATGACCCGACACGGTTCATTCCAGTAGCTCATCTGGTATCTTTTGAATATTCAGTTTTTTTACAGCGGGACGTTTTTTCCAGGCCCACTGAATGCAGGCCTATATGCATGTATACATTTCGTAATCGCATTGGGATGATCGTAATTTCAAATTTATAGCGTACTTTTAATTAGATCATGGTAACAGAATTGCAAACTTCGTAACTAGGCAATTTCGTCATCAGGAGGCGATTTTTCGGAACTTCCGGCCCTACTTTTTCACAAATTTCAAAAGGCATGTTTATTTTCATTTAATTTCTTTGACTTATTTGATAGACCCACGTCTGACATTAGTAAGGTTATCTAAAACAAGCTACAGATAAAATATACATCAAAGGTCACTTATGATCCTGTACAAATAGCTAAGTGTGCTAACATTTGCTCATGACATTTGCTGTGAATCTATAATTTTTACCCTCGTTTATACCTCAGTCCTACTGTTAGCGGAATGAAAAGCTATTGAAACGTGTCCTCAATCCCTTGTGGGTTCGCTTCCATCACGCTATATGAATATCAAACAAATACGGCTAAGATTAAAAACGCCTTTATATAACAAGTGCCATACCTGTTCAGGCAAATGATATTGTATAGTCACAGTTGAACGTTAAAGAATTCAAGATAACTGTCATCGCGATTAAGGCTTTCGTGCCCGATATTTCGATGGTGTATACAAACACTACCAAACATGTAAAAGTATTCAAGACACGATTTCTTAATATTCAAAAGTACTGGAAAACTGAGGATAACCTTATTGTTGAAAAGTGTAGAAAATTGCAACTAATCAATCTACCTTTACTAATACAAAATATTTATGAGTATGTATATATTAAGCCGGCAGCTTTTTTCCCGCCATTGTCATTTTAAAACGAACAAATAGGACAAACTTGGATGGTTTTCGGGTGTGGCTGGTACTAAAGATGCGAGTTGTTTCTTGTAGCGACTGGAATGGCATGTTAGTGTAGGATGCCCCCTATCACCTCACACCAACAACGACCCCAATCGATCTCGTTTTTTCCCGCCATTGTCATTTTAAAATGTTTGGCTACACTTTTTGCTTGGCTTTGCGTGAGAGCACGCGGTAGGAATACTCGGAACAATTGTCGGACAACCACCGTCACCTTAATTCTTTTTGTCTATCGCAACAAGCAATGCGTCTCAACATTATACCATGGACTCGACAACTTGCTTTCTGCATGCATTAAAAGTTAATCACCTTTCAATCGACTGCGCTGATACTATTATCATGGAAATTCGACCAGATTGTGTTGTATATCGAGAGCGATATTGATCTGTGGATTAAAATACGTCGGTGAATCAGGGATGGGACGTCAGGACTGTGTATAATGTGCAGCGGACACAGAGTTGAACCGCCCAAGCATCTGCGACCAAGGAAAACTATCAGCTGGCCTGCGTGTGCTCAGAATAATAGTACCCATGTTACCACGACAATGCATTTTTAAATTACTAAATGTCTGCAGAAACGAATGATGTTCTGGTGGGGCTGCAGAAATTCCTTAGTCATGCGACTAATATCAAAAGAACCACAGCATTTTCCTTTCTCGAACTCGATCACAAGCAGTTGTTTTTTCCTCTCCCTGCTGGTTTTCTCCTACGATTCCCAGCGTATTGTTCCAAAGACAGAACCTCTCTCAGCGGACAAGTCTTTTAAGACACCCCATATATATTTTGGACTCGTGCACAATTGCCCTGTTTGTCACCTCAATGGAACTGAGTTGGAGCATCAGAATGATCATCTCTGGTGTAACTTCGACATATACAATACCTACATTTTCTCAAAATTCTGGAGAAAAGAATTAGTAAAAGATTTCGAAAACGATAAAACATGCACATTGCGATGTATACCATTGGGGATGGGGTTGTTGTAACTTCTGAAGACCTTGGCTCATAGATAAGCCCAAAAGCATGCAATACGCTACAGCAAATGAAATACATGTACATTTTAATGCTCTTTTTGAGCGTCACAGTTTACTATATTATGACTTACATGGTCACCTGTCATCACTAAGAACATTATATTTACCTGATTTACTTGTGTCCTATCCGGCCGTTCATATCCACCATGGTCGACCAGTAGTGATCCTATTACAATATATCACCTACGGATAGAACGCTGGCTATACTCTCCCACCTGTTATCGATTCGAAAATTAAATGATAATCCGTATCCAAGGAGGTAAATCCTTGGTGATAAACACGAAAGTGACCCAGTGGTGAGATGGGAGGAAAGTCGGATTTCGCTTGCCAGTGTTGACACCGTTGTCACCCGGTTTTCGATGACTATTTAGAGCATGTCGTTTGTTATTGAAAGTTGAATTATATTGATATTGGTATTGAGGTCATTTTCGCAATGCCATCTGCCGCCATAATCGCTGGACAGTCTGTATATATAACCGATCAACCTCGTCTTCATGCAAAAATGAAATGCAATGCAAGAGAGTGGTTGAGTCACTCTATTTTCATCTTTCATCGGGTCGAGACTGTAATACAATGTGCACATGCGGACAAAATGAAAATATCGAAAACGCCCGAAAGTGTTTGTTGAGCTGGAAGTTGAATTTCATTCTGTTCCGCGTCTTTCGAGGCATGTCCTGCACCGCCCAATCAGTGGGAGCGGCTACGAAGTCTCGAAATTGCAAAGAGGCGTTGATCATTTATAACATTCGGTGGCTGAAGACAACAATTAGCCATGTTAAACAAGACAATGGCAAATTTGCCCCATGGTCCATGTTTTCTTTGATATCTAATCCCCGATCTTATCGTAAGGGTCTGACTCGCTGGACCTCATGTTGACGTGGAGACTATCACTTCTATGAGTAAGACGCGGCGGGACAGGACAAGTAGTTGAGCACTGTAAAGTCCACCAGGAGCTGTCTCTACTTTCATGATCTTCGTCTTTCTACACCTCGGACGCAGTGGATCGACCGGCCTCGTTCCTCATAAGGAGACCAAATTAGGATGACGCGATTAGCTGACGGAAAGAAGAAGAAGAGGAAGAAGAGAGCACAGAACCCGGAGGGAAGCATGAGTGGAATGAGCTGGTTATGCGGAATACACTGTAGTTTTCAATTGCTCTCGAAACGGTTGCTTTGGAAAATTAAGTACATTTATACTGTAAACTGGTTCAGGAGCCGTTCAAGTTCAACCACGTGGGTAACCCATTACAGAGCATCGATCCGCTACGCTGTTGGTCTACCACGTGGGCCACCTAAATATAGAATAGATGGTCACGTGTTCCGCCATCAACCACAGAAAGTTGATGATCAGCGCACGATACCATGTAAAGGTCTTTAATGCACAAGTACCTTTATTCCTAATATCCTCTTCTTAAACTTTGTGAGGCTGTACAAGACTACTGTTTTAAATATTAACTCTTTGCTAACTTGAGTTTAATTGCTTTTGATTTCAATACTTACCGATCGACTAATTGTTAATATACTGAGTTCAAAATGGCGGATGGAAGGTTGGGAAATATTTTGTCACAGATGTCGAATTTCTTTCATTTTTCGGCAATTTCAAAGATTAAACAACGACCCTATAATGTTCAGCTTTTTGTCCTTTGATAATAGATCTCTTATTGTGGTTTTTACTTTAGTCCTATTGAAAATAGACCTGTTATCATGTCTTGATTTTGGGGTGGAAACCCGATAACCATCCACTCTCACCAGACACTCTCTCTCTGGCACTGTCAGCTGTATATATCCATGTACACTAGTCGGAGACAGTGACACCTCACTGGATGATCCAGTCCTCTTATCGGCGAGAAGAGGCCTAGCAGACTGATAAATCACTGGTTCAGGTTATAGCAACCGTGCGTAGTACTAATAGCTGGTAGTAGTAAAGACCCCCCCCCCCCCCCACCCACACACAACGACTGTCTGAACAGACTGTATACCATTCCTTCACAGTTCATTTTTGTGGCATAAAACGAAAGGTTATCTTTTACAGCTTTCAAAGACAAGCTTTCCGTGGGCCACCACCACAACAACTACAAGGTAGTCTATGTTGAATTTTTCTTTCTCTTGATCATGGATATTTGTATTTTAGGTTAAAATTTACAATCCCCGATCGGAAATGACGTAGTTTGATCTCATTCAACTATAAATCCATTGAACAGTGGTGCTTCGTTCGTCAACCGATGACCTTTTTTGGGGGTGTGATCGGGGATTGTAAACTCGTTCCGTATTTTATTTCACAATCGCAATGCTAGTACAATTGGCATTGCTGAATCAAGCCAATCCTAACTTTTGCCACTGGGATTGAATTAAAAATGAACCTCAAATCAATTCAACAATATCAGGATATGGTCATGTTCATTGTTATAAAAGCTGTGGCTTTGCCTTATAAAATTACAGTTACGTCATTCCAGGTGGTATGAACATTATTCCAGGGCAAGGGATGCAACCAATGGGGGTGGGCCAGTTTGGCATGACACCGCAACAACAGCAACAGAGAATGATGTTCCCGGGACAACAGCAGATGATGACGCAGCAACAGATGATGATGCAACAACAGCAAGGCATGCAGCAGATGCCAGGGGGGATGCGTCCGCAAGGACAGATGATGCAGACCCAAGTTGGTATGGGTATGCAGCCTCAGATGCATGGCATGCACAATCAGATGGTTAGACAGGTGGGGCCTTCACAGCAGCAGAGATTTCAACAGCCTGGATTCCAGGGACAACAGATGCCTAGACAAGTAAGTTCAAAAGAATGTTGCACGTCAGGTTTGAGTAAATTCCCTAGAAAACATTTGCAGCAGTTTCATTTGATTAGTAATCAGTATCAATTTGATAATATAATTTTGAAATAAGATACAACTTGGAACTAGTATCTTCAATGATAGCCTGAAATATTTGTTGATGAGCATATCAAGATGGTGTTAGACATTTTACAATTGAAGCATGATTGACAGGGAAATTGTTTAAGTTTAAGTATACTTCAGTGATGTTTCTGCTCTTCTAAATGTAGCCTGGAGGTTTTCAACATGCTGGAGGAATTGGATCGAATACATCACCACAGTATATGGCGCCACCACCATACACACCCCAAATGGCTCAGAGTTACACAATGAGATCACAGGGTCAGACTCAGAGGCAATCACCTCCAAAGTAAGTAAACTAATCTTTCATGAGTAGAATGTTATATTAGCTAGCAACTTTCAGTCTTTGTGGTTGGAGAGCTTAACACCTTCTTAATCTTCGTATAGTTAGACAAAAGGCACTATTACATGACTCCACATGAGACATGATCACCTCATTACATGTGCTTTATACATTTGATTAGATGTAACATCTTCTTGTGCACTGTTGCCAAGGTCTAGTGAATGCAACATCTGATGTATATCACAGGTAGCACCACACCATACCAAATCTCTGGAGATAATTCTACATTGCCTAACTGAGTCATAAGCAATATCAACACTGATTAGGTCACATCTGATTATCATCTAGGTATCTGGTCAGGTCAAAGATATTCACTGTATGGTATTTGTATGCATGAAAATTGGCACTAATCAAATTTTAGTTCCAGGGCAGTCAACACCGAACATTGGTCATGCACTTATGGTGACTTTTACTTTTAAAATTGCTTCCCATCTGCGATAATTTTATTGTCTTTTGAACATCCAGTAAACCATCACAGCAACCAGCAAAGACAATGGAGGAAGCTTTAAAGCAAAGGAATTTCCAGTCAACTCAGCGGCGTCTGATGGAGCTTGGCCGCCTAGGACCAAAGAAGGTTGATGCGGATAGCATGATTGAAGCTATAATCGGCAAGAAGGAAGCAGAAAAACAAAAATCTAAACGTAAGTTACATCCAGAAATGGATCAACAAAGTATGATATGTGTGGCCTCTTCAGTCTTTCTGGGTTTTAGCAGCTGATCGTATTTTGGGTACATTCCAGTATTGGAGAATCTTCTTCTTTGCAGTCTCTACTTTTACTCAACAGTCGGTAATTTCAAGAATCTTGTTCATTTTTAATAATCATACAGAGTCACCTATTGAACCAGAGAAGACATCTGATCCTGATGATGGGTTTGGAGATTTCATACAAGGTCCAACTTCAGAAGCCAACAACGCGCAAAAGGACCAAGAAACTTGTGAAGTTCGACCTGGAGACCAGGAAAACAGGTCTACCAATTCTCCTGGTCAGTCTCAAGAAAAGAAAGGTCAGTTGATATTGGGGTTGTTAGGCAGTACTAATGTGTCTTTCATGTTTCCTTACACTGCAGTGCTGGCAGTCTCTTGCTTGGTGCAAGCCAGCCTCATCTCCAACAAAATGTGTAACAGTCCCTTTTTTGAAAATGGCAATGTTTGGAATGTAATTTAGTACATTTTGGAACAATACAAGGGTACTCCCCAAGCATTGATGACTCTTCAACACATTTCTCATTGTACTCAAAATACTTTCTTTCATGTCCATTGCAGATATAATGAGCATGATGCTCGAGTGTTCCGATCTAAAAACCAAAACCAAAGCGAAGACATTCCATAAACCTACAGTGAAAGAAATTCTCGTAACGAACACTCGATCAGCATCATTCCAACAGAGTCAAAATGCAGCCAAGTGGCAAAATGCTACAGATGCCGTTGCTGATGCCTTGTCTGAAATGTTTACTGTAGAAGGTAGGTATACAACATTTTCTTCTAAAAATGTGGTGACATTGGTGTTATGTTACTTGGTGTTAGTTAGTTGATTGATTGCATGCTCCCTGCATTCTAAATCTCCAGAACATTATTCTCTTACTTCAGTGAAGGAACCCGAACCTCAACCAGTTCCGGTGCCCCCAGAAAATTGTCAAGAACAGGCAGGTCAGCAACAACTCCCACCAGGACAGTACCCAGTACCTGGTCAGCAACCTGGGCAAGTTTACATTGATGCCTCTGGTCAACCCATTTATCCTCAAGGACAAATGCCAACGTCTGTGGCTGGTCAGGGTCATCCGGTTGGACAAGGGGGTCAACATGTACCTCCTCCCCAAGGCATGCCACCCAGCAGTGCTGGCAGCCCTGGAGTTCCACCTCATAGTGCTGCAGGATTCAGTGCCCCACCATACAGCATTGCTGGGCCTGGTGCTCCAACCCATAGTGCGGCAGGAGCCATCAGACCACCTCATATTGCTGGAGGGCCGAGTATACCAGCCCACAGCGCTGCAGGAACAATTAGGCCTCCCGGTCCAGGACTTGCTCCAGTGCCTGGTGCTCAAGGGAACCCTCCACAGAATCGACAAACTCCTCCAATGCAGCTGCCACCACATATTCCTCCTATGTTCTTCAATGCCACTGTTATACCTGAGCTCTATCTTCATGTCCTTGAAGCAACTACACAGTAAGTTATTTATTGAATTTATTTTTCTTGGCCGAACAGTTACATCAACAGCCTTTCCAGCAACCCAGTACAACTTATTGATATAACCTTTTAAAAACTTCTGGTTTTCTGCAGTTATTTGCATGGAAATGATCCTCTGAGTTTTCATGGCCAAAAATTATCACTTGTGCTGTTTCCATACATCTGGAGATTAAGATACAAATACCTCAAATTCTGCAGTATTCTGTCACTTGGCACTTGTCATCAAAAAATATTGCTTTCTTCCAGAAATGGTGTGATAGATACTACTCTAGTCTACGGTCTTCTCCTGAGGAGTCAGTTACCCAAAGAAATCTTGGGTCATATATGGAGTCTTGCCAATAGGATAATGCCTGGTCAGCTCATCAAAGAAGAATTGTATGTCATCTTGGCCATGATAGCCATGGCACAGGTATGCATAGATCTCCATCACAATTGAAAAAAACAACAATATAAACGTTACATTCAAAATGGCAGCTAACATTTTTTGGAGTTCTGGTTTATAGTTGATAGTTTTTAATTCCAGCAAAAGAACGACATATCAACTTTAGAGATCTTGAAGGAGTTTCCTCAGCCGCCAGTGCCAAATCTTGGCCAGAATGCTCAGAGTCAGCCGATGCAGAACCAAGCACCTCCAACCAGTCAACAGCCACAATCAGTGCTATCCCAACCAAACGAGGCTCTGAATCTCCCAGCAGATGATCAAGATGAGTTTGCAGACTTCCACCAAGCATCTGTTTCAAATTCAAGTAAGTTGCTTTCTCAGAATTAATTGTTACATGTCCTTGAGGCGATGTATGATACTTTTGATAGATCCTGAATTTGAGCTATATCTTTTGCAAACATTTCCTTGTCTCACGTTTATCTTTACAACTTCGGTACTTGAGTGCAGATGCACGTTTTTTCGCATCAATTTTCTATGGCTTTCTCACAAATAATGTTCTGGTATGTTTTGAAGGTACCTGCAGGTAACTTCTCTATTGTTTGTTTTCAGATTCTTTTGGTGATTTTGTCTCAAGCCCAGCCCATCTAAAGCCTTCAGCGGATCAAAGGTTAGGTGTTTTCTGAATTATTTAAGTTATGCATTGCATGTTGCATTTTATGTTAAATGTTCGTAAGAAACTCCAGTGCATTCCTTTATGAATATTTTATTGTGGGCTCACTTGTATTTGAGGAGTTAAGCAACAGCGTTTTATAATCCACTTGAGACAATTGGCTTGTCCAAAGTCAATCAATCCAAATCAAAACCCCTAGGTCTACAGATGGTTTTCTCTCTCCATTTCAGTTCTGAGAGCAGCTTGACATTCCCAGCATCAGCAGCCAACAAGAAAGAAGAGGTTGACAATTTTGAGGAATTCAAATCTGCCAAACCAAGTGCACCTCCAACAGTCAAGGGGAAGCCATTCGGACATTTCTTAAAACATGACCACCATAATCTCAAAGTTCACGGACAAAAAGTCCAGGATCTGCATTTTGATTTTGACTCCTGTAAGGGGTCTGAGTCAAGCTCTCTCAGCAGTTATAAACTAGACTCTCTGTCTCATGGATCTGATAGTTCAAAAACGTCGGCAAGCTTTGCTGATAATGATGACTTCGATGATTTTAGATCTGCAGAAAGTAGTGAGAATAGCAGTTTTGGAAGTTATGGTGGATATCAACAAAGTGTTGTGTCTAATTCTACATTGAAGGAACAGGAAATTATTGGCCAAGAGGATAAGTATGCTGCATTCCAGGTTATGAAAACGGAAATACCTGAGCCGGCGCACGGGAAATATTCTATGTTCCGAACAGAGGATATTGGCAATGATGGGAGGCCAATCAATATTGGTGAAGCAATCGTGTTTAAAGATTTAGATAAAGACGGGAGCGGTGTGGAAGCCGCTGAAACCATCCCCACTGTTGCAGAAAAATCTGAGCAAAAGGATGAATGGGCTAATTTCCAGGGGGCTTTCTCCTCTCAAACTGACGAGTCCCTTACAAGTGGGTTAGGTGCTATGACTATTAAAGGGGCTACTGTTGACTCATTCGGTAACTTTACACAGGCACCCCCTGCTGCTCAGATGTCTGAGGATTCTGATCGCTACAGTGCATTTAGGGACTTGGGTGCTAGTACTAATACTACAGAAGGATTGTTCACCTCTAGTCAGGGGGAGAACAAAGACAAAACAGAATCGAATGTGATTGATGATGACGATGAGGACAATAACTTTGGTGACTTCAGTAGTTTTTCCTCTGCACCTCCAGCAATGCCCCCAACTTTACCAAATACTGGTACCACAACGTCAGAGTTCAATGTTGTTAAGCCAAAACCAATCAAACCAACAAAGAATATCTTCTTACCACAACCGAAGACCGTTGGGTTTGTTGAGCTGTCGTATGGTGCAATGCCAGATGAACCACCAGATTGGGATGATGGCGATGACCATGAAGACGATGAAGATTTTGCCGAGTTTACCGGTGTGTCGTCGCTACATTCACAAGACTGGATAGGTGATACTGATAATGTACCCGGAAAATCCCGATTTCAGACATCACACTTCAAACCTCGAACACTTGATACAACTCGAAAAATTGATATTGGCGGTGAGGCTGATGTGCATAGTCCGCCATCGTTGACGTCACCTGTTAGCGATTCTAAACAGGATGATTTAGCCAAGAGTCAGTCTCTTACCAGCCTGGACTCGCTGTCTAGCAATAAAGTTCAGTTTAAGGAGGACACACAGTCTGTTGGAAGCTTTGACTTTAGTGGCACCATCAAAATGAAGGAATTGAAAGACCCTGCTGCTGTAGGTACAGACAGCCATTCCATCTCAAGTGCTGGGTCAGGGGATTCGGTTGAGAAGAAGTCAAACCCAGACCAACAGTCCGTCAGGAGTTTGGAATTCAAACAAGGATCAGAAGTTGAGGTTAATGGGGATGGATTTGGCGAGTTCAGTTCCTCGATGCCGAGTAATAAATCAGTGAATGGAGTTGGTGATTCTCAGCCGTGGTCTAGTGTTAGTAATGGAGTTGGTAAGTAAAAGCTGGCCGCCAATTATTTAGAGAAGTTCTAAAGTATGTCCATCATGGACAAAGTGAGACCTCTGTTTTTGATGTGAGTTACCATTCAGACATGGGTCAGATCAGATAGACATTAACATCAGTACCATAGCTTGCACTAGAACTTGACAATTGAATTTCCACGCATGTGCTGCATTTGTGACTTGTGTGGGTTCATTTGCTGTGGAAAGGTTTCTCTCCCCAATTGATTGTATGTGTAGTTTACTCTTACATGTATTTTCAGATACTAGCACATGGACCCAGGCTCCCCGAGATGCGAGTGAACTTTTGACTGATGGCAGTGCCGTTCTTGGCGACAGATACAGCTCTGCCACGCATGAAATTCAGGTAAAAGAACAAATTCCAGGCAGACATAGCCGTCACATGATTAGCCCAGCTATTGGACTGTTCATCTCCTAATCCCTGGGGAGTATCAAGTGTCCAAGCTGCATATATTTGATGCTTGGGACTGGCATCCACATGTGGACATCTCTGCCAGCTAGGTACCCATTTGCTCCTTGGTGGAGGGAAGCAAGTATGATTAAGTGCCATGCACAAGGATGGCATTGATTCTTCCAAGAATCAAACTCGTGACTTCCTTATTATGAGCTCAGCCTACTAGCCTCTATGTCGGGGATCTCCCATAATACAGATGTTCAGCAAGTCTGATGCATTGGTTTTCATTAATTTTCTCACTGCACATTCCCATGATTTGCAGCATGTTGAGAAGCATGCCTACGAATGGGAGCGATGTTTGGATAGCTGCCTCGAGATGATCAGTAATGCCAACGACGTGTTCAACTCACTATCTAGATCTGTCTGCAACGAAGTCATCAAATCTGAACAAGGAGCAGAATATGTCGCAAGTGAGTACTCGCCAATCCTCATAAAGTTAGTTTGGAGCCATCCATCATTCTTAGTATTTTCAAGAGTCCTTACAGCACATTTTTGACCACCCCTAAAAAACTACATCCAGAAATGAAAAATTTTGATGTGGCAAACTAACAACTACCGGTAGGTCCATATGTCCAAAAACAAAGTCTGCGATTCTGAGTATTGTTTGTGGTCTTCTTTGCCTTTTGTGTCTCAAAGCTCTTCATCCTTCCCTGTTCTAGTTTCATTTTCATTATCTTCAGGTGTCATCGAGATTTATCGTGTTGTTTGTCGTATTACATTGTCTATAAAGGTTTCAGGTGAGTTTCTGTTAATATAACTTGTTTGTGTAAACAAGTAATTTGGTTTGATGCGGCAGACTGCTTGTTCCCATTATCAATTAGACAGTTAGACAAAAACTCGTTGCTTTGGTGTTAAGGGCTTAAGATGAGCCGTTCTAACTGAATCATCTACAGTGGAACCCCGGTCGGCGACCACCTCAGTAACGCGACCACCCCGCGAACACGACCAAAATTCTCCGGTCCCGAATGGTTTTCTCTCTAATTCTCATTAACTGGCCCTCGCTAACACGACCACCCCGGTACCCAGACCGCGACCACCAGCTTGGTCGGTCCCAAACTGCAAATTAACCCCGCTAACGCGACCATGAGGCCTAATTGCCGTAATCAACCATGACCGCATCGTATCAATTGGCACCTTCTCGCAAATCCGTGTTGATAGTTAGCACCTCGAACACAATGACCATGGGAATCCATATGAAAATAAATGATGTGTAAGTGAGTTTGATCAAATGTAAGCGCAAATAAAATGAAGAATAAACTTTCTTTTCGACTCACGGTTTGTTTTTCATCATTTAGTATTAAATGATGTCAAGAGGCATGCACACGTAGTTTTTAGGACAAATAAATTATGTTGATTAGTAAGAGTACCGATACTCAAAGTAAAGAATGCTTACTACGTCGTAATATTGATAAAATACGTTTTTAAAAAGATGATTTAATCAGTACCAGTTCAAATTGGCTGAGGTTAAAGCAGGAAGACATCAGGAATAATTCTCAACATCTTCTCACATCACCTCTCTCAATGTTAGCGGGAATATTAGCTTGACATCAAGAAGGGCAGCTGCCGATGGTGTGAATGACATGCTTGCTCTAATTAGCATGCTCAAGTTTTAATGTAATGTTTGGTCTAATTAGCTCTCGTCAGTTTATTTACTCATTTACATAAGTTGTAAATTAAACGCAAAACACTCAAGAAAATGATTTTTTATTCGTGATATACACACAAATTATCGAATCACCCGGTGGCGTAGTCATTAATGCATGTCAATGTACACACAGCATATCTGCTAGGACGATGTTTTGGCGGGAAAACCTACTTATGATTCTTAAATTCACCAACGCGACCACCCCGGTAACACGACCACTTCGGCTTAGTCCCTTGGGAGGTCGTGTTACCGGGGTTCCACTGTACTTGACTTTAGTCCTATGAGAAAGAAAATGAATTACAAACAAGATGGCGACCATGGTCCAGGCATTATGCTGATTAAGACATCTTCTCTTCTAATTTCCTTATTTGCCTCTTTCAGCTGTTACCAATTCCAAGCTGCTGAAGCTTCTAAAAGATATTGATCTGAGTTGGAATAACCTCACAGCATTTATATCAACCAATGCTGCAATGGTAGGTGCAGAATACATTGTGTCCCAAGTATCACACTGCTGGTTTCCAATCTGGATGAAACCAAAATTTCCAATTGATGACACGAAACCAAAAAAATGCAGAAACGACATGCAAATTCTACTGCTGGTTACTATTTCATGAAGAAGTTCCACTGAACTTTGAATGAATTGGGTAATTGAGGAGTTCAGAGTACCAAAGATTTGTCTCTTGGTTCTTGGTATCAAATGCCGTCATTGGGGATTCTAGCAATGGTTTAGGCTATTTCTATTTAATGAACTATAGCTGATGTAACGTTTTGTTCCTTTCAGCCGGACTCCTCTGCCTCGTTTGACTATCGCTCTTGTGTTCTCAAGTCAGACGAGTCTGATGCTCAGCAGAAAGCTTGCGGGATATGTCTGCTTAACGTTGATGGCCAAAGTAGATCATCTTCCAAGGAGGAAGTCAATAAGTTCATGTACGGTGGTCGTCAGTATCATGCAACTTGTGCCAACTATTGGGTGAACTGTGTTGACTCTATGCTCCCATCACTGAGGTTGCCTGAATTGTTGTAGTGGAGAACATTTTGGATGGTAGAAGTTGGTAATGTACTATTTTGTGGTTACTACATGTTCTGAAAATAGCATTTTTGTACTGGGATGTTTTTATGGCCAACCAATATCTCCTTCTGTCTTTTGTCGTAGCTCGGCCATGAATTCTTGGTTATGACAATCTATTGACAAATTTTCATCAATTATCCTAAGATACTAACCAATGACATTGTTGTGTTAATGACTTTATTCAATTCTGCTCAATAAGAGCTTGGCAATGGTTTTTGCCTATTCTGATGTATCTTCAGACAGTTAACCCACTGTTAGAAATTCCTAAATACGTGTATGACATATAAATTTTTCTTTTAATCGAACATTCCAATGAGTTTTAGAAAGCCATTCCATTATTTCACAAAACAATCTGTTCTTCATGGTGTGACAGTTTAAAAATACTTATTTTTTTCAACCCTTGTAACCTTTTTGATTATGTGTGTCTCGTTCTAAACCATAAGCAAGTGTATGGTATTTTATAAGTATGGATTTGTCCTATAGGTGATGTCGTCACCATCATATGGACAGTAAACATGAGGCCACGGACTGCAAAGCAACGTCATCACATGCCAATTGGCATAACATATTTTTATGTCCGTGTCAATTGTGCTGCTTGGATGTATGGTTATCCTTCTGTTGTCTATGGTCACATGTTTGCAATATGGTGACATACTGTGTCACATGGTTTAAGCTTGTTGAGGGGTGCCTATGGCAGATGATAAAGGCCTACTGTACAGGCTCAACCACTTACCCTTATACACAGTGCATGAATAGTATTTGTCCAGATAACTGATCATTCTAGTCATTTAGTCTTATCTATTAAAATCTGTATTCTCATATCTCATGACTGTTGTTTTGTTCAGTGAGCATGTCAATATTTATTTCAATATATTGAGAAAGAAAAACCTTACATTTTTGGCCTCACCCTGGACCCCCTCTCCTTAGAAAGACAACATGTAACAAGTGTGTCTTGTGGCATCAGCAGTTTATTAGGTTGGACACTGTAATGTCTTCCAATGAAATGTGTTGTCAAATCATATTGCCTGCAAAGCTATGTTTGTCTTGATGGGTGATGCTTGTAATATTGAGCATCCCATTGTTGGGACAGAAGTCAGAAAACCGGCATATTTTATTGAGCTAATGCACGGAAATTATTTAAAGTGCTAAATTGTTTTGAAGGAATATTGTCATATAAAATGCATGAAAATATTGTGCATTTCGGTATTTGATGTTGATTATAACCATGAAGTTGTAGTTACTGGTACCATAGTTAGAGTTTGTGCAATAATACTACCCTAATGATATTATCATTGTTAAATTGTGCTTTTGTCTGGGTCCTTTAGACAATATTACAGATTGAAGAATGTATTGCGTAAATTCAAGAAACCCAGATCTATGAGTTGGCTGTTCAGAGTTCATATGGATTTATTCATAAAAATAATGTCCAAAAAAGTATAACATATATTACAAGTTTTGATTTCTTAGTTTAAGATTCCATTATAAGCTGTGATAGAGGCTAAATGTATTGAAACTTATGTTTTTATTTGGCTTGAAGCTGAAATTCGAAGTGCTGATTTACCTACAGCAGTAAAAGTGTCAACTTTAGATAAGGAGAACTGAGCACTGCAACTTGTGCATCACCAATTATGAATTCTTTGAAGTATACTTGAAAGTATGAATCATGTTTACAACATGGTTCTTTATCAGTTTATTGTAAATAAGTGTTGTATAAATTATTTCTTTGTCTTATTTATGTATATACTGTAAGGTAATGAATAAATGGAAGGATGTCTATTGCGATATGAACCTTTGCCTGTTTCTCTATTTCTACTTCTGAAATTGATCACCAAGTACTGATCAAGCCAAGCCCTATGCAAACATTCAACTCAGCCAGGAAACTCGGGCTCGGTCTCAAGGTAGTGGCAGTCCAGGTCGCGACAGATCTAAAAGTCTGGATGTAGTTGCATCTTGCAGTCCAGTAAGACAGATTTGAAATTCTGCAAGCCTAGCAAGAAGTTGTCCTACCATTAAGTTGATGATTCTGTTAGAGTTGAATCAGTCAAGGTTGTTACTGGATAAAAGAAGACAGAAATCCATCAAATGCAGCAAGCAAGGACACTGGCATCATTCATCTCCTCATTAAACTGAGGAATATGCATCTCTCATGGTTGTGACAAGAGTAAATTGCACTAGTCTTCCAAGTGTTGGCTTGATGAAAGAACAACAAGAGACAGCAGTATTTTTCAATTATTATTCGACCAAAAATCCTCATAAACACAACATAATGGTTTAACAACAACATCATCGGCATCAATAACAAACAAGAAGAAGAATGACGGACATGAAGTTCTCAAGAAAATAATCTAAATCCTGTACATGATTCAACAACAAAATAAAATCCATACAAGCAATAAAAATATAGAGTTAACTAAAAAACACCTAAAACAACTAATGTTGAATTCAGATGAAAAGTTGTGCTGGAACGAAACGTTGAGAGAACTGATCGCTACTGAGAGACAATCTGGCATGTTGTCCCCGCTCACATGATGCAATCTTGTCAGAAGGAAAGGACAAGAGTTCAACTGGTATTTCCTCTACCACTCCTCACAGGAATATGTCATCATCTTCGAACAGGTTGCAAACTTGGTTGTCTCCTTCTCTCTGGTTACTTGCAATCAATCTGCAGAACAAAAATGTCAAAGTCAAAATGTTACCTGGACAGATCTGGAAAGTGGAGGGGAATATTCAAGAATTACGGACGACAAAATCGAAATTTCCGCGACACAATTTTAATGATATGCTGAACGAACTACAATGGCGAAATACATACATGAAAGAGAAATATTGTCACATAACAGCCCTTTGACCTTTAGAAATGTGTACAATCAAAATACCAGTGATATCTATAGTAATTATACCCGATAGAGGCCCACTGCCTATATAATCCAAGTATATACAATAAACATTAGAGTGACTAGCCGTGCTAGTTAATCTAAAAGAAATTGACAGAGTTAGGCCTAAACCTGAGAAAACATCAAGAAATCCCCGCACACAAAGTGTTAAAACCCGCAAAAACCCAAGAATTTCCGTGATTCACATTTTGATTCACATGTCATTTGGAATGCGTGCGTCTCTCCGAATACGGAAAGCGGTTTACAAATATGGCAAAAATCTGTGACGTATTTAAAATCCCTTTAAACTTCCAACCAATCACAGCATCGCACTTTCCCAAATATGGCACATCTGACCTATTCATCGCTGACGTGACCCCAGCCACAGCCAATCAGAGCGTCGCCTGATGTCAACAATACCAACGCGGTTGCATTGTTGACACTGTGTTCGAAACTAAAATCCCCGTTTCTGACATGAAACGTTAATCAAACATATGGAAACTTTATACAACAAAAATATACCTTAGCGTGACTTCTCTGAACAATAGTTGCGAACATTACATTCCCATTAAAGAATAGTTTGAAGCCCAAAATCCTTGACTGACGCTCAAGCGCGCACAGCTGATCCAGCCATTCTGACAGCCCGAGGCTCGACGCTCAACAAATTTGCCGAAAACTATTTACAAACATCTCTAACCTTTTGCATGTCAATATACATCTGATCTACCAGTTTTACTACACATGACTAAATGATTTAAGGTTACTTACCTGGAAAGTGGAGGGGAATATTCAAGAATTACGGACGACAAAATCGAAATTTCCGCGACACAATTTTAATGATATGCTGAACGAACTACGCAGGCGCGAACTATTCCTACGACGTTCTCAGAAACGTAATCCCCGCGTCATTCTGTGCTTCGCTCAAGATCCACTCATTTGCCAAAAAAAATGTGTCCCCCTTTTCTCGATGACTCCAAACTCATACCGCCGCATAAACTCATACCGTCACATTCTCCCCCCGTTCAAAATGATGTCGTCCTCGACATTAGTTCAATTCCAGAAAATACTTGCCCAAGAAGAACTGAATCTAAAATGCTACTCCACAGGCGCTGTACAACATACTGGTAAATACCCCAACGGCAAAATTACTCTAAATAATATACATCACCGAATTGCAGGTTAGAGGATACCTGCATTCCTCTTCCTGGCGGTAAAGACAAACTGAAGAAATGGCCAATCTCTTCAGCAAACATCTGGTGGATTCCGCTTATCTTGTACAACTAGTCTCATGACTTTAGAAGCGCTTGGACAATCTATTTTCTTCATAATGTCATCTTACGTCATGGCTCAACTCTCACAAAGACCACCTGAAAAATACTACTTCACAGTATAATATACCTGAAAAGCAAATTTATGATTAAATCCTTAATCTATTTACACCTGTTCCGTAATACGATAATATGTTTTAACTAACAAAATCCATGAATCACCCCTTGGCCTGAAATGCGTCTATAGTCTATCTAGTGTCCATTAAAGCCTGGGATCGGATACTGCACGAAGATCGGGTATCCTCCCCATGGAGCTGACGGCCAACCCCCCATCTGCTGAACAGGTACTCCATGCACCATTGGATATGCCCTTGGTTCTTGCATTACTGGAAATGCTCTTGGTTGAACTGTAGGGTTCCCTAGCGTATTGTACGTCAGCGTTTGTGGTGGTCTCACTTGCCGTCTCGGTCGTTCCACTGGTCCATCAGTGGATGATTCTCTTGAATGCTCATCACTCGAATTGGATTGTTCAGTCCCGGAATTCTGGGTACTTGATTCATCCCTTGCATTCTCTGAATCATCTTGTTCTGCTTCTACCTCCGGTTCTATGTCCGCGCCATTGTCAGTCGGTGTAGGTTCTTGGTTCCGTGTTTCTGGAGTTGTCTCCTCACTTCGAAATCCTGGTACCAATCCCTCATCAGAACTCTCAATGTCGCTATCCAATTCATCAGACTCTTGATGCACCTCTGGTCGTCGTCGGTCTCTCCGTTTTCGCAATCGTCTGATTGGTGGTCCTTCAAATGGCAGCTCGTCGCATTGTAAGAGTAGATTCCGGTGTAGAATCCTAGTCCTGCCCATCCCTTTCTCCGGTTTGACCTCATAAACTGGTGCATTTGGCGATACTCGTTTGGTCACAATGTGGATATCCTTTTCCCAATACGACCTGATTTTTCCAGGGCCTCCCCTTTCACTGAGATTTCGTACCAACACTCTATCGCCCTCCTTCAAAATTGTGCTTCTCAGATGCTTGTCATAATTCTTCTTTCCTTTCTCTTTGGATTTTCCTATGTTCTCTCTGGCCATATCATAGGCCTCTTTCAGTTGACCGGTCCATCTATCCACTGTGTCCAAACCTTCATCTTGATTACATCCAAAAACTAAATCAACTGGAAGTCTTGGGGATCTACCAAACAGAAGACGGAAAGGGGAGAATCCTGTAGAGTCATTCTTCGTACAATTGTACGCATGTACTAGCTTGTCTACGTGACTCTTCCAATCCTTCTTGTGTTGTTCACTTAGGGTCCTCAACATCCCAAGTATAGTTCTATTCATCCTTTCACATGTTCCATTGCCAGCAGGGTGGTACGGTGTTGTCCGACTTCTACCAATTCCACATCTCTTCTGAAGCTGATGGAACAGATGGTTTTCAAATTCCCTTCCTTGGTCGTGATGAAGCTTTCCCGGAAATCCGAACCGAGGGATGAAGTCATTGAAAATCTTATCCGCTGCTGTACGACCAGACTTGTTCTTGGTTGGGTACACTTGCACAAAACGAGTGAAATGGTCCACCAAAACCAACATGTACTCATATCCTCCTTTTGAGCGTTCTAAGTGTACATAATCAATTGCTACCAGTTCAAATGGTTGGGTTGTCTCGATCGGTTTCAACTCTGCTCTCCTGGTCACCGTGGGTTTCTTGTCTTTGAGGCAAGGACATCTCTTCTGAATGTATCTGGTAATATCTTCACCCATACCAGGCCAGTAGAATCGTTCCTGTGCGAGGGCAATCACCCTATCTGGTCCCAAGTGTCCCATGTCTCGATGAAGCATCTCGTAAATCATTTGGTGGTATTCCTCTGGCAGGCATATTTGAGCACAATCTCGAGAGTCAGGTAATTTACAAGTTCTTCGTAGAATCCCATCCGAATCCAAATGCAATCTATCCCAGCTCCTGATCCAAGTTCCAAGTTTCCTCCGCAACTTTCCTCGATATGTCCTGAGTTCCTCCTTTGTTGGCCTTTCACCACTGCTCACCCATCGTTTCAACAAACCAGTTTCCGAGTCCTTATCTTGAGTCTTGGCTAGTTCTTGGGTAGGTATCACCTCCATGTTGTTTAAATCCAAAACGCTTTCCATTTCCTCAGCGATACCCACAGGGTTGGTCGATAACACCTCAATCCATCCGAGTCCTGCTTCATAGCCTTCTCCAGTCAATGCCTTTCCTACACTTCCAAGCTGTTCAGGTCCTGCAGCTTCAGTACAACCCTGCATGTACACCTCAAAGTCCAAAGGTTGCCTACTCAATACATCAGCGTCTGTATTATTTATCCCTGGCTTGTAATGCAATGTGAAGTTGAAATCTGCCAGTTCACCAACCCAACGGTGACGTGTTGCATCCAGCTTCGCAGAAGTCAAAATGTATGTTAACGGGTTGTTGTCGGTGTAGACGTCAAAATGTGGGGCATAGTACAGGAAATCCCGGAATCTCTCCACCACGGCCCATTTCAACGCCAAAAACTCCAACTTGCCAGAATGTAGATGGTAGTTTTTCTCTGCTGGACTTAATGACCTTGAACCGTAAGCGATTACCCTCAACTCATCATCTGCCTGTCTCTGGTAGAGAATAGCTCCAAGTCCTTGACCGCTGGCATCAGTGTGCAGAACGAATGGTTTTTCGTAATCCGGATATGCCATCACTGGGGTCGATGTCAGACATTCAATCAGCTCATCCAATGTGCGACGATGTTCGTCTCTCCACTCAATCCGCTCTCGCGATGCTTTCTGACCTCCTCCCTTTGTCTTCCTACTTTGCTTCTTCTGTCGTCCTTTGGATTTCTGTTCCTTACCAGAATCGACTTCGCTCAACAGATCATACAAGCTTCTGGCCCGCCTACTGAAGTCTGGAATGAATTTCCGGTAATACCCAAGTAGTCCCATGAGTTGCCTCACCTCTCCTACCGTCTTTGGCTCTTTCTCTCTTAGTGCAAGAACAGGTTTGATATCTGCTGGGTCCATCCGATAGCCCCCTTCTGAAACCAACTGCCCCAGAAACCTGACCTCCAACCTGAACAACATACATTTCTTTGGTTTCACTTTGATACCTTTATCCTTTAATCGTTTCAAAACCGATCTTACATCTTCAATGTGTTGTTCAAAGGTCTTACTGAAAATGAGACAATCATCTAAATAGGGAATGCAACATTTATCACGCAAATCTACCAAAGTTTCCTCCATGAAATTCTGGAAACAACCTGGAGCCCCTGACACACCAAAAGGAATGCGAGACCATTCATATAATCCCCATGGCGTGCTGAAAGCAGTGTAAGGTCGACAACTTTCTTTCACAAAACCCTGATGGTAGGCCTTGGACTGGTCAATGACAGAGAAAAAGCGATTACCAATCAGAGTTTGAATTTCATGCTGTATTCGTGGCATTGGAATTTGCGGAACAAAGCTCTTTTGATTGATGGCCCTATAGTCAATGCACAGGCGAAGAGTGTTGTCCTTCTTACGGACACACACCATAGGACTAGAATAAGAAGATGTACTCTTCTGTATCCAATTTCGGTTCAGTAGGTCAGTGACATAATCTTTTACCTCTTGGTAGAGTGGTGGTGGCAATGCCCGATACGGTTGTGAGACTGGAAAATCATCTTTCAACTTAATATCTAATTGCAAACTTGGAGCACAACCAATGTCATTTTCATCCTTAGCAAAGGCATGACATTCATCTCTAAGCATCTTTCTTACCATAGTGATTTGTTCTGGATTTAAGACAGTTTCATCTAGTTCCACATCTGGATCCCATGAATCAGGCTTATCCGTCCTACTATCGATACTTACCTCTTGCGCTCCAACCTCTCTACCATGGACTTCTCTTCCAAATTCCATCAGCTTTTCCCCGTCTCTGGGTGGTACCACAGTGATGAGAGACCTGACTGATTCTAACCGTCCCACTGTCATTCCTCTATGTAAGACGACGTCATGGTCTGAAAAATTGCTAATTGGAATAGTTACAGCGCAACTAGCCCCCCTCTGTACTTTAACTAGCGCCTGTGGAACTTGTATTGCTCCATCCCAGTGGTTATACCCCTCACTAGAAAATACTGCCTGGTGGTTAGAGTTTTCTGCGCCGACACGTGTGAAGCACCTGACCTTTAGAGTTTTCCCCTTGGGAACTACCACATTCTGTTTTCCAATCTTGACTAGACCCAACGCACTATGTTGTTCTTTCTCCAAAACAGACAGAACAGATGAAACCTTTGTTTTATCAACAGTTGGAAAAATAGATGAAATACCAGCGTCATTCAACCAGTGGGCTATTACATTGTACCCCAAGATGGGTGATTGGAGTTCAGCTTTTGTCACCAAAAATGGTACCCCTGCAACATTTTGACCATTAGGTGGACTTATCTCCAACTCCACATATCCCAAAAAAACAATGTCGTCCCCACTAGCCGACCGAACACGTAGCGTTTCATCAATTAGTTCTTTGATTGGTCTAATGTCCTTATCTGGAAATCGTTCACGGAGCCAATTAAGTCCTACCAAGCTAACTTGGGCTCCAGTATCCCATAGCATTTCCTCACACTGTCCTTCAACCATCAAGGAGACCGAACACTTCTCCCCGACAAGCTTTATCAATCGTTTTTGATTTCTAGGAGTAAGTTCAGTAACAGTTTCACTTTCATGCGAGCTTTGCACCTTTTGTGCTGCCATAGCTGTTCCAACTCCTTGGATTGTCTGACATATCGTTCTATGCTCACCCCAACCCTGTTTTTGGCAATTCCGACTACAATATAGAACTTGCCCGTGACACCCAGCGCATCGTTTTAAATCAACATGAGCACTACATGTCCTACAACACATCTGCGAGGTTGAGGAGAGGGTCTCTTTTGATTCGATCACTGTGCCCCCTTTTTCAGTGATCCCTTCTCGTTTCCCGAACTACCAGCATCACCAGTAGGGTTTCTTAGTTGCGGACAGAAGTTTCGGTAGTGTTCATCTGAGCCACATTCGTAGCAATGGAAACAGCGAGTAGCTCCATCCCGCACACATTTGGGGCATTTGTTCTGCCGCCTATTGCCAGAACGCTGTTGTGGTCGATTCCCAGTGGTAGGTTTGGCTTCTTCGGTAGCACTCGAGCTTCCTCCCTTGGACCTCACCGCCTGTCTCAACTCGTTCATCTCCACCCGTATGGTTTTCAACTCTTCCAACACAGCGTTTGTCCCGGTCGTTTGACACTCCGTACCAGCCGACACGGCTTTCACCTTGACCGTTCTTTTGGCCTGCGTCTCTGCCTGGCGTCGTGTTATATCGTTAACGGCTGCAATTAACTCCTCGTCCGAGTCCTTCTCAATATGCTGTTGTAGTTCCACCCGCAGGAGATCATCATTGAGACCGGTGCAGACGGACTGCCTGAATTGCTGCTCAAGAAGACTAGTGTCGAACGTTTTAGTAGCATCCTCTCGGGAAGCGAACATGATCTTTTGTCTCATCGCGAGCGCCCTGTACAGAAAGTCCTGCGGAGACTCTTTTTGAACCTGACTCAATGAACATAGTTCTTGGTATAGTTGTGTGGCGGACTTCTCTCGGTAGTAACCCCGAATGATGGTTTGTGCCTTTGGAAGGGTCAATGATTCAATCCCTTCCAGATATTCGCGTAACCTACAAGTGGGCTCAATTGCCCGGACCACACCGTCCAAAATGTCCATTTCCGAGTATCCGCGCTTACGACCTGCTTCCACTTGACGAAGAAAACTTAGATAACTCAAACAATTGGAGCGTTCTCCAATATTATTTGATAATTTAAAATTTTGTGTATGAAAGACCACGTTTGGTTTCTCCACTTTCTGTGCCACAACCATCTTTTCCGAGATGACGCCGGGGTCCGTAGCTCCTGGCTTTGTAACCCCCGTCAGGCCCTCCAGTAACTCGGTCAACCTCTTCACACCATGATCCTCGGTTTCCTTCGATTTCTCCATCTCGTCCTCGTAAAGAGATAGCATCTCTTCCATACCGAGTCCACTGTTTTCCTCGAAGCAACTCTCCACGGCCTTCTCTAACCGGTCGCTATTCGTACTGTATAATTTGCGTCGCAAGGACAGCAACACCTTCGTCCGTTCACCCTCTAAAGCCATGGTTCAGTTTTATATCCTTCCTTCTGTCCTTTAACTTGTGTATTTCCCGGCTGAGCCCCCAAAATTGTTACCTGGACAGATCTGGAAAGTGGAGGGGAATATTCAAGAATTACGGACGACAAAATCGAAATTTCCGCGACACAATTTTAATGATATGCTGAACGAACTACAATGGCGAAATACATACATGAAAGAGAAATATTGTCACATAACAGCCCTTTGACCTTTAGAAATGTGTACAATCAAAATACCAGTGATATCTATAGTAATTATACCCGATAGAGGCCCACTGCCTATATAATCCAAGTATATACAATAAACATTAGAGTGACTAGCCGTGCTAGTTAATCTAAAAGAAATTGACAGAGTTAGGCCTAAACCTGAGAAAACATCAAGAAATCCCCGCACACAAAGTGTTAAAACCCGCAAAAACCCAAGAATTTCCGTGATTCACATTTTGATTCACATGTCATTTGGAATGCGTGCGTCTCTCCGAATACGGAAAGCGGTTTACAAATATGGCAAAAATCTGTGACGTATTTAAAATCCCTTTAAACTTCCAACCAATCACAGCATCGCACTTTCCCAAATATGGCACATCTGACCTATTCATCGCTGACGTGACCCCAGCCACAGCCAATCAGAGCGTCGCCTGATGTCAACAATACCAACGCGGTTGCATTGTTGACACTGTGTTCGAAACTAAAATCCCCGTTTCTGACATGAAACGTTAATCAAACATATGGAAACTTTATACAACAAAAATATACCTTAGCGTGACTTCTCTGAACAATAGTTGCGAACATTACATTCCCATTAAAGAATAGTTTGAAGCCCAAAATCCTTGACTGACGCTCAAGCGCGCACAGCTGATCCAGCCATTCTGACAGCCCGAGGCTCGACGCTCAACAAATTTGCCGAAAACTATTTACAAACATCTCTAACCTTTTGCATGTCAATATACATCTGATCTACCAGTTTTACTACACATGACTAAATGATTTAAGGTTACTTACCTGGAAAGTGGAGGGGAATATTCAAGAATTACGGACGACAAAATCGAAATTTCCGCGACACAATTTTAATGATATGCTGAACGAACTACGCAGGCGCGAACTATTCCTACGACGTTCTCAGAAACGTAATCCCCGCGTCATTCTGTGCTTCGCTCAAGATCCACTCATTTGCCAAAAAAAATGTGTCCCCCTTTTCTCGATGACTCCAAACTCATACCGCCGCATAAACTCATACCGTCACAAAAACAATCAGCATTTCTTATGTTTTATTCCTTTGTACTGATGAGGCTAAACCAATTAGTATAGGCCATGAAACTTAGCTACACTGAACAGTAACTTCGCAATCAGCTGTTATCAAAATATACCATTTTCAGATGAGGGCTTGGCAATTTAACTTTTTTCCCTTTCTTAGCTTCCTCCAAAAATAAAATGAAAAGGCTGTTTAAACTGACCTTCTTCCAGACTTCTTGACTGATTTTTGCGGTGTCATATTCTGAAACATGTCGCACAGATCACCATCAGGTTGGTTGTTACCACGATTACTTCTCGTTGGATTTTGAATGGCACCTCGCCGAACTCCACTGCATCCACTTTGCTCCATCACTGACAGACTTTGTTGAGAATCAACAGGTGACGTTTGCTCCTAAGATATAAAAGTAACGAAACTTTCCTCAATAAGAAAAACTTGATTAAGGAAGCAGTTTCGCTGCACAGTTATTTAGTTGTGAAGTCACCAGGGACCATATTTTCACCAAGTCTTCCAACACTGACTGGCTTGCACAAAATGAGCTGTAACACCAAAGTTAAGTAAACTTATTTCAGGAATAGTTTGAGCTTATTCCACATACACAAGTAGCTTTAAAACATCTCAAACAATCATTGTCATCTTTGCTAGTATCAGGGTTGGCGCGCCCGTTCGCATTTTCGCCACTTGCCAATGCTGCACATGAGTGGCGAATGTAAAACAATGTCTGGCTAAAAATTTTGCGAATTCAATTTGAATTGCCATGATTTGGCGAGAGAGTAAATTGTGTTGTGTGAAAATTGATTCTAAAATACCTTGGTACCGTAAAGTCAACTTTTAAATGGAAAATGCATAAGCCTCGTTCTGAGAGTGGAGTGTTTTGGACACGCAACCAAGATGCTCTACCAAAGTTCCCTCGGGTTGCACTAAAATGTGGAAACCATGCACACAGCTCACTTCAGAAGTTTGAGGCTCTCAAAACACTGCTTCAAACACAAATCAGCCAAGGAAGCATCAACCACCCTAAGTTTTTTAATGAGCACTACACATATTCGCTGAGAAAAACGCTCCAAATAGCCCATTTGCGCGGATTTTAGCATCAATTGAGCGAGCCGATGCGGACTTCCTATGCACGCTGCCGTAACATAATGTAAACAACGGCGCTACCGGCGCTCCGGGCAGGCGATGGATGGAATTTGCCAAATTCGCACATATTCAAGTTATTTTCGTGGCCTATCTTTTTAAGTTTGAGGTATTTTAGAATAGAAATTGAACCCTCGGCTTCGGACCTTGGTTGAGTTACCAAGACACTCTCGGGTGGAGCTAAAATTTCGTCCAAACCCTCGCCTATCGGCTCGGGTTTGGACTGTATTTTAGCTCCACCCTCGAGTGGTTGAGTTACCAAGACACTCTCGGGTGGAGCTAAAATTTCGTCCAAACCCTCGCCTATCGGCTCGGGTTTGGACTGTATTTTAGCTCCACCCTCGAGTGTCTTGGTAACTCAACCAAGGTCCTCCGCCTCGGGTTCAATTCCTTAAATCAAAGTCTATCAAAAAGATCCACTTCCACACCAAATGCACCAAGGAACGATCGTTAGTCAGTCAAACTTTATCATATTTGCGGGCGGCCGCGCTATCACACGTGGTTGCTATCGTCTGCATTGTAGTTCTACCCGTTGCCGCTACAGTGATTATGCTGGCGCTGCTGGTCGCCTTACGCATACATTATCGGCTAGTTTCCCGCTCGCTTCGTTGCCATGGAGTCTCCGGTCACGGGTTCCTCGAATCGTTCGTTGATTTGCTAATCTCAGTACTGGCGGGCTGCCATTCTCGCACATGTTACGGTGGGGTGGGACGGCCCCAAGAGGGACAAACGATCGGCAATGGCTAGTGCTGACTCAATATGGCTAAAAGTGACAGCCACTTGGCTAAAAAGTGGCTAGGAGGAAAAAATTCACAGTGCCAACCCTGGCTATGAAAAGGTAGCAATGATAAAGAGTACAACACCTTAGTTGTGGTGAAAAAATAAGGACAATGAAGTTTCACTTGCCTGTGATTCATCATCAATGTCAATGAGAACATCTTTGATATCTTCATCATTTAGTTTGGGTAAAGTTGCTGTATCTTCTTCATTATCTACAACATCCCCGTCACAGCTTGTTACACTTGACGTTGAAGAGAGCTGAAAGACAGTCAGAATTGCTGGTATCAAGCATCGAGTGATTGGTGTCGTTAACGTCTGGTCCCATTAATTAATCAGGGTTGCACCGACACTACAACTTTCAGATCCACCCTTCAAGCTTTTGATTGAATATGCTACATAATTTGTATGATCTTACCTGACTCACTCCTGAGAGACTTGCCGACAAGATACTGGAGACCGGCGAGATTAGTGAGACACAACCAATCATCTGCATATTCCTTACTGCTTGAGCCACACTGAAATCTGTCGACTGTTTCACTGTCATGGCAACTTCTTGATGATCTGGCGGAGACGAGTTGAAGATGTCACATGGATCCAGACAGAAGGAATCCACAGAAGGCAAAGTTAGCAAACTCTGATTACTCGCCTGGCTTTGTTCCGAGGATGATGGTTGAGCTCGCCCTGTTAAATCTTTGACCATCCTTGCATCTGGTAGACAACATTCTGACTCTGGTGTCTCCAAGGATTGACCCTTTCCCTCCGATTGTGTATGTGTTGGTTTAGTGTGTTTCTCGTTTCCTTCTGTGCCATGTCTAGTTTCATTCCAAAGCTTTCTTGAAGATTTGGTCGAGTCAGTCTCCAGGTTTTCTTCACCACTTTCCACTATTTGGTGATCTCCATTTTCATCTTCTTGGCAATCAGGACAGTTTTTGTTCTTCTTGGGCGCTAACTGGACCTGGTTCTGTATTTTCTCAATGAGTCTGACATCTGTCATTGGTGTTACCAATTCAAGTTCACTGCTGTGAACCAAGGTAGTGCCCATCAAAGGGGTCATCAAATCAGCATTTGGATCACCTCCGCTCTTCTGTGGGGCAAACTTCACTTCATTCTTAATTTCCTGAATTAGTCCCACATCAGTCATTGGCGTTAATGCAGTGATACCCATCTTTGGTGTCCTCAAATTATGTTCATTTTGGTCGCTTCTGCCCTTCCTCGGGGCCAACTTAACCTGGTTGTCTATCTCTGCAATTAGTCCTGTGTTGGTCATCGGTGTAACCAACTCCACAGTCTCAACATCAAAAGGAGTCCTACCCATCAACGGAGTCTTCAATTCTCCATGCAGACATAAACCTTGATCTGAGGCGATAGGTGGTGAAACGTTTTGACTTGAAATTTGATCCTTTGTTCCAGGGCCTTCTATCTCATCACTGACACTGCCTATCTTGTGACACTTATTTTCTACAGTTGGGCAGAGATTTTCAGGACCGATGAACTTGGACTTTATTGAGGTTTTTTCTTCTTGTTGTTGTGACACATTCTGCTGTAATCGTCTCCTCTCTCTTGACCTCCTGGAAATATGCTGGTCACTTGTCTCTTCAGCTCCAATAGGAAACTTGGGAACTTCACCACTAATATCATATGCTTTCTTCTCTCTCCTATCAATAGATTGGTCAGCATCACCACCACCACCATTATTACCAATGCTTTCTGCTACAGTCACAATGTCATTGGTGCTCAACACAAGAAATTCTTGTCGCTCATTCTTTTTATATGATCTAGTACGTCGTCTATCATTGAACGGACAGCCAGCAGATTCTCTACGAGGCCTTTTTCTCCGACCGTAGCCAACATCCTGTGTTCCTTCCCGCTGCTTGTTTTCCACGCTCCCATCACCACCAATCTCCTCAATACCAGTGTCAATCGTCTGCCCGCATCCTACTGCCCTCCTCTTCTTTCTTTCTCCAATCTTCTTTATCGTCTGCTCACTTTCCATTTCTGTACCATTCTTCATTCTATTTTCTGTGTTCTTATCCAGCTCTGAACAACCCTGCTGCAACTTCCCTGTTTCACACCCTTTTTCTCTCTGCAGTGCCTTTTCATTGACATCACTTCCCATCCCAGTTTCTGGGTTCATTTTATTCTCTGCATCCTCCTTCAGTTCATGCTGGCTCTCTTCCCTTTGGCCGACCAAACAAGCTGTTCCAGTCTCTGACCAACTCTGTAATTTAGCCTCGTCGTTCAGCCTCAAGTTGTTTCCAATTTTATCAGCATGCTCTCTCTCTATTTCAGAGCTCTCTGTATCTTGATGTTTCTCTGTGTCAAACTCATGGACTTCTGCTTTTAAATCTCTTGAATCAGCAACCAAATCACTGGCTGTAGCTTCCATATAGCTCAACGTAGTTATCACTGCTCCGAGTTCTGCCACCCGCACCCCAGTCTTCTGTTCCTTTATCAAACAGCTCACATTCTCATCTTGAGTAGAGTTGAAGCAATTTTCACTCACATCCACCATCAGACCAGCATAAAAAGCTGCTCTTTTCATCATCTCATTTTCTCCTCCAACTCGGCTTGATCCATACACTGCATCAGTGACCTTAGCCATGGCTCCTACAACCTCCACCACATCCTCCTCATCGTTCTCAGCACTGCCAACTGTATGAATGACTTCGACAGGGTCTATTCTTTCTTGGCTTGATTCTTGCTGGAAGGTAATCACTGACTGAATCTCCCTCTCACTGAAACTTACTCTTCTCTGCTTTGGTTTTTCTGCAGATTTCCTAAAAGACAAAACAAAATGCCCAAAATGAAGAAACATCAACAGCCCCAAAAAAATGTTGGCTTTTTGAAAATTTTTCAGAATTTTGAACTGGTCGATTTTATTTCATTTCAAACCCTACCTTAAAATTCCAGGCTTCTCACTTGGTGTATCATCAATTACTTCAGGGGCCGCATACTTGTTGACGAAACTGAAACTCCACCCAGTGTACGTAGGTTCTCCCCATTTTGGTCTAAATGGCGGCAAATGGTCCTCTGTCTCAACGATCAGATTTTCCTTATCTATGGACTCAAAGTCATCATAACTAGACGATTTGTCCTTATGAATGCTTGAAGTGTTATCCTGAGGTGTCCCTGAAGCATTCTCCTGAGGTTTGTCTAATTTTGAGGGATCACCTTCCTTAATGAGCGCACAAGGTTTTGGTGATGGTCTCGGATGAGTATGTAACTTTGTCCTTCCCCTCTGAACCCTTGTACCCGAGGTAGTGGTCTTCATTTTGCCGGCACCTTGAGATGTACAAACCATACTGATGTCAGAAGTGTTATAGTCCGTGGTTAAAACCTTAGGCTTAGATTCTTCTCTCCTTGCTCCAGCATCTTTAGGGACAGTCTGTCTCAGGTCTTTGCCAAGATGTAGTAATGGTTTTACAGGCATTTCGGGTGATAAGAAGTCAAAGTCAAACGTTCTATTGGAAGATTCCAATTGTGCCTTGTATCTCATGTTATCAGTTTTCAGGCGCTTTGATGTCAATCTCGGGGTGCAGAGGACACTTATTCTGGATATCCTTTTGGGAGTTAAACAAGATGAGCTGGAACAATAAGATAGTTATTTGTGATGCAAAGCATTTGAAACAGAGTTCATCTAGAGCTGAGCTTGCTGATTAGTCTCTAGTCTCAAAAGTCATGATATGGATTATGGTAATGTTCAAATGAAAACAAAAACTCAAGGTTTTATTATTTATAGACCCCCTACCAACTCAGATTTTGACTTATTGTCAAAGCACTATTTATTTCTTTACTAATTTTAGCTGTGATAGTAATGATACTATTGATAGGTCAGTTACTTTCACCATCTAAACGATTTAGGCCTACCTAATGTTTCCAGAACCAAAGTCCTTTTTTTCTGCCATTGAAAGTTTACTCCACATGGTCAACACCTTTCTGTTGATCTGTTCAGCAGTGAGGAAGGGATAGAGAGCAGTCAACCGTGATCTTTGCTGGGAAGAGAACAGCTTAAAGGAGCTCTGTCTGGACATCTTGAACTTGGTACCCCTTGGAGTCATTGGAGTGTCATCTTTAATCTGGCACCTGTTTCAAAAAGTAAATACATAAGGACTCTATAAGTATTCAAGTGCATTACCGTGTACTATAAAAAGCATCAAAGCCTTGCCTTAAATAATTGCCAAAAATGAAATGATTTTTGTCTGCTCCTCTTGCCTTCTGTGCTCATCCTGATTCAGGGCCTGAACACAATTAAAGTTGTCACGATCATTCATTCAATGACAATGAGATGCCCCAAGCCAAAGCCCTGGCCTAGCAGTAGCCCTAGCCCCTAGCCTAGGACTAGGTTTAGGTTAGTAGGTAGGCTAGGCCCACCTCTAATCCAATTCCAAATGAAGCTTCTCGACCATGTCAAGTCATGTTCACTTTAAACAAACTTCCAGGTACTGTCGACGGGGTAGAACACCCTAGTAGAGGAGTGTTTACAGTAGTCAGTATAGCACAAAGTATGGATAAGTGTGCACACTCATGCACTGTGTGTAACAAACATGTCTGTGTGGGCGTGCCGCGTGGTCAGTCCAGCATGCAGTGTCACAATCACTCAGTTAGGTTTTCAGTCAACTAGCCACTAATACCTCGTCTCATGTTGATCACAGTCATCGCACATGGTTCAAGAGTTAACTTATTTGTTGCAAGAGCTCTAAAATGGGTTATTCATTTGTGTTTTCAGGAGGTTTTGGGGAATCACAAATCCAAATAACCCGCCGTGATAACTTTTTGACATGTCCGAAGAGTCCCGAGAACATCCGAACAAGATTCCGAAACGCTACCCTCTGGTGCTGCCATCTGTTGTAAGAGGGAAATTCAAACTCATGATGGATGCCTTTCCACAAAATTCACCTGAAATTTCATGCTTTTTGGAAGCGAGACGGTATTTTTTGTTACAATTATATATGATTAAATAATTGTTTATTATATAAATAATCCCTAGACCATACCAGTCACCCATATTTCTTCGTAGTAGAGGAGAAATGGAAGAGGAAATGGATTCCGAAAAAAATCCCTTGTCTGTAGTGTGAACCGAACGGTACACAGTGTGTACCAAAAAGGTGGAGACTGGAGTCGGCCCATTCTGCTGATCTACACGATTCAAGAAGAGGGAGCACTATTTGCCTCATTGTATAGCTCAGCTTTTGTTAAAAATACGTCTCACATCCCACTGTTTTCAATTCATCCAATGCGTGCTGGGCAGCTTGACAAATGGAACAGTGACATTTCCTTGTTTTACAGGTGCCTTCAAGATGTAAAATGTCTCAAGTTTTGTGAGTTGGCGACGAAAGGGACTGGAAGTGATGGCGGCAACGTGACAGAAGTCTCAGGGGCCAGACTCTCCATCATGAAGGTGAGCAATGAGAAACTCTGGAGACATTCAATGATTCATTTCAAAATGAATAGATGTAAACTTTTTACTGGTCAGTGCCAGTGGTTGAACTTCCATCCAATTGACGGTCCAAGAGACTGGCATACTGGGAAAGATTTCAAACTCAGACCAACACAGTATCAGTTCTCAACGATTTGCTTCTCCGTTAACTGCTGTTGGTGTAAAAGTACTGTGTGGTGAATTTGAAAGGAATGTTTCCAAATAGGCCTATACTTGAATAGGTTCATCTCAAGTAAGTCCCCCTTAATAGAGGCCTTGAATTGTTACTTTTTCTACTCCAGTACCCTGCATAAATGTCACTCAGGAGTTGCCTCAAGTGACTGGTTGAAGAAGTCTAGATCTGAATTTATATGCTTGTTTCTTTTTCAGGAACAATTCACAACCATGAAAGGACAAAAGATTGCACTTCTCACACAGCTGAAATTCACAGAAAACTTGATTAAAGATAATCCATCGTGTTGGGCTCTCGGTCAAACCGAAGCAAGTATGTATTTCCTGAGAGTTTAGTAGTATTAAGATCGCAGTTCAACTTTTCTTGCACATACATTGAGTTATATTGAAAATTCTGCCTTTCACTAAGACTTCAAATAAAGATACTTTTAAAATGGGCTTCATTTGATGTAGCTTTCATCCCAAGGAATACTTTGTTCATTTCCCAATAAACTTTTTTGTTTGGTTTTAGGAGAGCTGTTTGGCTCTGTTCGTGACAGCTTGAGGAAATGGAAGGAAACGCTAATGGAATTGACAGGGCAGGCAGAGGAGTTGACTGAGGTGTATCAACAATGTAAGTTTAGGCAATTTTTGGCAGATTCCTTTCATATTTAACAACTGGGGGAGTCGTGGTTCTGCTCCCAAGACACTGGGATATTGAATTGAAGAACTGCTGTGATGATCATTGATGTGTTCCATCCAAAAAATGACTTTTATGATTCTGATACCAGTACTTATGTATCAATTTGTCCTCTGAAACTTCAGGCTTGGAAGAATATGAAGATAAAAAGAAAACACTTGAAAACAAACTATCAGATCTTGAACAGAAGGTAAGAGAAACTGGATGTTGTGATTTCAAAAGGCTAACAACTTGTGAAGCAACTGTATGTAGGTCTTTTCTGTGTCTTGGCTGATGAGTCATATTGGCCAGATTAATATTCCTGCTAAAACTGCATGATACTGCCTCATGCTACATGTGGCGGTGTATTGTTCTGAGTAGGCACACTATCCTCCTGGGAATCCTTGTCCCATGTCCAAGATTGGTATTTTGTCCCATTTACTGATTGGTATTTTATTCCTTTTTTCAGCAAAACAGACTCATGGGGTTAAAACAGAAATATAATGCTCTAAGTCAAAGAGTGGACCTTACAGACATGCGTGGTGACCATATTGTAACGAAAGTGAAGGAATTGGTGAGAGTTTTTTAAAGAATATCTTCCTTATCTAAGATGATAGTTTAGTTGACATGTACTTGTATAAATTTGATAGAGATATTTCCCATAAACATTTGTTGCTATATTTTTCTGAATCTTCTAAAACTTTTCCTGCTCTCTTTTGTTCAGGATGACACAAGGATGGGACTAGAAAGTGGACTTGTAAGTTGCAAAGATAAAATGGAGTGTATATCAGTGGCGGTGAAATGTATTTATGATCGGTTCGCAGATATCCAGAAACTGGTCCATGCCAGTTTGGAGATTGCAGAAAACATAGTGAGCAATTTGGAAGACAAGCTAGCTAACGACAAAGGTTTATATGAAAGGTTTGTACTTATTCCATTTTTTTACACAGTCTTCTTTTTTGCTTTCGCTGTTGTTGGTAGGACTAACTGTACATTCACCTTGCCAAATTCTGTTGAAACTATTACAGTGATTACCTTTCTCTATTTTGATTTGTGCAGTGAAAGATACAGTGGATCCTCCCTTAGTGGACACAGCTATTTAAGGACACCCTCTCCATTAAGGACACTAGTTTTGGTCCCAAATTGGGTGTTTCCATGCTATTTGACCTCTCTACTCAGGACTAAAAATGTTACTTCTATGGCACAACCTACTTCATTTATATCATCTCAATTAGAATTAATGAGCCTGTCCAACATTTTAGTTTGAGCTGTGTCTGTCATTGGAAAGAAGCCATCAGTAGTGTTAGGGAAACAACTGTCAATCAAGATGTTGCCATTGTTGAACTCACTTCCCCAGATGGAGAGGAAAAACTCAAACTGTCCATGGAGTTTAAATTCAATGAGTTTGGCGATTTTGTTCTTGCAACAGCGCACGTGAGTGAAAATGTTTTTTAGAAGTCTGCTCTTTGAGCTTAAACTTAAACACTTCTAGTTTGGTTTTCTAAAACTGGAAATACTATCCTCTTATAAAACATAAACCTACAAAGAGTAATGAATGGTATCTTTGCTCATGACTCCTATTCTAACCAGACTACATCGTTACTTTTTCATACCTCTTTAGGTAGATGACAATACAGTTGAAATTGGAGACCTTGTAGACTATGCGGTAGCAAATGACAACATCCTTCATCTTGTAAAAGAAGTGCAAGCCAGATGGGTTACACATCGCCCTCTCCTCTCAGAAATATCAACATTGCAAAACCGGTAAGTGTCACCCTGCTTAAAATGGCATTGTTGAATTCATATTCAGTGTGTATTTACACATTTAGGAATTTTCAAATTTATTTTTGAACAAATGTGGTACGATAATCCTTGTGTTCTTTAGGTTTGCCATTGACTGGATAAGTGAGCAGAACACCTTGCGCATGATGCTGGGACTTGGGGGACACATTGTCTGTACTCTTACCATCAGTGATGGATACCCAAATACAGGCTGTGTTGAATTGACAAATGTTGAAGGCTTCAATGAAGACTTACTATTGGAAAACATCAAGGTAAGACTTATAGTTCAAGTCTGGAAACTAGCAAGGTATAAATACTGGCATTATTGGTGTGTGAAATTGTCACTTATTGATGTGCCCTTTCCATGTATAAAGTATCAAATCAGTTCTTTCCCAGAAGAGGAAGCATGATCTAGTGGTAGAGGTTTTAGGACTCGTATTAATTCTGAAAATTGTGGATTAAAACCTGTCAAACCTGACACTTACACGCTGCTTGCGGCTTTTAGTGATGCTTTGCTTTTGAAAGCCTCATATCCTCATTTCTGTTCCTTTCAATTTCAGCCAGAGCAAGAGAAGCCATCCCTGACCAACTGGCTGGAATATCTCCACCTGCAGTTCCACACAAAATGAGATACAGAGACTTTCATTTTCATTTTCGGATTCTCATTGTGTTGTGGAGAAATTATGCAAGTGCTCCTGACATTTATTTTCAATGGACAGGTCCATAGCCGAATGAGCAAATATAGAATGCTTATTCGTTGTGATCTCCATGACACACATGTGTTCATTTGAGACTCATTAAGTACTCTTGCTCCTATATGTATGTGGAATTATCATTTCAAGTGCAGGTTCCACGAGAGAACCTCGAAATTTTGTAGTCTCGAGAAAATTGTATCTGTCCGTTGATTTGTGGTTTTAAAACCACTATTGTAGTTCCCTTCTCAGGGTTGCAAATAAATTATTTTCAGTAAAAAAAAGTGTGGGTCATTGGTTTCATTTCGAATCACCATTTGAGCAAGTCCAAAGACGGATATCATTTGGACAACTCCAAGATTGGTTGCAACACCAAGGATTTTCAAAAACTCTGCAAACAAGCAATGTTCGTCACTTGCAATGATGATTGCATGTCGCTGCAATTTGAATCGCTCGTTAACAGGATGCTCAGTCATTACAACCATAGCCAGCAACAGGATGACCGTTCCCTGTCCCAGTCAAGCCTTTGACTTGGTATTTCAACTGCACCGCAGAATCCCTGTCACAATCACCTCTGTAAAGTCCTAAAGTCTTTCAATCGTGATCTGCTTGCAGACAATATAAAATGGTTAAAGCCAAGAAGCATTCTCACTGCCACTATATATGCTTCCATGTCTCCGTCACTGTCTGGGGAATACTGGAAACTGACCAACTTTTCTTGCAACCCCCCCCCCATTTTGTGAAGTGAGAGCTTGTATGTGGTATTCAACCAGTTTCTTATTGAAGACTACCGTAGGTCCATCATCTGACATTAAACATTGCACTGCATGGCCATGCCGAATCTCAAGCATAACCACGAGACAAAATTGGAGAGAAGCTCCAACACGAGAGAAAAGCCAGCCATCGGCAGACGCAATCATAACCAGTTCAAAGACAACGTACAAGACCAATAGCACTTTGGTACTGTGGCTAGAATGTACAGATGCCATTCATCTTGACCAACTGAAGGACGTGACAGAATCAGGGTTACAACAACTTTGTATCGAAGGAAACCAAGGTGGTTAGCCTGAGCATAACTAATGGGCCATCATGATACCTAAGTGTTCACAGCCCATAATTCCTGGAACTGGGCATAAAATACCTTCCTTTCCTGTGCATGTTAATTGCAAAATCAGTTTCTCAGTGCTAAAGCATACAGTATGCACGAATAAGAAATGTAACAAAGGCAAGTATACTTTGTTTCCACACAACAAGCATGGCTCAAATTTTATTCTGATGATAATCCTTGTTCAAACAATACATTCCACAAAACAACTCCTTTACTTATTCTATATAATCATACCATTGTTTCTTTGCCTTCACACCCTTATAAAGTTTCTTTGTCTTCAGTCCTGTCACAATAGTATCACGTTTAGGAAAAGCAGTCACACCACCAAAGAAGGTATCTGTCTCTGGGTCAAACCTGTGAGGATTTTGCTGAATATGAAGATTTTTTGGCAATTGTGGCAGTTTTGCCAAGTCCTGAACAGCCGTCGAATCATGAACTTCAGTTCGAAAGTAATCCAATGCATCACCAACAGTTTTCATAGAGGACATCTGAGAGCTCGGTATATTGTGTTTGAAGTCTTGAATAAATCTGCTTAAAACCTGAAAGAACAGAAAAGGGCTTATTACTTGTACATGTATACTACTGCATCAATGTCTGCGGATCACCGTAGAGCTTACTTAAATTTAGGTTAAAACAATGAATAATTACGTTCATGTACCCAACTCAAGTAATCCCCTTGCAGAATAATAAGTATTAAGTACACTAATGTGGACCTTAAAATCTAGTAAGTAGGTTATGGTTACAATTACATGTATTAACTTTATTGTCATTCTAGCTTGTTGTGACACTATTCGTACACATCATTAATTTTCAAAATGAAATATCAGATACATGTACTTCAGTGACTGAAGCAAACTGACACAAAACCTTGAATAGGGAATTTTTGACTTACTTTGAATTTGAGAATTGGTTGTTCAATAGAAGCTTCAGCCCAGTTCAATTCCTTGCCACAGATCTCAGCAGTTATTGCTGCCATTCTATCCTTCAAGTCTGATGGTGGCACGTAAGATCGGCTTGTCTTAACAGAACTGAAAATAAGTTTTTTTAGATTTAATAGTCTCCCACCAGAGGAAGAGTACATGTAGTTTGATTACCAAGATGAGCACCTTCATCTTTGGCCTTGACTCAGTCTTTCCACTAAACCTTAATCTTGAATCCAGTGGCTGTTTGTCCCCTGGGCCATGAAGTGCTGGTGTAACACAGAGGACGAGCCCACACTGTGCATCTGGACATAGCACTCTATCAATTCTGTTGCCTGCAAGTGGAAACTAACAAACTGTCTAGAAAATTAACCTTTTGCTTGAAAGAGATTGAAATGTATCATGAAGGTTTGCCCCATCATTTGTATCACGATGTTTCCTGACTTTCAGAGCAGAGTCATTTTCAGTGTCGGCTTTATCACCTTTTCTTGAAAAATATCCTCCTCTGTTTACCACAAGCAAGACCTGAAATAAAAACAAAGAAGTTAATCAGAGTGATCAAAACTTCAATCTGCACTAGGTGACTTTGCCTAAATGGACATTGTAACATCCAAAATAGGAGCCCACCCCTGTCTCACCGTCCGACACTCCCGTGGGTCGGCTTGCATACATTTATTAGTGATGACCTCAAAATCTGATGACACCGTCACTGTGACAGAAACGGGCAGGTCACCAAGGACCGGCCTTGGTCGCGATCTTTAAGGCCCTCGAATAATAAGCAATTTTCTAGGGCAATATATATATTCTTTCTACCGTGTGTCGCCTGGGACGAGGTTGTGCATACACAAAAGGTGGAAAAGGGAACTGTCCAAACCGCATTTTCAGGAATTCGCCATCGAAAGGAAGGACTAATAGACAGTTTTAAATGACGCTAACAAGTCTTTCTTTTACTTTGAGAACAAAAGAATTGCAAATTACTCTATCATGGCACGGAATTCTTAGGAAAGATGACCGCAAAATGTGCATTTTTCCAAAACATGCCGCCATGCTGTTTTTTGTGAGAGTTCCATAGAAAGGGGATTGAAATAAGTTGAAAATTAACAAAAGTTGATATTTGTGTAGTTAGCGTGTTATGATAAACCATTATTTCTGTTTAGTACTAAGGTTTTGATATTTGGAATAGTGTAAGTGCATTTAAAAATACATTTTATAATTTGTAAATATAATCTTCTGCAACATTCAAATTACCTCAAAGTGACCTCGTTTCCAGGAATATATAAACCGGCAACGAAGCCAGTAGCAGATTTTCCCGTCTTTGTATCGTGTTGACTGTTGTTCGTTGTCATTCATGTCATTTGTGCCGTCGACATAATGAATGATAACCGTACATGCGATAGCTCCTCTGGATATTGCTAATGGTAATTAACAAAGCTAGATCTAATGTATGAATGATAGGAATGGATGTACTAGCTGTAGCAACAGCAACACCTTATCTTTCACTCACACTGTCACAGTCGCATACACACAGTCTCAGAGACCAAGTGTGTGCTAATACTGTAAGCTGACTTCTTATGAATTAGCAACCCCAAGGCAGCATCTTCAGGCAGATCCTTCACTTGTTTTAATGAATATCCAATTTTAGTGTATTCCATTTCCATTGCAGGTGTACTTCAATGCTGTGATATATTTTCCCGTGCCAGTGGGTCTTCGTCCTGTACTTGAGAACTAATTCTCGGGGAACTCTACAATGGATCCAAACAGTCGTAATAATAATGCGGATACAAGCGTTGAGTGGCAGGAAGCTGATGATCATATTGATCAACTTCATAGTGGTGAAGCTGTTAGATCTGAAAATGACATTGGTATGGATTTACTGAGTGGACATGAAGCTTCTGATAAAAATGAGATTGGAGGGCTGTCTGCTGACCTAGCTGAAAATGTCGGTCATGAAACTCAACACCTTGTCCCAAATGGAACACTGCAGGTTTCTGGTGTTCGAGGTTCGTCTCTCAGTGTTGCAGCAAGTGTCACTAAATCGATCAGTTTCTGTGAATTGAATCTCAAACCTGAGATCAACCCTTATCCGGTACATCCGGTGCCTGGTCGCCAGAAGATGTCTCGTAAGAAGCAAGTTACCCTCATGAAAGATTTATTTGTGGTTTCCATTGCATTTATGTTACTATATTCTGGCTTCAATGGTATTCAGAATATAGCGAGTTCCCTATTTCAAGACAAGGGGCTTGGTGTTTTGTCATACAGCTGCTATTACGCATGTGGAATAACATCGTGTTTTCTCACTCCTATAATTTTAAAGAAACTGACACCAAAATGGACTCTGGTTCTGAGTCACATATTAACGTGTCTATTTCTGGGCTCGTTGCTTTATCCTCGAACTTACACTCTAATTCCGTCCTCACTCCTACTTGGCATAACAAATGGACCACTCTGGGCTGCAGCGGCCCTCTATGTATCCGCAGCTGGCTTTGAATACGCAGGTCAAACAGGCAAAACTGTTGCACCAGTTATCAGTCGTTTTCATGGAATATGGATATCATTTCAACAGGTCTCCCAAATCTTTGGCAATCTTTTGTCGTCACTGGTGTTCCAACTTGGTGAAATGGCAAAGCCAGAATCATATTATGGTCGAGTGTGCGGTGCAGAGCAATGTCCAGTTTTTGGCACCAGTACCAACAGCAACACATCGTCAATCAGGAGAACTGGCAGCACGTTGCCTCGGAATATGTCTAACTCCCAGAATTATACCTTGTTCGAGTTCACAAAAAACAAACTCAACAACTCTTATGATCATAGTTCGCATGATACAGAACATCTGAACAAAATCTATATTCTGGGTGGAGTGTACATCTCTTTGGTAGTAGTTGCAATAATTCTCCTTATTGCACTTCTGCGCGTCTTCCGTGCCTCAAGTGCCGTTCATGACTTTGGGAGCACTGTGAGTATGATGAGTGTGATGTCGGACCAACAATCCATTGGGAATCTACTGCTGTCCTCATTCAGGCTTTTGAAGAAACCCAAGATGCTGCTTCTGCTGCCGATGTCATACCTGACTGGGATGCATCAAGGCTACCTATATGCTGACTTCACTCAGGTATGAAAACCATCCTCTTGCCTGTGTCTGTGTTTCATGAAATTAGCAATTAATTGTTTTGTTAGGAGTCATCCATGACTAGCAACATTTTCAACCAAATTGGTCACTCTTCTTCATTTTGATCCTTTTTGTTAACCACTGATTGATTAATTGAGCAATGTAACAGTGCCCGATAAGTGGCTTAAAAATTTCAGAAATGGGCATTGTGTACATGTACAGAAGGAAAGTCAACCAAATTGACCAACATTGTGTCTACCGTTTTCTACAGCAAGTGTTTTCTTTACGATGACTTTCTATCTTTGTAATATTTGATAAGAAAGAGTCATGTGAACATGACGATAATCAGTTCTGGTATCTTCTATTATGTCTGTAAGTTCAAATTGAAAACAGTGAGTGGGCCCTAATTGCCTTGAAAAAAAAATTCTCTTTCGAGAGATCTATTGTGGAAAGATCTCAAGTGTCAAGGTTCTAAGTACATGTATTTCAATTAATGATCAATCTAATCAGTGACAACTGACATTAGGTGCTGTATGACACATTATCAGTTCGTCCAATTTGTAACTTTTGACATTAAATATTAATCATCATGATAGGAAGCGAAAACATCTTGTTAAATCTCAAATTGCCAAAAAGTACTTATCTGGGACCACAGGGGTGTAGGCTAAGGCCTAGTTTCTACACCTATTTGTTCTGTTAGAAAATCTCTACATTTTGATGAAATTAACTGTAGAATGTGTCAGTGATCTACACGTGTACATGTACATGTACACAGGGTTGATTTTTAGCTTCATAAAGAATATTAAGACAATACTTCTCCGTCTGTTGCAAGTTTGTACCAGATGCTGCAAAACAAATGGCTTGCTGTGGGATCAAATAATAGTTTGAAGCACATATGGTCCATCCATGTGGCTTTTTTTTCATTTCAGACATTTTCACGGTGGCCAAATCATGTAAAACTAAAAGATAAATTTCCACACAAATCTAGTGGTCCTGCATCTAACTTGATCTGTTTTCTTTTTCAGGCGTACATTAGCTGTACCATTGGTGTAAGCTGGGTTGGGTATGCCATGATCTGCTATGGCATCACTGATGTTATCTTCTGCTATGTTGGTGGCAAGCTCAACAGATTGGTCGGACGTGTCGCTCTCTACACTGGAGCATTCACTGTGCAATCTGCACTTGTTCTCACATTAATTCTGTGGTCACCATCCCCGGATAGCCTTGCTCCATTCTTCATCATCCCTGCTCTGTGGGGAATGTGCGATGCAGTCTGGCAGCCACAAACTACAGGTAAATCAGCTCAGCTGTCCATGAAAGTATTGGCACTCCATTTATTTTTTCAATAGATTTTAAATTTGTCCTCAATGGGCAATGTCCTCGACACTTATAACCTTGAATCGTTCTAATTTCGATGGCATTCATTCATGCGAGTACTGTAAGGTTCTTGTTGCACTGATAATGTTCTAAAATGGCTGCCTCTTGTTGGACTTCCACAAGTCACTTTCGCAAATATGATTCGAGTTGTACATGTAATAAGAATTACAAATGTATTTGCTTCATAATCACAAAAAGGAGCAATAATTATAGTGAAAAATATTCTTGCTTTTACCATTTTAACCCTTGTCTCTTGCAGCTCTCCTGTCAACGCTATTCCCTCACCGCCAGGAGGCCAGCTTTACTAACTTCCGTCTGCTCCATTGTTTGGGGTTTGCGATCACGTTTGGATACAGTCAGGCCCTGTGTATCAGTGTCAAGTTCTACATCTTTCAAGCAATCATGACATTTGCATTTATCTGTTACATTATCTTGGAGATGAGGTTACGAAAATCAAAATGTTTGTTTACGAATGGAAATGTGGCAGGCAAGACTATTGTCATCAACGGTGTTAAGCCAGGTGAGAATCGGAGGAATTGATGTCATGTCTAGCCAAAGAGCTTAGGATGACCAATTGACCAGCATTTTGACCTGAACACCAATATACCAAACAATTAATTTATGGTACACAGAGAGCGATCAATTATTTATAACTTTCCTTCTTGTTGATTTGGAGTTTGACTGCTGCTCAACTACACGAGAAAGAAATGCATTGTCATTGCTAACTTGTGGATTATTATCATAGTTATGAAATTACTATACTGTACTTTCATAAAGTGCATGTATTAATAAGAATAGTCTTTTAATTATTGTTATTAAGACAGCTACTGTTTTTGCCATATTTAAAAGTTTGGTTTTTTTAGATATGCACATGATGAAAATGTTTTGACCAGCACCATTGAGTTGAATTGTTTGAATTTATTGCATCTTTACTACATAATGAAGTGGCTTTAATAGGACTACCTCAGCATTCCTTGGTTTATTTGGAGAAATTGGCACCATTCTTGCAAATAATATTTGCAAGAACGGTGCCATATATTATATGCTTTGTAATCTTGTTGATTGTTGGTACAATGTAGTATCAGTATTATTGATTCCTGCAAGGCTGAATTCATCTTGAATGCTGTCTGATTATGAATGCATTTGTGAGTTATTGGATATTTTGTTATGTTATGGTAGAATCCAAGGTTATGGGTATATCCAGGGTACGTATGCAACTGGACTTATGTGCTTGACAGCTTACATGTATCTCCACTCGACTCCACATCAGCAAAGACCTGCAGCCTTCTGTGCAGTGTAGAGCTAAAAAACTTGTATAGGGTGTATTCGACAAAGGCCTCGGTCACAGGAGTAATCTGCATGGTTTACTGTTAATGTTTGCATTCACTTTATATTGTGTTCATGACAATTCCCAAGCACCAATCATTTCCCCATTCAGTCACGGCCAGGTACATTAGTTGGTATAGTTTTAGAGTTCCTGTATACATGCTTCCCGAAATTGGTGGCTTGCATTGGAACTAACTTTTTCCCCCTTGTCCGTCATTAAAGGCATTCAAGTGTGTTGGTCAACCATGACTATCTCCTTTGTCCCTCCACCATAAGGCCTAGTTTCCCCTTATGACATCACTATTTCGGACACTCAGCGCCCCATTTCTGGAAAGGTGTATAGAAGGCAGATCTACCGACTACTCTTTGAGACCATCCCATCTTGTCGAGGATGGAGAGATCTTGACATATCTTGACAAAATGGAAATGCTCTTTGTTGATAAGGCTGTCCCATTTTTACTACATGTGCTTTGGGAGCTACAGGTTGTGTACATTTTACCAACATTATATTGTACATTTGCTGGTGTGACAACATCACACCCATTGCACAGAAACTAGGCATTTTATCGGTGATGACTGCCATCGACATTTTCTCAAAAATCTTCAACAAACAAAGATGTTTATAATGATAGTTGACATGTATTTTATCCTTGCTGTTTGTTTGTGATGTGTCATAATGATAATAAAATGATCTTCCATAGTAGTAATGATGTGTAAGTCCACATACATGTACGTAGTGTTATTTTGGGATTAAATGTTCGGAGGAAAACAAAAATTAGTTTGTGTTATTCTTTGACACTGTTATCCAGACCCAGAACATGGAGAAAGCCTAAACAACGTGATCATGGTGATAGACATTCCAAATATTCAGTTAATAAAATGGAAGTTTGTCCAGACGCTGCTTATCTGTGTACCCTGCCTAAAAGTTTTGTTGAGCACAAGACATATGACTTGTTATGGTTGTTCTGTTTACATGTACAATCGTTTGTCCTTGCTTGCGCTTGCCCAGCTGTAAGATGCATCTGTCGGTCTTTTGAAACTAATCCAGATGTCATGTGACAATATGCAATTTTGCTTGTTTGAACATAATATGTGCCTACAGTTATATTGTTTTTCAATAACAGCTGGTGCTTTTATTGAAAAATGACAATAAATGTAACATTTTCCTTTGCAAGATGTTTTTCGGTGTTTCTAGTCCTTTCTGGACATCCTTCTATCCATGTGCACTATGGCCATGTCATGAAGACTGTGACCTACATGTATCAAACCTTGGATGTACATGTCAAGATAGTTCTTGATTTCCCACATTCTTCTTTGACCCACCCTCTGCTAGCAAGGTGGAGGCATGTGCTGGTCCTTGCGAACCATTCCCAGGTTCAGCTTAAGATTCTATATGGATGTAAAACTAATTGATGATGGACACTAAACCTTTCAGTAACTCCCGTTCTTGTTTCCCTGTCTGTACGCTATGTAAAGAACTAGGCTGACATCGGCATCCAGTCCGATGGCAATGTGTTCTTTAGGCATAAGGAAATGGTTGCCTTGTAGACAGTCTTCAGGATATGAAGAATGTTTGCCAATACTCAGTGCCTGAACAAGCTGCTTAATGATCAGTGCCATAGGTTGTGCTAGAAAACTGATGCATGTCAGAGGTTGTGCAGGTTATCAACCTACGTAGTTAGTGTTGGCACAATGGTCATCAAATTGCACCAATTCAGGTCAAAGGAGACTGGCCTGAATCCCCCAACCCATGAATTAGATATCGTCTTCGGATGAAAGGCCTTTCTTCACCCTGCCATCCCATCTGCCACAATAGAGGGCTATTCAATTTGATAAATGAGAGTTTAGGTTGTCCCCGTTAGCCACTGGCTATTCACAATAAAAGATCCTTCGATTGTTTGGTCTACAATCTACTGTGTATACACTATTTAGCCAGTTCAGGGACGCCTGTACAAAAGGCCTACATGTACATGTATCTTACATGTAGTAGGCCTACATGCATGGTAGGTCATGAATCTGTTCTTCCACAGTAACTGTCTATGCAATGCTAAAAGTTCAGCTCCAACTGGTCACCAGTAAGGGGAATTGAGGTGTCATACAACACTGAGGTTAATTGATATTGAAAACTGAACATAACATATCTACTGAACAATGTTTTATTCATTTGCCACTGTCAAGTATTTCACATTTATGAATACAATGCGGTTCACATTACAAGGCATGCTATGAATTTATAATAGGTAAGAAACTACATTAACAAAAATACTGTACAGATAAATTGGGAACTGGCTACATATTTACAATATATTTAAGTTTTCACTCATTTCGATATCAAAATTGCTACATGATGCAGAAATTTCATCTTAATGGATACAAAAATCAGCAGATTATTTTAGGAGTTTCCATCTTGATTTTCAGAAGGCTGCATTTTCAAGCTCTCGTGATTTTGAAGATTTTTGATCACAGGGCCTAAATTTGAACTGAATCTTCTAAGAGGAGTGATTCATGAGAAAATGAACCAAAGTTACGTCTGAAAACTGGAATCCAATAGACCACATTCGAAAGTCAGCCAGCGGAAATGATCAACACATGCACGACTAGTGTACATTGGCCTGTGTATTGAGCATTTGTTATTACCCGCTGGCTGACTTTCAAATGTGGGCTATAGTAACAAAGGGGCACTGACCTCACATTCCAGACCAAATGCATGATAACCATGGCCTGTATAGGCAAGAGATACATACAACAAACCTTGCACAAATTACAGCACACCAAAGAATAGATAATCTAAGGCTTCAACAAGCACATTTTATGGTAACTCATGAGATGAACATGTACATGAATGTACACTGTACAATATCAGGCGATTACTCACAATCAAGGCCGTACTGGTGAGCTTTCTTCAGGAAGAACCTTACAGGAGAAATTACTCATTCATTGGTGTACAAAGCTCATGACAATTTCTAATTTTGATTAACCATCATCTACCCTCCAAAGTTTAGGACAATACCAATAAACTAGTACATGGGAACAAATACAATAGACCTGACCTCACTTCCTAGTTCAATAAATGCTGGAATATTCTATCAGTCGGAGAACACTGCATCAAGTACCAGTATTCCAAAGTTCAGGACGACCAGTAAACGTATTATATGGGAACAAGTACAAGAGACTCGACCTCATTTCACAGTTCAAGAACTGCTGGAATATTCAATATCAGCAGTTACATGTACTGCATCAACATTCAACAAGATGTAAACATTACTATTTTACCCCTCCCCAATGCACCAAGTGACACACCAAAATTTAAAATCTCATTTTTTATAATCAATACCAGAATAATTATCAACCTGAGAGAATTCGAATCATTTTAATCTCAACCAAAACATAGTTTTCTTTTTCAAAATGATATGGTGCAGACCAAAACGTTTACCTCTGAGCGTTTTCATTTCCTCCGTATCTCTGAACACAACATACCATGATAGCATTTAGAACAATCAGAAAAGAATGATAATCAATCATAGCTACGATTCAAAACCTTTGTATCATCAAATATACAAATATTATTATTTACACAAGTTTATCTTTCCTGTGGTTATGCTTCTTAATGAAATTCTTTAAAATTCCTGTCAAACCATACCAGTACAGTCATTGATTATGTATGATTGTGTATGGTCTTAAAGGAATCTTATTTAATTTCCTAGGTTGCATAACCATCGAAGATAAAATTCCGTGCTATGCAGGCCTTGAATTTGTTTTAAATCAAGGGTGGAAGCTTCCGACTCGACGAATCTTGATGAAACACTTTGAAATAAGCACAGGCAGAATAGAAATCAAGTGCTTTCAGAGCCGTTCAGGGTCACTGAAGACTTCCTTATCTTTGAAGAGCACACCTATGTTTGTATCATAACACTTTTTGAAAGATTTGGAAGGTACTGTGGGAGTCCAGGAGAGTTCAACATCATTTCAGTGTCTCGTACTATCACTTGCAGTGGTAGTTCTGTGATTATAATGAAAGTTTATTCTGTTGGCGTCACCCGGAGCTGCGACTTCAATATCGAGAATCCCTCTCTCTTCCTTTCCTGAGACAAATCTCTCGGAGCTTGCTCGACGATGCTGAACACAAATTGGAGGCAACCGACCTTTATGTAGCTGCCGTGATGCAGTAACGCTGTACCCTCCCAGCCAGCACCTGATCCACCAATCAAGCTGGAGCTGCTTCCTTTACAATTGCACTGTTTACGAACCTGGAACAGACGAAATGGTTTGTCCGATGAAACTTGAAACAAGAATGCCAAAATGATCGGAACGAACTATGATATACGTAGGTACGACACCATGACAAATTTGGATTAGTACCGGCATTATACACATGTCACAACTGAGTTAATCTTCCTTACCTCAGTGGCATGAGCACTCATAGTGAGTCTGTCCTCTGGCTTCAGCTCTTCCATAGGTTCAGGCTGTGGCTTCTGCTTTTTCTTGCTGATTATCTTTCGAACTGATGCAACAATACCAGTCGGTTTCGGAGAGAGCACCAACTTCTCTGAGAAATCACATGAATACAGCACATTGTCCACAGTCGTACCATGCTCACTGTAGTTGAGAAGTTCATAGTGCTTGGTTGTCTGCAACAGGATCATAGAGTAAAGGTCATTTTTGATGATTGTTGTCCCAAGCCACAAAAAACATACAATCTGTTAAATTTTTCACACTGAAACTTGCATATTGATACGATTCCTGAGGTGTTACTATTTGGTCCAGAAAGCTCTTCTGCCTCCAGCCTTGTCTGTGCCATAAGGACCTTATTGCATACCATATCAACTTTTAATGAAAACCTATAATTTACCTCGTCAAAGAATATGCACGCATGTTTTGCCGAGACGTAGTTGCAGTGGCCATAGGCAGTAAGGCAGACATCCATGTCACCACCTGTTCCAACAGTCAATGTTCTGTATGGCATTGGTACGGTGTTGCCTTTCCCAGTCAAGGGACACAGTAAAGCTCGTGCCTGGACTTCAGTGGATACTGAAAACACAAAGAAAACATGAGCTCAGGATTCGGAAAAAGGATTTATCAAATATAGGGCAACAGAGTTTTCAACAGAATCATCATGATCAACATTTTCCCCAAATGAACCAGTCAAGATTTCTTAAAACTAGCCCTCGCTTGTCTTTTTAAAAACAGGTACAAGTTAGAAACTGAGGAGCCTACCAACCTGCAGGTGAGAGAAGCCCGTTCAGTGTACCCTTTTTGCCAGAACTGGAAGTCGTAGTATTCTTCTGTGGTAGGAGCTGCTGAAGTCGCTGCCAAGCTAGAATCTGGATGAGGCGCTCATCCAGCTTGCTGAGTTCAACATCTGAAAAGGGATTTCTCCGGATTAAAAGAACTTCTGCCAGACTCTAATGCCTTTAGAGTGACTCATAAGCCAAAAGCTCACAGGCTCTTTCATTAGGGGTGATACTATAATAAACAAACTTTACTCTTTACTTTACTTCAGCTAAGCTGGACCGAAGTGGGTCGCACATCTGACCAGAGTTCCTTTAAATATTGAAACAGCCTATTAAAAGAGTGATGCTAACTTTGGCAGATTTTTTAGCAAACCGTAGGTAGGTCGCCACACAGGGGTGCTGTAGTCACTACTTGGCCTCTGATAGGCAGCAACTCCCGTCAACAATCCTGCAGAAAGTCCTGGAAAGCGGGATTTTTTGAGCAAAAGCCAATCAGCAGAAGTCTGTGGAGTAACCATCTCATCTCCAAACAACAGGTGACGTCACAACTCTGTGACGGAGAATGAGGGAATCTGGGTTCTTCAGCTCATTCAAAGAAGCATATGTTAGCTCTACCAAGTGAAATATTAATTGAACCAGGCTAGCTCACCTCCTGAAGTTCCATCTATGTAGGTTTGTAAAGAGTTATTCAAGTTGATTATAGCTGGTGATGTGCTTAAGGCACCGGCAGCATTTAGCTTAGCGGCAGCACTGGATGCAACACCAGCAACAGAGCTTGTGGTAGTCGATGTAGATTTGGCTGAAAGTAGGAGAATTTACTATCAATTTCTATCAATAAAAGCCAAAAACTTAACGTTTTTTAACTGTAAAACTCACAACTGTATGCAAATACAGAATATGTTTATGTTATGTAATGTCAAGCAGACGAAGAGACAACCCAATCTACTTGTTCCAAGTCTTTTAGAAAATAACATTCTGTAATCAATTTGCCTCGCCAGCATTACTTTCTCTCATGCAACATACCTTGGCTAGCTGAGACTGTTATGACCTTTGGTGTCAACTGTCCTGTTGATGATGCAGACATGATGCTGATCTTGCTGCCTGTTGGAGTGGTTGGCTTGGCTCCTGAATTTGTGCTCGCCTTTGGTGTCAAGATGGATTGTTGATTACTGACAGTAACAGTTCTTGGCTGTGTAGTATTTGGATTGCTAGTCAAAGCCTTGGTAACTGCGACACTGTTACCCTTACTGAATGCACTAACGATAATGTTTTTAGTTGGAGTACTTCCACCAGCGGAGTTACCTGATTTCTCAGGTACCGGCACAGAAACCTTCATTACAGTTGGCGAAACATCCATACTAGTAGACATTCTCTGCCCAAATAAACTATTGTCCACAGTATCACTGGTATCCATTGGGCTAGTGTTATTTTTCAGAAGTGAGACCTGTCCAGGTAGTTTTTGAATTCCTTCACAAAACGGTCCATTGCCGAGCGTTTCATGCGTTGGAGAAAAAGCTGAAGGACCATTGGAGAGTGTTTTTATTGCCGGCTCACCCCCAATCTTCAACTGGTCCAATGCCGCTTGTCCACTAATATTCGGTGATGTGGCTGTGTTGGAGGGAATAGGATCAAGCTGCTTGACTGTTGGCATCACGGAGGCAGTGGGTTTCGAGTGCTCTACAACTTTCCCATCACCTGGCTTCAGTTTTCTTTGTGCGAGATGGCGGCTAATACTCGTTTGCAGAGCAACCACAGATGATAACCACTGGAATGAAATTCAACGAGAGTTATAGCTAGCTTTACTGAATTGCTGCCAAACCTAGAATAGAGCAGATCCAAAAAATCAACAAACTTCATCAAAATTTATCGCCTTTTCATGACTTGAAGTGAGCGTACCTCATCTTGGTCTTCCTGAGAGATTTCTGATGTGACTCCATTATTCGGATCAAGAATCCTGGGCGCTTCATTTGGTCGAGGCATCAATGGTGGTGGATAAAGATATTGCTGCTTTATTGCATTTGGAACCTGAAAATCAATTCACTTTATAGAATGATAGAATGAAGCACACCTGACACATTACTATATTGACAAATGAAGAGCATAAAGATACAGTTGTTTTACCTACATTTGAATTGCAGGCAACAATGTCAATTTTAAGGTGCTACACTGACATTCAAATTGAATTTTTGCATTAATCCAAATTCAAACCACAAACGTGCCTGGATGAACAACAAAATTTGCAGCATTTTCTAAATGAAGCTTGTTTGAACTGAAAAGATGACAAGACTTGCTTACCTTGACGGCTTCCCTCTTTGGATGAGCAACTTTGATTCTGAAGGGTGGGTTCTTTCTGTGAATATGCTTCAGGAAGTCAATCTTGACAGTATGTGCATTTACATTCCCATTGAATTTATCCCACAACGCAACACGTTCAGTCAGGCTCAGCGACTTCAGTAACTTTTCATCCTGAGAGAGAAGTTTTTCATTAACTCATTATGATGAAATGGGACTCACTGGTACAGGAACATCAAGGCAATGACAAGGACTTATCAATTTCGAGAAAAAAGCTCAAAAGGCACAACTTACAGCAATAAAGACTGAAAGTTTTCATAAGCTTTTCAGAGATTTCAAATAACTGAGGGTTTTTCTTAATTTTGAAGACTTAAAAGACACATTTTTCTTATTTAACAGTAGCCTGGACTGAACTTACGACAAAATTTTCCGGATGATTTGGGCACATCCAACGTCCAGTCGGCATTGACGTCAATGGTGGATAGAGGCAATCCAGATGGAAGAGCAGAGGGCAGTAGTCACACTGGATCAAGGGTGCTTTGCGGCAGCTCCTGGAGAGGGCAGATACTGGTTAAAGAAAACCTCTAAAGAAATCCATTTAAGAATAGGGAGTTTTGAACAGCCCGGTCAAAACCTAAGGCAGGAATAATTTCTTATTATTGATACTCTGAGCAGCTTTGATGACAACAGACAAACTGAATTTTATTGAACAACATCACCAGTTAATGCAGTGTATAAAAAACAAACTGAATCAGACAATCAATAACTTTTAGTTTTACAGTTGTATAGCAGTTTTACTCACTTGCTGCAAGTAAAGCAGAGTTTTGCTGGCAACGGAACCGTTCCATTATCCAACTCATGTGCCAACCTTTTTGGTGGATTTCGATTGCTATCACGTGTCCAGCGGCGCTTGCTTGTACCCGGAAGCTGCGTAGTACATGACATCTCACTTGCTATAGCAAACTGCTCTGGGTTCATCAAACCAGCTGCCTTAATGAGAGTATCGAGAGGTTTCTCTGGATCCTCACTATCCATGTCCATCAGTATGAATGGGTTATTCGAGTAAGCCACCTTCTCTTTCTCCTTCTTTTTCTTCTCTTTATCATCGCCATTGGTGCTGCTGCTGGTCCCCGGTACAGGAGTGGCTAAACTTCGGTAACTATGTGAACTACACGTTGACCACGAATCGTCATCCTTCTGCAAATGCAAGAAGATCACATGTGCATCAAAACACAATAGCTACACATCACATAAATTTGTACAGAATAAGGAATAAACAGAACACAGTGTACATTTTATCTTGTAAATCCAACAAACATTTTCAGAACCAGCTGACATTGTGTTATTACAAAGATCCTCAAGGATTTGATGATTGATGGGGTGTGATTGGGAAATTACACAGTATTCCTTTTAAACTGCCTTCTTGGACTGTCAAATATGCCAATGCATCTACATCAAAGAGACTCACCTCTACCTGTGGTGGCATAACCCGACATCGATGACAGATCCATTCACCAGGGGGTAAATCGTCTTCTTCCAGGGGTGGATTGCTGAGGAAATGACAAACAAAGTCATCAGTAATAAGGCATGAGCAGCAAATGGCAGGTAACTACATCTGCTAGTGCTATGGCAGTCATTCACACATTCTGATATGTATAAGCAAAAATAAGTTCTACATGTAATTTTTGTTGGCTGCATTAAATCAACATAGATATTTGGGCCAATGTTTTCTGTGAAGAGTGCACTTATAAAAGATGAAGAAAAACAGTTACTTTTTGCAAATCTAAATTCTATCATAATCAAACCCAGGTCGATTACCTGGCATCATTACATGTACCTCATCTGAACAAATTACTGCTCAAAATAACAAACTGATTGTCTGGTGTACTCACTGGCAATGAAGATGAAATGCAGCTGGGCATCTATCACAACACAGCAAATCACCACCCTCTTTACAGCTGTCACAGCAATCGTGATTGACAGCTCTGCCATGGCGACGATATTCTCGTTCTTTCCTCTTCTTTTTACGCATTGATTCTTCACTTTGGGGAGGTGCAGTCAGCTTATGAATTTCCTGAAAGAGATAACAACATGGATTGATAACAAATAGGTTAACCGACACAAGCCAATAATTGTACCAGACATTTCACTTTATGTCGTCTGCAGTCCATGAGGCATAAAAAACTTTTTTAGATCTGACCATACCGCATTGTTGTAGGCCTATGTTTATGTAGTTCTGGGAGCCATACAAACAACTGAACAACCAATTGTATTAAATTTTTCCCACTTTTCTTTGGCAGCATAATAAATAATGAAAAATATTAAAAATAAAGCCAGTCTGCATCAACAAATTTGAAAGTAGGATTTAACTGTCTGAGGAATCAAAGACAAAGTAGGCCTTGCTATATCCATGATTATCCATCACAGAGTACTAGTAAAGTTCAAATCAGTCAGACACAGTGGGCTACACTACAGTAACAGCAGTGAGCAGCATGCAGCAGGCCAGGTCTAACCAATGCAAAAAAACGTATAGCCCAACATTTTAACATGATATAGGCCTAGAGCCTACTTCGATTGCTTGGTGTTGACAGACTGGTGAATGAGAAATGCTTTCAACATGTCCAACATGGTGCTGCTTGTGTGTGTGGAATGTGTACAATAATTGACAAAGGTTGAAAATCAAAATGTCTGCCGATTTCTACAGTGCCTGGCTTGGGCAGCTCTGCTAAAAAGTAAAAGAATCTTGGGGTTGAAATAATGCAACTCCTCACCTCCATAAGGCCACCAGAGGTGTCCAAGTCATATTCGACGGTCGTCATGACTGATCAGTTTTGATTTCACTGCGGCAAACAACCAATCCACGACAGAAATCAGACGAGGAGGGGTTCCGCAAAGTAGGCTAACTTTTCAACAACATGACTCCATTTTTGCAGCTGGAAATCAGGGGCTTGAGAAAATGTCAGTCACTTTCACATCAAATTCTCCGTAATGAACAAATGGTTTTAGACGATATTTGTTCAGGATACAGTCAAATACCGAAGAAATCAACTCCTGCGTTTGAAATCGCAATCAGGGTTGCTTTAATGGCAAAATTTGGCAATTATTTAGATGCAAAAGTTGCCTTTCTTGAAAAATTGGTCTTGGCGCAAAATGTCCGCCATACTGCGCATGCTCAATGCCCACATGTCAAATACCGCGCATGCGCACAGTTGCCCTTAATTGAATAGATGGCAGCACCGTACGGGCACCTCAATTTCCCGGTCTTCGGTCCGTCAGTCGACTTTTACATGCACCCGCTGAAATTGTCACAGAGTCAGTAGTATGTCGAGTGAGACAGGCTTGGCAGCGATGATCACCTTTGATGACGCTTGGAGAATGCGGGCACCTGTCGGGTACAACAAGAGGCCCATACCTATCACTCGGCTGCGAGTGAGAGGTTTGAGTCGCATGTATGTCTCCAACACTACAGTCCAAGGAAGTTTTATAGAACCTCCTTGGTGTCACAGTAATATTAGGAAGGCTAAAGGCCTTGAAAGGGAGTTCTTAGTAGATGATGGCGAGGAAATCTGGCTGATATTAGAACTTCCTTGGGCTTGTTGTCACAATATAATTCTTCTGAAATTCATAGATAATTGATAATTGAGATAATTGGGTCATGAAGCCAATATTTATCCTATTCTAGAATCAAGACGAACAAAATGGACCCTCATTTATGCATTTAGCTCAGAGCTACTAGCTCATCACCGTTATCATCATCATCATCATCATCATCACCCATCATCATCATCATCCATAAACCCATCATCCATCATTATCATCATCATCCATCATCCATCATCCATCATCCATCATCCATCATCCATCATCCATCATCATCCATCATCCATCAACCATCATCATCGTGGGATGGGATAAGCAGAGACATTGTAGCAGACGATCTAAGGTCATTTGGTACAATTTCATCATGTGACAATTTGTTTACCCATTATACATTGCGCGACGTCCGCCATATTGGAAAACAAAGCTTTGCAGGTGAAAAATTCTGTGGTGAACTAACCTTTGTTTATCCTCATATTCTTGAGTTTATCTCATCGAAAAGACAATTCGTATTTGTACAAGTTATGTGGAATATCGTTGGGTTATAGCAGAAATGAGTTCAAACGTCAAAACTGCCAGTAGTGGCAAAAAGAAAGGCGGTGGTTTTCTGGCCAGGCAAGCAAAAGCAAAGACAGAGAAAAACCAAGTGACAGAAGAGGAACTGCTGCAGAGAGATTCAATAAGTCCTGATGATGTTCTCAAATTACATAAGATTTCAGAAAGTAAGGATCTGTCATGGAAGTCATGTGCTAGTTCTCTGTACTGTTTAGGATCTTTTGTATCGTGTTTACTTTGATGACATCATGATTACTAACTACTAGCTTGATCTGCTTTGACCTTTTTGCCTTGGCTTTTTGTGTTGTACTTGCAATGGCATGGCCAGGCACATGGCCATGGACCATATGAGGATGTCCATATCCATAGGCTAGCTATTCTTTATCTGTTTTCTCAATTCCAATTTCATTTCCAGTTTTTGTAATGTTGTACCGATATTTCTATTATCGAGAACGTCTTTTCATATTCGTACACATATCATATGGCCACGTTTTCACTGGAGAGTTGGAAAAATTGTAAATGTGCAGCACCGATGTGACCTAGCATTCAATACTGATATCATACCACTATCGGCACTAACGTTGCGCAATATGATAACGCACAATCTTCTCACGACATAGCAATACAACATTGCGCAACATTACCAGTCAGGTGGCTGTGCAGATAAAACAGACCGATATATAGTCTTGAGTTGGTAAATCGGACAATTCATACATGTTGGGGCTAGATATATACATACATGTAGATGTTGGTTCATGTCATTAATCACAGAAAAAAATTATTCATATTCCAATTTAGAATTCTGCGTGGAGGTTATGAATCATTATTGATGTCACCTTGACAACTGTTTTTTCTGGTGAGAGAGTGCTAACAATAACAAGTAGTCATGGAAACGTCCACTTGGTGTCTCACACCAGACACAGCATGAATGCTTTGATCTACATCGTGGCTGGGTGCTGGGTGCCACTAGCAATGAAATGTTTTATTGAACTTGCATCTTAGCTTACATTGTGCATCGAAATTCATCTTGTATTTTGTTTATTTTCATTATTAGGTCGTTTATGGTTCTATTCTGTAAAGAAAATTAGGTTATGAAACTCTTACAAGAAAATATGTTGAAAATTGTACTCAATCATGAAGGCCTACAAAACTATGAGGGGATATTTACTTGCATGTATTTGAACCAACTACAAAAGTGGTATAAAATGAATGAATCTAATCTATTCTAAGGCCAAAGAGGCATGGTATTTGTGCAAGCTACATTGAAATCAAAGATGATTACATGTAGATGTATGACCCCACCGGCCACCAACCAGGTCTTACATTGCACAACGTCAGAAACAGACTTTCCAGATGGCTTGCCTTGCCTTGAGAATTTGACAAATTGTCCTCAAGAATGCAATTGAGATTTTCACATGTCTTATTCCAGATTATCTGTGCCCTCCTGAGGCCAATGTATATCAGATCGACTTCACTCGATTCAAGTTAAGAGATATGGAGACCGGAACGGTATTATTTGAAGTAGCCAAACCAGCTAGTTCAGGTGAGTAGAAAAGTAACCAACCAAACAAATGTAGTTTATTGTAGAATGTTCCATGCATGAAGTAGAGAAAATTGTTGCCTTGCCCTTGCTGCATGAAGTAGAGTTTGCTGAATGAAACTTTGAAAGTGAACAAAAACTTTCATGAACTTTGCAAATGGCATACATAGAACTTATGGTCACACACACACACGCTTTCTGATTGATAAAGCCAATTATTTGTGATGAAGAATGATATTGCTGTCAGGCTATTAAAATATTCATGAAGCTTGTGTAATTTGTATTGAACATTAAGGCTGCCAAGTTACCGATAGATGATGTGGTACAGTCTGCATGGACACATTTTTTGTTGTTATGTATACACTAGTATTCTTTTTAATCTTGTGTGAGATTCGCATCAGAACATCGCCAGTGAGCAGAAAAAATGCATCAGTCTTGACATGAATGCATCAATTTTAAGAATATAATTGTGGAGCTGTGATCTGTCATAGTGTCAAAATAGGTCACCCCCAGCTGAGTAGTTTGGTGTTTTCACCTGACAACATCTCCCACTCCCAGCTTTGGCCAAGTGAAATCAATAACCCGGAGTCCTTTTTGGGACATTCTGTATTTTAACAACCAGTAGTGCAACTTCCAGTTCCTCCTCCTGATAGCGAATGTTCTGACATTCTGTGGCACATCCTGAGGATATTTATAGCGTCTGCCTCTATAACAGCTAATAGATTCTATGCCGTGTCAATAGCCCATTGATCATTAGCATGTTCAATGTCTCAAGCCCATGTTTGTCATTGCATAGATTGCTTGATCAACCAATGAACAAAGGTGACCTGTGGGCTCCCGATAGTCTTTGCTTGCGAGAAAGTCTTGAGTAGAATTTCTTGGTAACAGTATAAGTAAGGGTAATGGTAAAGATACACAGATTTGTATTGTAAACTAAAGTAAGATTTCAAATCTTTGATATGGCCAACCTATTATTCTGTCTGTGAGTTTGACTGCTAACCTGAGCAAACACGACTACCTGACTTATGGGAAGATCAGTGGCACAGTGGATAGAGTGCTCATTATCAGGAGGTCATGAGTGGCTCTCTGAAGAATCTATTGTTTTGTCTTTGTGTCCTTGAGCAAGGCACTGCAGCCTACTTCCTTCTCTCCATGCAGGAGTAAATGGGGAGCTACAATGTAGCTGACAGAGAACGAGCTATGGGTAAATGTGAATGCCCTCCTGAGTACTGTGACTAGTGTGAGTACATTACTGCTCCCATAGACAGTCAAGGAGTACCGGTACCACTTTAAGCTGGAATGGGTAGGCTAATATAATAGCTGGGGTAATAATGTAAAGTGCTTTGAGCAATGAAACTCCATTGGATTTTAAAGCACTGTTGAAGTCTCGCTATTAAAACTATTGATTTATTTGTCATGCTTCTGATCAATACGCAGTGCCATTCACCAGATTGGAAAATTTATGCACACTGCTCAATATAGCTCTCTAACTGAACACTGTGTGTAAATCATAAAGAAGTAATTACTGGTATCTTGTATTAAGTTCAAAGGGCAGAGAAATACATGGTAGCTCGAGGGCTGCTGTTCAGTTCTGCCAAGGTCGATATAGCTCAATAGTCAGACATCTAACAGATGAACATTGATTCATTGAAAAATAAAAAGCCAGTCTCTTTCATGTCTTTGGTGCCTACATAAGGGCAAGCATTGAATTGAAATACATTGGAACCTCCTTTGATGGACATCACTGAACAGCAGGACACCTTACCCCCTGTACTTGGATTTGGGTCCTTAGTTTAGTCATTTACATTTTGACCTTGCTATAAATCGGGCCCTCTTAGATATGTTCTGGCTCTGCATATTGAATCAAGTGTTTTTCAATTTTATATTTTGCAGAAATTGAAGAAGAAGGTGATGTAGATACAGAGGATGTGGACCCAAATGCTGGCCGTTTTGTACGTTATCAGTTCACGTCACAATTTCTCAAGCTCAAAACAGTTGGTGCCACGTAAGTACAGTAACTTCATTGGTTCCTTGCTGAAACTTGCCAAGAGGACACGTCCTGATCATTTTAGCAGTAACTGCCAGGGAAAGGACGTCTTGAATTATATGATTTCCAGAGTATGGTTTACTTGTCTTGCCTGTCAAAGTAAATCACATAAATGTTCTGCTTATCTGTGGTATAATTTCCTGCGGAAACAAGTCAACTAGTAAATCTTTCCTGTCCCCATTAAAGTAATGGTCGTCAATTTAGATAAAAATCAACTAAGTTTGCCTACAATAATATACATGTATGGTAAGCATGACTGGTTCTGGTGTAAGGACGGATTCTGAAAATTTTTGTCAGACGTGCTCATGGTGTTATAACTTTGAGTCTGGCCAAGTTTTAGCTTATGTCCACCATAACCTAAGGTGGTATATGTAGAATCATCCATCGTGGTGAATAGAATGGAATTCACATTCAGTTACATTGACTACATGGAGGAATGGTCTAAATTATTTCACAACCTTATTCTAAAATTTGTCTTTTCAGAGTTGAATTTACCGTAGGAGACAAATCTGTGAATAAATTCCGTATGATAGAACGACATTACTTCCGAGAGAAGCTGCTGAAGAGCTTTGATTTTGAGTTTGGCTTTTGTATACCCAACAGTAAGAATACTGTTGAACACATATATGAATTCCCCCATCTAAATTCGGATGACAGTAAGTATTTTGGCTTCTGTGAAGTATCATCTTTAAACCTCCTTTTAAAAAGGTTATGGAGCAGCTACTCAGGGCGTACACTTTAAACAGTCATGACAGGTGTCGTCACCAGTTCTAAAGGAGCTAGGAGTTTGGCTGCACCTGACATACATGACATAGTAAGAATTGATTGCTATCTCCAACACAAAACAAGAACACCAGTCGGCTCACTTTTTGAACAGTGTATAGAATACCAAAGTGGAATTAATGGAAGCGAATGATGTATCACGCCAAGCAGCTTTTAGAGCTGACACCATACTCAGTCATAATTTGATAGAAAAAACAACATGCAATGATTCAATTATACAATTGTGTTCTGACACTCTTTCTCTGCTATATCTCTGTTCCCTGGAGATACTCACAATTATCGATACTTGGACTGCGCAACTTTGTACATCAACAGTTTGTGGGAAAAATAGCACTCTTGATATCTTTATTGCCTACATGTATGCTTATACCACTATGAAATTTGATGGTACTTTGACAGAGGAAGATTTGCTTCTGATAAACAGGTTATGGCTCAGACTGAATAATGGTTTAGTCTGCCTAATCTGTTAAGAAAATATGGAAGTAACTCAGATGTTTTGAAATAGCATTGCTATTAGGAATGACCAGATGGTGTTTAACTGACAAAGATCCTCTTTGCTTGAAAAGTATGTGGATCTGACTGACAGATAGATTTTCTGTGGAAGAGATTGCCTTTGTCTCCCTGATCTATTTAAATTTGAAAAACAGAAAATGTATCCAATATGTTTCAAAGTGCTATCAGCTGTCACTAGGGATACAAAATTTTAATCTTCAAATGTGGAGCATATGTTCCCTCTAGTCACTTAATCTCTCATAAGCACACGAGATGTTTATTACTGCTATTGATTTGTTGAGAAAATCTACCAAATGCCAATTCAGATCTATAGTATTCCACCACAGATGTATAAAGTTCTGTTTTCGCTCCATTAACTTGGAAATGAAAGCATTTTGCATGCCATGAGGGGTGGGGTCAAGAGTACTTTCCTGGAGAAATATCTTTTAAGCTCATCTGGCCAGGCTTATTCAATCGCAGCACTTTCTATAGCTACAGTTGCTGTCCTAAAGCACCTTTTGCATCTCCCATCTTAAAAAACATAGAAGATTATCCTGTGTGCACAGTTGCTTCAATATGCTTTCGACCTCACAAAATATCATTTCTTCTTCTCTTTGCAGTTCAAGACATGATAGACCACCCATATGAAACACGTTCTGACAGTTTCTATTTCGTAGACGATAGGCTAATAATGCACAACAAAGCTGACTATGCCTATAATGGAGGTACCCAGTAGGCAGATTTGAGATCACATCAACAGCGGTTGAATTGACCATTCCTCCACAACCCGGCACCCCTGATGTCTTGGCATGAAACAGTCCAGTCCTTATCAAATGAGGAGAGTCATGCATCATTTTAGAAGAGTTCATGAAGTGTTAAGGGGTGTTTTTTTGGGTTGTCTTGTGTAATGTTATTATTTATTGCTGTAAATATGAAGAAAGAAAGATCTAGTCTTAACTTCTATATGATTGACTAAAATCTGTATGTCGGAGTATTAGAATGGTTCCTTCAGATATGCCTTATTCTGGCTTTGTATCTGCTAGGTTTTGCATAAATTGGCATTAAAATTTTGTGTGAAGTCAGTTGTGAAAATGAACACGAAATCCTGTCTACTACATTGGTAGTAACCATTGTAACAGGTGATCATTTGGGGTTAGGTCACATTGAATTCTGACTTGTGTATTCTGGTAATACTGTTAGATAGCTGTGAAGTGCACACACTGACCAACTGCATAACCTGGTGAAATGGTGTGACAGACTTGATCAGCTTACAATGCATAGTCTTACAAGTTTTCAACACAACTTATTTCCTCTCCGAAATGTCATGTTCAGCAGCCAACAATGAATAAGAAGCATTTGAAGACTAATTTTGGTTGTACATTTTGTGTACTGCTGCTGTCCCAGCAACCCATAAATATGCATAATTCTTCCCTAACTAACTGTCAGTACCACAGGGGTCCATCTAGTCAATGTTGGATGTTTCTAAAAGAAATGAGCATGGTAGGTCAGTCTGAGGCAGTTCTAACCCCGCCACAGTTGAAAGAAAACATGTGTAAGTATTTGAATTGATGTGTGGTGACCTTATTCCTTTAGTTGTTGAGCATTGTACCCTACCAGTCTTGTCGGTTGACTGAGTGGAAGGTGGTCTTTTTGTATGGAATGCTGTTTTGGTAGTGTGTAGATAAGACACATGGAAGTACTGATAAGAACAATATGTAAATAACTTGTACGTGTATGTAAGTTTTAACAAAAGGACTTCTCTGCAAGTTAAAAAACAACTAAAAAATATCAATATTGTCTCGTACACATAGTCTCTTGATCTCTTAGTCTTTTTTGGGGAGCTCCTTGACAAGAATGACTTTCAGAAGTTATTTCAAAAGTTATTTGAAAACTTCTTGTATTGATGTATTCAGGCCAAATAAGTTAATCATAGTATTTTGTGGAAGATTGATTTTGCAGGAACAGATTTAAGTTTGCTTTTGCTTTCAACATTACAAAATTAATTTCCTGGCATTCCAGTTGTGTTTATTGCCAGAGACTAACATTCGTGTCACAATGCATTTGGTTGCCATTGGTGACATGTTCAGCTTGTGGTGATGTCATTCAATATATGACAAGTAAATGCCAGTCAAATGCAAAAGGAAATTGACATTATAAAAATCATGAGCGCGGCATCCAGCAACTGGGTTCATTGCGCCAATCCAATGTTTCGAGGTTTTATATCAGCTGTGTATCATTAGGACTTGCTTGAGCATTTGACTGACTTGTATAATTCCTGTGATCCTGGTCGCAGTTCACATGCAAGTGATTTTATCATGTATATTCCATCCAATAATTCAGTGTTTCATGTTCTTGCCATTCAAGACGGGTTGTAACATTCATCAATTTCCTATCAACTCAGAAAAACATCATCATTGACTCATTCAGTTAAGTGAAATTTAGAGCTATAACCAGGAGTCCCTTTATAAGTGGTCTACATCATATGAGAACATAGCAAGTAAGCCCTATTCGTCTCACCTTTGGAATCGATAATGCATGTGGCCTGTTATGACTGTAAGTATCAATTGCATGAAGTTTGCTAAAGAAAAGTGCGGGGGTTAATTGTGTCACCTCGGTAGGCTAAAACACAAACTGTTGATGAAAGAAATGTCGGGATGGGGGGGGGGGGTGTCAATGTGTAATTCATTTTGGCTCTTTTTTGGATTTTCATTATTCTTCTTCAAGATGATGATACAGCTCCTGGTTGATTTTATGATAGGAGTGCTTTCGTTGGTATCTTTTCATAAACAATTAATGAATTGAATTCATAGCATCTTTTCATTTGCTGTAATATTGATGAACCTGTTTGTACTTCAATTTCCATGGCGACATTGGCTTATATTGTTGTGGTCTTTCATGTATTCAGAGCCTGATTGGTTTGTGAGTGATGAATTACTGGTACTATATATTGAAGATCACTAAAGAAAAAAACCTCAGATTAATGCAGTTTATTCTTACATGAATTATTTCATGTGAGTGTCAGAATATGATAGCTTGAAGGGACCATAATGAATCTTGTCCTGTCTGTATATTTTGTTCATGTAATTATTTGTGCCTCCATTGTCTCGAGAAAAAGGATCTCAAAATCATTGTTCAACCTGCCATGTCAACAATGCTGCATTTGATGACTCAAGTTACCTCAAACTTGTGAAAGGGGCAAAATATATTTCAGTGTAATCGGAATGAAATTTATCATTTTCGAAAAAGATACTCTATCTGATACATTTTTGTTGCCCGTAAAAAGCCTGTGTGAGTATAAAGTGCAGTGTTGTAATCATAGAGAACATTACCGGTACACTTTCATGAGAGTTGGATAAAAACCTTTGGGCTGAATTTCACCTCTGATCATATCCACTAAACTGGGTCCAAAGCTAAGAAGAACTGCTTAATAACACCTGCCTTGTAATCTCCACCAGAAGGAAATAAACTTTTTCATTTTGCTAAACGGCAATAAAAACTACGATCAATTTAGTGTTAGAATGATCCAGTCAAAAGAGCTTCTGTGCGATGAATAAATAAAAAAAGGACAAGAGACATCGCACACAAGATTCATCCCAAGATTTGTATCCGACTTAAATGCTTTATTGGCTTGATTTATTTGCCTTCACACAAGAACTGCCTGTGCCAGATATCATAGGTTGCTGAAATTTATACAGCAGAGAGCCTCTTTCCGTCCTTTCTGCATTCCTTTGTTGTTTGTCTGTGATTTTAACTGTATGTTTATTCGAGATTGGCAAATCATTGGTGACACTATTTTCTGTTGTATTCCTTGTACGTAGATGTCGTTGTCACTGCTACATTTGACTGCAGAATGGCTACGTTACATCAAGCTCTGCGCTCTATGGCTGCATATAGCAAATGATGAACAATGCAGGTTGGCAGTGTTCCACTGATGTAGTGTCGTCATTTTGCTGACCGGGGTGACATATTTGGCATCCAATATGGCGGCACTTTACATCATCTACATGTATAGATTCGTAGTGATCTACATTCAGAAAGATGCTCCTGTAACAGTTTTCTTCAAGTATCATGTTAATTAGCATGGACACATTTCACTATTAAATATGAAAGGATTTGATGATATCAACTTGTTTTGATCTCAAGATTCTTACTTTCTTAACGAATTGCTCTCATAATTAGAAGTGAGGTATGTTCTACTACTGCTATCGACTATCAAAACATTTTTTTACCCTGGTCAAATCCGAATGTGTCATTTGGCATTGAATCTCTCATGCACCATGATTGTGATAAAAAGACCTCACATTGCTAACGAAAGTCACCAATGATATGACCGATATCTCATGCTCAATCATACAGAAACAAGCAACTATTATTAGAAGTATTTTGCTAACTAGACTGTGTATATTAATATAAGTGTTTGTAATTGGTTTGTGTTTTATTTGTTGTACAGAAGTATATAAATTAAGTGTAATTTCATTTACAGCGAAGGGTGTTAATTTGTATTTTGACCGGAATGCCCGGGATTAATTTATACATATAGTTGACCCCCGTTTTAAACCTGTGACTAAAAAAAGGTGGAGTGAGTATACATTTAATAGTACCGATAAGGTTTTGACAGTTTCTATGAAGTAATTCGCCTGAGTTGAGTTTTGAGTTATTCTGAAGTTGCCCTGGTGGCTTGTGTATGGTGTTGCAAAGAATGCATATCAAACCTGTAACAAAATGTATTTTCAATGACAGAACATTTGCAAATGGTTTCTTTTTACATTGTTGATGTTGCTGGAAAATTGACTCTTATATCTTGGTGTGGAATAAACTGATTTGAAAAGTGTTGTGGGATAATCTAAATAGCGCAGAATAGCTTGCATTCTGCGTCCTAGTGAAAAGCAATAATTAGGGATGAAAACAGATATAGGGTATATAAAAAGGCCACGGTCTCTTCAGACACTGCAAAGCCTATAATGTGCACTAATTATACTTGCATGAGGAATATTCAGGGGTCAGAGAACCTCCTGTTCTTAGGATTTCGTATTTGCAATTATATTTGTGTTGTCTGAGATTGAGGACATGAGAAATTTTGAAGGTTTTATTTAATGCCAGGCGTTCATTGTACATGTATACATTGGATTTGAGTAAGTAAAATTGTACTGTTACTAATAATTCTGATACACCCTGTATAGTAGCTTGGCCATTATGGGCACCACTATTATTGTAATTACTTAGTATTCAGGGGTACACCAACATGTGTAAAAGTTATGTAATTCTGTTGGTCAGTCAGGTTAAATAACTTTCTGAGATTACAACAAAAAATCTTGAAGACATCGTTTGTAGATTTTTCTGATAGGTCTACTGCCAAGTGTACATTGTACTTCGCGTCTTCAGTGTGTCTTCTTTACTCACTGACTAAGTTTGATACAAAGCAAAATTATAATGTTGTCTTTAGCTTCTGTCTATTACAATGAAATATTGTTTGTAATTTTTTAATCTAAAAAGAGGGGAACCTTCTTGACTTAACATGCTGTAAATCGCTATTGGCACAAGTTTTCATTTTGTGATTATAGCAAAGCAGTCCAGTTGCAACGTTATTCATAGCCTGCATAATTTGTGGTTGCGTCATACATGTTATGTACTCTTATAGATTTTCTGTTACACAAATGACACAAAAACACTGTGTGGTCTTGGTGTTAACCCCTGTCGTCCACACTACCACTCACAAAGAACCCTGTAAACACAGCATTATCACTCCACCTTAGTTACGTCAGTGTTAACTATCTCTGTAAGAACTTTTCATACAATTGTGAATGTACAGTGCCACAAGTGTAATAAAAATATCTCTGATAATGAGAATAGTTTTTGGTCTTTGTTCTTTACATGTCTTTCAGGTCTGTCTGCCATGTTGCCACGGACTTGACCACACCCATGGGTATTAAAGTAAGGGTGCTAATTTGGATGTGGGTTCTCCATTAAAATCTTAGAATTGGTTACCGACCATCCTGATACGTCGTCACCCCTAGGAAAATATCTATATGTGTTGTCTTATCAGTTGGATAATGTGTTGTCCTGAGAAGAAAATTGCTCATCATTTTGATCTACATTGCTCATTGATTGCCCCTTGCATACAGTTAGTGCTGGACACCTTTAGTATCTTAGGATTGAGCTACCATGACGAACTGGTCTGGGATTGAGTATGAATCTGTTATATGCAGTTTAATTGCATGATATGCCGCTTTAAAGGTTGCTGTTGGATGTAGCAGTACATGTACATCTGATTGGCTGAAAGTCCCTGTACAAATGTACACTACAGTGCCCCAAAGGTTCAGGAGAAAATTCCCGGCCGGTACTGTCTCATTATAGCTATAGTCATTTCTGAAGAACATGGGTATACAGATAAAATACTGTCCCAGAATTACAAATGGAACTTTATCACCATTTGATTCGTCTGCTCAGTTATCTATTCGCTAGAAGATATATGTACTAATGTGATCGCCAAGGGCATGAAGACATGAAGACAGTCGGTCTCAAAGGCACAACCTGTCCTCAGTTGTGGGCAACTATACTGCCGAGGTTGACGGGTGTGAGTGCATACAGATGCAAGACATAGTCACAACTGCATGGCGTTGATATCAGTTGTTAAGACTGGTGTGATTGTTAGGACACCATGAAGGACAGTGAGAATAGAGCGAACTATCTGTAGTACAGTACATGGATCAAATGTACCCTCAAGGATGAGGATGGGGGAATCGAAAATTTGTCGTAATGCTAGCTTTCAAACACCATGAATACAAGGTTAACAGTTTTTTTGGAAAGAATACGGCATTACCTCAGTTAGGCAAAGGTACTTCCAAATCAGAGTTTGTCTACCCGGCGGACTTGATGGTACAGACATGGTAGATGAACCACAAGTTGAACAACCGGTCAGAGACACGACTGAAACAACTGGTCAGAGACATCTTTTTATACTGAATAGGCAAGGATTCTTTTCAATTATCACTTCCCAAGTCCCAAGCCTTATTAACAGAAAGAACAAATTTATCAAGTTTATAACTTTTTATATTTACACAGTTGTCAAATTGGTATGTACAAAATAGAACGAAGAAAGGAGTTATGTGGCCGAGACAGAGCAAAAGAATTTCCAAAAATTCATTGCATTACGTAATGCCAATAAAAGCTACTAATCATCATGACCAAAAACATTTTATTGTACAACCAAATGGACTATTATTACTATAGAAAACTTTACAGCATTCCTAATCAAGAAACATCAACCTACATGTGTCACTGAATGATTGCAGCAACAGAATAACACTAGTGCTCTTCATTGTATCAGGAGGATCCAAGATCATCTTGAATTAAAACACTCATTTCTGCTGCTTTACATACAACCGTTCAAACATTTTGTCGTGATTTTACAACAAAACATTTGCATTGTGTCTTGTGGGTCAGGTGTGTTGTGAAATAACTAAGCGCTGTTGCAATCGTATCCATTGTAAACCTGGCCTAACACATAAGCATTACTACATACAGAACTCTCAAGAAGTGCTTCCACCCAGTCTTCTCCCGCTTAGTTCTTTTGACAACACAATGAAGCTACATAATATGGCATTCCTGTAACAGGTCTTCCGAGGCATGTTATAATAGACTGGCCCTAGAAGGGAAGGCCAGATAACTATTTCAACACAATATTATCAGAAGAATAACCTGCGACAGTTCTTTAATGCGGAGCACCAAATTTCTAACCAGTGACAAGCAGAGGATCATTGCATAACACACTTCTTTTTGATGCGAAGAAATATCACTTCAGTTTACAAAGCCAACTCACCATCTGACAGGAGTTCTAAAGCTGGGGTGAACAAAATTGTACACTCTCATGACAAAGTGTCAAAGGGTGACTATAGGCATAAGCTACGTATATGGCCCAATTGTGGTCTCCATGTGAGGGAACTGGGTCACCGAATAGTTTCAGTGTACATTGAGATGGTGCAGACACCTATACCTTTGACTTTTAAAATCTGGTCCACCTGGTGCCTGCCAATACATGTCAGCCTCCTCTGAAACCTTATTCGAAAAAGATATGGTCATCACAGACTGTTCTGTTCTTGGTATTTCATCAGAAATAAAGCTCTTTGAGACACCATGGTAGTGACTGGCATAACTAGCTTTTATTAACTGTTCCTGACACAGCCCCAGTTGCAGATGTTGTCGCAGTTGTTGTTGAAGTGCTCACAGCAGAAAGTCCCAGAGACGAGAACCCTAGACCTATCCCCCGATGTGTATGTGTCGCCATTCGAGCCAGTGCATATTCCTGATCCAACCTTTGAAACATCTCCTGCTGTTTCTTCTTTACCTCCTCAACAGTGCCCGCAGGTGCTGTCACTGTAGCCTCAGCTTCCTCACTCTTGATACCCATCAGTTTACGGAACTTTGCAGACACTTTTCCATCTTGATCCTGGGAGAATACACTAGCCTGCCACTGGCCTGAAGCAGGCTTGGGAGCCTCCTGAAAAAGGCATCAGTCATTTTGAAAACATCTCTCACAAACCGAAAATTATCTCTTATTTCTTCCTAGCAAATGGGTATTGGAAGAAGTCTTCCCATCACTTATGATTTCCTTTACTTTGCATCCTATTGACAGTTATTAACTTTTTTCCTACTCACCTCTTTGACCTCCTTCTTTGACCATAAGAGCTTCCGCTTCTGGACTTGTTCAGCATACTTGAGAGGGTTCACTGCAGCTGGGTTATAATACTTTGGCACGGACACACCAGTCAATTCTTGGGCCTGCAACATATTATTTGTTACTTCTAATTCATAACAATTTGATCAATCTATATCAAGAGTTAGCCTCTGCATATATTTTATTTAACAGGATAGATGGCGAAGAGATGCTTGTAAAAATCAAGCCTTTTATCCGATTATGTCTCAGAGTAATTCAAAGTTAAGTTGTTAGCCTACCTTCTTATGCATAGCTTGCATGGTCTGCAGGAAAGCCAACTGTGGCGTGGAGTTGGAAGATGGGTTCTTCGTCAGATCAGCACCCCCAGTCACAGCCAGTAGGGGGTTATCATACAAAGGAAGATTACTAGGGATCTCATTGTGTTTGTCTGAAAGAAAGGTGTGGAACAATGTAATAATCATTTGAAACATGTTTTCACAAGAAAAAGTATGTACATGTACCAAATTTTTCTCTCTCGCATTTCCAAAGACTTCAGACACAGGCTGACAGAGCTAAGCCTAAAGGCAATAGGAGTCATTCATGTACTCACATTCTGTTTTGTCATCTCCAAGGTTCAAGGAGCAGGTACCAGTCTTCTCAATCTCGCGCTGTGCAGCAATGAAACTTTTCTTCAACTGTTCCTTGAATGTTAAGTTACGATTTTTCATGACACCTCCCTCCTTGGACTTGACACCAGTCTGTTCCCGGCTATGCCTGAAAAAATCATAGAATAGCTCAGCATTTCCTCACATTTAATAAACACTACAAATATTTTCTTAATTAACCTCATTCCATTAAAAAAATAATTAACCTAATTCCATTAAAAAAACATAAATGACAGCAGTATCATATTGCAGAAGTGCTGAAAAGAACCTGCTGTGTGGTATGCATCGCCCCTTCACACAAGTCCGAATATTATTGTCGCATACATGTATAATGAAAGCCTTGCAGAGTTTCATACATATCCACATTTTCCATTGGGTGATCTATCATATACTACTAGAATACACTAACCTTCGCCTATCCCTGCTCCTACTTTGACTTCGTCGTCCACGACTTCTACTCTTACTGCGACGGCGCCTCCGCTTCCTATCTCGACTCCTGCTGCGACTCCTTCGTTTCTTATCTCTGCTGCGTCTCCTTGGACTACGGCTACGCTTCCTATCGCGAGATCTTCGCCTCCTCCTATCCTTGCTTCTGCTTCTTCTTCGCCTACGTCGTCTATCACGAGATCGACTCCTCCGTCTTCTGCCTCGGCTTCGACTACGACGTCGTCGCCGACTGGGATTACGGTCCTTTCTGGACATTTTTGAATCATTCTCATGTGTTGATTCATAGTCTTTTTTAGATCCAGTGCTCTTTTCACTTGTGACACTGTCATTACGTGTTCTTGCTGTAGGACTTATCACAGCACTGGGCGATGGAGCTTCCGGCATAGGTATATTTTCAGGTATAATATTGCAGCAGTCAGGAGCTTCTACCAGTTTGGTCTTTTTACTTGCAGCATGTCCACTTGAATCATCAGACTAGAAATAAGGAATCAGACAGATTAAATTAGATTTGCCATGGAACTGAGTTAAAAGGTGCACACCTTAAAATACATGCAATGCCGACAACAACAATGTTTTGAAGGAGTCCGAGCGATGACGAGGAAAATGCAAGCAATCTGCAAACTGTGATATAACATCTGTTCTACAAACTATTTCAAAGCACATAAGATTGGAATCAACTGATGAACGTAGATGATAAGAATTAACCAACCTCTGAACCAGATGATGAACTCGAGGAAGATCTTGATGATGACCTTGATCTCGACCTTGACTTGGACCTTGATTTTGTCCGTGACCTTTCAGATTCATCAGATGAAGAATGGTTGACTTCTGTGGGAACAGCCTGGAAATAAACCTCTTGAGAATAAAATTAAGGCAAGCATAGATGATACAATGGAGGTATTACCCATTATGGATACATTTAGGGCTATCATTGAGGCCAGAGGGAATACATGAGATGCCTGATTTATTTCGAAATGGGCCATTTCTGAGTTCATTTTGGTTTCTCTCTGTAAAGAACACCTGCAAAACGTTTGGGGGTCCTGGTTTGAGTGTTCTGAAAGTTATCATCACATACCTATATTAAGAACATGTTCCAGTCCATATTTCAAGAAAACAAGCTGATATTCAGTCCATGTCCAGGAAACATAAACCAGGAATGTGTACAAAGCATACAACATTCACACCACAATGTTGAGTACTCTGAAGTCAACCATAAGTTGTCATTTGTCAGGATTCAACCAGTCTTGTTCCAATTGTTAGGGACAAATCAGCATTTTACCACTAAAATAGATCCAGTATCTTTTTATTGTGATTACGAAGATAAGAAAGTCTCATGTCATTTAGTCCTTGAAAAAAAAGAACAATATCTAGGCACACTTAGTGCAGCAGGACTGATAGGAGAAACCACCACATCTCTGTTAATGTGGCCCCAGCTGAACTGACATGTTGTGGGCTGAGGATTAACTGGCCTGTTGTTGGATGATCAGATGTCTTCATCTATCTATATGTGGTCTCATGTCCCAAGTCCCAACACGCATTTACAAAGTTCTGTGTCCAAAAATAAAAATGTTGATTGCAAGAGCTGGACACAGAACTTAGTAAATGCTATAAGGTGTTGGATCAGGACATCGGACCATATTCCTTCCCATCATACAACCCATGAAAGATAATTTCGAGGTGAAATTCTTGTTTCTGGGCAAGTTAACCAGTTCATCCTCAACCCATGAGATGTCTTGAGATGGATATGGGCATTAACCACAGCAAATTTTATTGGCCCCTCCAAGCCTTGGGTCATTGTTTGAATAGTCTTGAGATTAACCTTCTCCAGGATTTAATTAAGCTTGTGTTCTAGTTAGATGACCTAGAATAGGAAGATGCTTACATGTGTTGACGTTTCTCCTTGCTTGTACCTACCTGGTGCAGATGTTGTGGTGGCGCGTCTCATTTTTCAAAGATCCCATAACCAAAGATGCGGTTGCACTGTCTCTCATAGCTTTATGAGCATATTTATAAACATAACAGTGTTAATGTGTGTCCAACACTAGCTGTAGCTCACGAAGAAGCCAGCATAATTATTGATCAGGGCAATGGGTGGTACCGCTACACACACTAAAGGCTGCAGCTGATTGATCAATGTAAAGGTAGTTTGCAATCGAATGGGACAGATCAATGACTAATTGTCGATCGATGTTGAAAAACAAAACTGCATAGATCAGCAAATACCATGACCTTTTATACAAGATTTCTGAACTTAAAAAAAAAAATTTCAGCCAAGCTTGTGGAAACCATCAGTTTTACTTAAAAAAATACCACATGCAAGGCTGACATTTTGACCCACAGAGAAGTTATTTTCATCCAGAATATCACTCCAACTAAAAACTTTAGTACAGGTCAGAAAACTACATTCCCATTGTAAAATGTTGAGATGATTATGATTGAAGATCGCTGACTAGTGGGCTCACCAAGTTAAAATATTGGGAAAGGGGTTTTCAAGTAAACCAAGACATCCTGCACTTAGCACCCTCCCCCTAAGACAAACCTATTACCTCATATTGCTGTTCAGGTTCTGGGTGGTCTGTTGGTATCATCAGCGGTGCAGCCGCCGGTGGGGAAGGCATTCCATCTGGAAGAGGTATTGACATGATGTCTACCGGCATTGGACCCTGGAGGGCCGAATCACCAATCAGTTCAGCAAAGGACTCCCATTCTGCCTGAAGCTGGGCAGCAGAGGGAGCTGCACCATCATTACTAGCACTCAACATTTCAGGCAGTGGTATGGTAGGTTGGTTTAACTGAAATGGAAAGAAAGCTGAAATTGGAATCAATGGAATGTTTCCATATAGGCCTATTATAAACTCATCCATAGACTACCAGTGTGTCATGGAATCAAAAGCCAAAAGCAACCCCCATTGTATTACAATGTACGATTCAGAGACAAATGTAACCTCTGCAAGTGCATAATACTTGACTTGCCAATCTCAGCTCGACGCCGAACTGCAGCGCCACTCGCGGACAAAGATAGAACAACTCGACATTTTTTTCACCGGTTTTCTTGCTGCACATGCGTACCAGCGTCATCTTTTGTTGATTTCCGCTGGTACGCATGCGCAGCGAGAAAACCGGTGAAAAAAATGTCGAGTTGTTCTATCTTTGTCCGCGAGTGGCGCTGCAGTTCGGCGTCGAGCTGAGTTTGGCAAGTCAAGTATTGATAATATCAAACAGAGTTGCCCGGAGCGGAGGTCAAAATCAATTTTATTGCGACACGTTCTTTGACGAAAGTAACTTGCCGGCAGATTTTCTATATGGCGTTGCCGGTAGTGTTATAGTCATGACAACACTTCTTACCTGTCCGAGATACAGCATGTGTGCGGCTGTTCTCAGTTTGTTCCAGCAACTTTCACGAACCAAATCGACTGCAGCGCCGCCTATGTAAGTACGCAATGTAAATTTTGTCAACATCACAGAAAATTTGGCTGTCTTCAACAGCAGTTCATGACCAACTCTGATAACTGATTTTAAGAGTAAGTAGACATATTGTTACCCTGATATGTAGTTTACAATTATATGCATACATACCTGCTGTTTATGACGATTTGGGGTGCCAATTTCGGAATTTTCGCTGTCGCTCCCGTAGCCCACAAGCGACTCCATGTTTAACGTCGCGTCATCAAACAAGTGCCCGGATGTGATGTGAATATGAGACATGGAGTGACTGTTTCTGTCGGTAGATGGCGATGGTCATGCCTTAGGCCATGGGATGATTAATCCGGTTTGCGAAATTTTTTTCTGCAGGATACTTCTGCCATAGTGTACATCTGACAGCCAATCAGAATTCAAGGCAAGCACGTGTCTTTGTTGACATCATCTTTCCACATGGCGCAATAATGTCAACAATGCCACGTGTTCTGATAATCTTGGAAAGAACAAGTTAGCAAATGGTTAGAGGAGTATATTAGCTAAAATATATTTATTTGCAGTATCTTAACATGTATTTTCATTGTCGAGTGGACTGTATTTATTGGACTTGTCTGTTAAAGGCGCACTGTGCTCGGCAAAATAGCCGAGGTTGAATGTTTATCTGTCAACCGTGTAACTAGTTCTGCTGTATATGCATAGGTGGCGCCACCATTCAATTTATTTTGTTTGCTTGTCAAAATGTGTTTTATACAATGGCCCTTCAACAATGTTCAAACTACCAAAATAGGCCTGATACCTTCAACAGCAGACATCGGATACACTGTCCCTTTAATAATTATCAACATTGGCAACTGTCAGTGTCACTGCCCCTTAAAATTTCACAAATCGCGAGACATCGGATACACTGTCCCTTTAATAATTATCAACATTGGCAACTGTCAGTGTCACTGCCCCTTAAAATTTCACAAATCGCGAGACATCGGATACACTGTCCCTTTAATAATTATCAACATTGGCAACACTGTCAGTGTCACTGCCCCTTAAAATTTCACAAATCAATGCATGCACTGTAACGTAGCAATGTAGCGATCAGATCAGCTGATGCCTCTTTTGTACGCATAATATCATCCATTTTACAATGAATCTGTGCAATTCATTCCTAAACACTACGACACAAACCTTGAGTTGAGCATAATTGGGGTCAGACAATGAACTATTGTCACATTCACAGTTGAAGTGGCACTCGGCATGCGACTCGGTATCGTCCATTGTATTTGCATTATCATGCATAAATAAACAGTGTGACGTCAAAGATCGCGCCAATTGTGATTGGCTGTCAGATGTACACTGTGGCAGAAGTATCCTGCAGAAAAAAATTTCGCATCCGGTTTACCTTCCGAGAGATTTAAAATGACGATGACTGTGTCCCATTTCTCTCACCAGGCTGTGACTGTCTCATCTCTCTCACCATGCTGTCAACACGGTGGAGAAGCCAGGACTGATTCGGCCTGGCTGTGACCGCCTCATCTCTCTCACCATGCTGTAACACGGTGGAGAAGCCAGGACTGATTCGGCCTGGCTGTGACCGTCACATCTCTCTCACCGTCCATGCTGTCAACACGGTCCAGCAGCCAGGACTGATTCGGCCTGACTGTGACTGTCTCATCTCTCTCACCATGTTGACAACTTGGCAGAGCAGCCAGGACTGATGTGGCCTGGCTGTGACTGTCTCATCCCTCTCATCATGTTGTCTACACGGTGGAGAAGCCAGGACTGATTCGGCCTGGCTGTGACTTTCCCATCTCTCTCACCATGCTGTCAGCACGGTGGAGCAGCCAGGACTGTCAAACAGTTGTGTGAGCTCACTAGAGCTTGCACTTACATAATAGTATAAAACTAAAATAAATATAATATATACATATATATATTACCGTCATTGGATGCCACGAGATTACAGTTCCCTTGCCGTCAGCGTCGCAGGAGACGGGTGCCACGAGTTTTACCGTCATCGGATGCGCATCCGATATGACACGAGATTAAGAGTTTTGTAAATGTTTCGGGGATACGACCAATGCGAGCACCGTCAGCGGAACCCCAAACCACCCTCTTGATCGTATCCGTAGGCCGCGTCACTAGACGGCATATTGCAAGATCTAAAACCACCTGTTCTATTCGGTCAAGCATCCATCAGCTTGCTATGGCTGTTTTTTAGAGGCCAAGTTGTATTTTTTCACTTCAGATCTCCTTCTTATTTTGAAAACGCCTGTCAAAATTCTGTTGACTGTTTGTTGTCGACAAGAGTCGTGTCCTGTACATTTGTATTCCGTCTTTAGTGTCCTGTCTTTGCATCTGCTTTCATTATTTTGTTGCCTTAAACAATCAACCTCTGCCAGCTTCTTATCTATTCAAATTATGAAGTTCTTGACACAACCTAAAAACTCTGAATAAACTACCCTCTCTCTGCCAAATGTTTATCTGGTCAGTTTGGAAGACCTTGACACAACCTAAAAATTACACCAAGGTTACCACTTATAAACTTTGGAGACGACAATACAGCCTATGTAACAATCAACCTCTTCCAGCTGGTTATCTGGTCAGGTTGGCAAGACATTCACCAAGCTAGAATATCTGGATTCCGTTCTTCAATTCAGGCAAATAACCATGATGAATATACAGCAGTATATCATCGGACGTACTTATAAAAAAGGGGGATATCCAATTTGGGTATACAAAAAGGGAAAAAGTCGAAAAAGGGAAAAAATGTGCGATGCTCAAGACCCAGTCGGAGAAGTCGGGTTGTCCGCGTCCGGGCGGCGAGTTTTTTTTTTTACAGGTAGGTTCGTACCATTGTGTACATTGACCGCCAATCACAGCTCAGTAACTTCGCCTGATGTCATCAAGTAAGAAACGCACGTGTTGTTAGTCAGTAAACAAGATCAGCGATGCACATTGACAATTGGTGCGAGTTCGAATCTCGGAAGGACCCAAACAATTATGCACTTTTTGTTTTTATTGCTTTTTTTTTCATTTTATTAATAAATCAAATGTACACAATGGTACGAACCTACCTGTAAAAAAAACTCGCTGCCGGGACTACTAGTTATTGTCCTCTGTCCTCACTTAGAGGTGACAGCTAGTATAGACAACTGCAACGCACCTGCTACGTATGTGGGGTTAACACCATGGATGTAATGCCGAGAGATTTGCACACTATATAAGGGACTTGTTAGGTAGTGTATTAATAAGATAAACTACATATTAAACAAGGTTCATGCTTGCTTTGACTTGATGAATGACGGATCTGAGGGAGCTGGTTCAGGAATTCCTGCTGTAAATCGTCCCCCGCCCTAAAAACGGGCGATATTTTTAATTTTTAGTAATTGCCTAGTTCCATTTTCTTAGCTCAGATGGCAGCACCAGAGAAGATGAGTGTCGTACGGATATATCAGATTGGAGGACGTATAAAAACAAAAAGTGCATAATTTTTTGGGTCCTTCCGAGATTCGAACTCGCACCATTTGTCAATGTGCATCGCTGATCTTGTTTACTGACTAACAACACGTGCGTTTCTTATGACGTCAGGTGAAGTTACTGAGCTCTGATTGGCGGTCAATGTACACAAAGGTACGAACCTACCTGTGGTGTAAAAAAACCTCGTGTCTGGGCGGGTTGTACGGCAGCAGTCTGATGTAGCTGGCCAACGACAGATGGCGTGGTGACTGCGCCATCTCGCCATCTGTCGTGGGTCAGTTGAACCAGACTAGGCGGCGAAACAGAGGGATAGCAAATACGGGATTCCAAAGCGGAATCTATCATTGAAATTGTGCGACAGCGATGCCGTTTTGAAAATTATAGTCCTTTTCGTAAATTTCAATTTCATAGTAATTACTAGTCCAAGAATCACTTTGTTTCATTGGGAAAGTGGGGTTTATGTTCAGGGCACGTGTTCAGAGACAGTCAACAAGCGCTATTGAGTATTGTCAACATACACGCCTTTGTCCATTATTACACAGAGCCTCGTTCTGGCATCAATATTACACTGTTTGTGGATCTACCTTGAAAAGGGCGGACGTTTTGTGCGAGTTCAAGTCGAAAGGTATCATGGATTTTACCAAGATCATTGCAGTTATCTTTGCCTGTAAGTACTAAATTTAGTTTAACTTTATTTCATTTGTACACTGTGATAAATTTCATCCATCACCGATGTCTATTTTCTGCAGAAAACAGACCCGGCTTTTGAACTTGAAGGCGTGCGTTG